>NC_142769.1:18194103-18537853 GCF_988280905.1 Pimephales promelas
TCAGACTAATATCACAGATCTATAGTGTAACCAGGCTATGTTTTCTCTGTCGCCACTCATTAAGCAGGGCTGTCGTGTTGTGCGTGCTGTGGCACCGCGTGAGAGATCTCTCTCTCTTTCTCTTCTGGACTGCGAATTGCAAACATGCATCACACACGAATAGTTTAATTTATACGGCTTTGCAAACATTGCATTTTGCTGTCTTGCTCTGCTGCGGTGTTTCCAGTGTAAAGTATTTCATAGGATTTCCACACAGCGAACATATTGGTAGCTCAATGCTATCCTGCTAGCTGGCTGTAAACTGCGGAATGGATTTCTTGAGCGGGCGTCTGTGTGTCTCATTGAGCCCTATTTTTTACAGTCTATGATTGAGCTGCACCTCCGTTCAGGATATCCATTCCACAGTTTGCAGCCAGCTAGCAGACTAGCAGCCCCGGGGAATCCCTTTTGGAGTCATTTCAGCAGCCAACGTTAAAGCGCAGACATGGATCATAAATATCGGATTTCTCCGCAGGTTGGATCGGAAAAATCCGATACGTGAATTACGCTGGTATCGGTCCCGATACCGATACTGGATTGGATCGGCCCCATCCCTATTAACTACGTTTTTATATGGTTTACACAAATGAGGATATCAAAGTATTTTTTGGGAGATTTACAAGGAGATTTGTCAGGTTTGCAAATAATTCAGATTAAATATTTGTTCCCAAAATATGATTCAGTAGATACAAACTGTCATGGGTGGCTGAAAATCAAGTTGAAACAGGATTTAATTGCAGAAATCTTCAGTTTACTTTAACACAACTTAGGATAGGGGACTAAGGATAGGGGAGCACGGGGCACAACCTAACGCGGGGTTAAATGTAACATGGACCGTTTACATAGCCAGTCAGGATCAAGCAGGTTGTCTTTCCGCTCTTTTTCTCTTGCTGCCAGAAGACGCTCTGCCGCAAATTTGCGGAAAGTTTTGATTATTTTTCGTGAAGATACTGGACAAAGAGTGTTTTGACACCATGCAAGTACATTTTTTCAAGTACATGTTTCTTAGTTGGGTGTATATGTTTCCAAATCTAACTTTATATTGCCTTAATCACTGTCTTGTTTGCTCAAACATAGCACCGTTTTGAAACATGTCAGCAATTCCTAGCGACTGTTAGCTAGGGTTAAAATATGTAATACACAGCGGGGTTAATTGTAACAGTGTTACAACTAAACCACCAATTGTACAATGATAATCAAATGAAAATGGAGCCACGACAACTTTTCAGGTTTGAGTATTAACTTTGTTGGACATTCACAAACAATGTTGGAATTTAAAATGTTTAAAATTTAGTGTACTATGAATGATAACTTGTTTATTTATTATAAATATGGCCTGTTTTTAATTTAATAGACCCTTTAATTTTTTATTTTAAGCTCATTTGTATTATTATTACTGTTATTATTATTAATAATAATTAATAATAAAAATTGTACATGCAGCTGCCACACACAAATCTAATTCAATTGCAATTACAATATTTTATAATTTTATTTATTATTTTTTATTGCAAAACTGTGCAGCCCTTTTCTATGTCTCTATCCATGATATTGATCCATAATAGAAGGATGATTGGATGAGGGATGTATGTATGGATATCTGTCTATACAGATGCACAAACAATATCAAACTATTCAAATAAAATAGTACTGAATTATGTGTGCTACACACAAACCTACAACTAACCCCTCTGTCTGTTAAAATTAACCCGCATATGGGGTAAGTTGTAACATTTGCACATCTGTCACTTTCAGTGCAACTATATGAAAATGGTAGGTCCTAGAAAAACAAAACAAAAAAACTTTAAGTGTTCATTTGTAGCAGAGATGTGTATGTTGCTTGTGTAAAAAAAAATAAAAAATAAATAAATAAATAAATAAATAAATAAATAATCTAACCTAATAATTTTTTTAATTAATTGAGCCAAAACCAAAATGCGTTGTTTTGCCCCACTCTCCCCTACAGAACAGAACAACCGTCAAGACGCAAAATTAGCAGACAACTGAAAAACCTAACACAGGGCTTAAATACACAGGGCAAACACATGAGCTAATGAGATAATTAACTAGAAACACCTGGACAGAATGCTCAATCAAGTAACCAAGGAAACAAATAGGCAGGGAACAGGAGAACAGAACCAATTAACAAACTAACAGCAAAACACTCGAACAGAACAGGAAAGCTAAATCAAACAGAATACAAACCCCCAAACACCACAAAATAGATATTATTGATTATCATTGATGGGACGTTTCACAAAAATAAAGCCAGTCTCAGTCTTTTTATGGCAAAAATTCATTGCAACAACAAGCACTATTATTCTGAACACTAATGCAGAGTTGCAGACGTGTCCAATTTTGCTTCTGGAGGACCATCATACAGTGGGTTCATGTCTAAAGGTGGGGTAGGAATTTTTTTCATGAACACTTTTTGTTTTTCTGGTTGAAATTCTCTTCACATCCTGATAGCAATCAATAATATAAGGCTACGTTCACACTGCAGGGCTTAATGCTCAATTCAGATTTTTTGAAAAAATTCGTTTTTTTTTGCAAGGCAGTTCACACTTCCAATTAAATGCGACCTTTTGTGATCTCCTGTGAGAACATGAAATGACCCAGAAGTGACCCGAATGCGCAGAAGAGTACTCAACGGTCAACGACGTCACTTGTTTGCGGAATAGTTGTTTTTTTCCATATGTTGTGACCGTTTGTTTTATTATCCTCCTGAGACCCTGTGTGCACATACGGGGACATCACATTTTTGGTTCTGTGCAGCATAATACTTAATTCTGTGTGACTGGAACATGTTTTTCACAAACGAGGACACTTACACTGCCATCTGGTGGCGTCAGAAGAGAAAAAAAATTAACATAAATAATTTAAAGATGGCAGAGAAAACAGGTCACATGTCACGCAGCCACTCCAGACCAAAACTTCCACAAGGTAAACAATCTAATAACATTTCATTGTTGATTCTTGTTAAGTTATGCATAATAGTGTTGTATGTTTGAAACGGCATGCACATTTGACAAACTTTTGTAAAAATAAAGATTTACCAAGCTGCTAAAGTTGATGTCCCCATATGTGGACAATGGGACTAGAGGTCTTCACAGTGCACCCGAGACCCGTCGGCCCCGGACCCGACCCGGGACCCGTACGGGTTTGGGTCTATATTTTAAATGAGCAGCCGGGTCCGGGTCGGGTCCGAATCTATTACTTCGGGTCCCGGGTCTGTTTAACATTGTGTGTAATACCAATGCATTCTCATCCTTTAGCGTCATATAGGACGCGCTGTATAACAAAACGGCGAAATACTACTCACATGGCACCCGTTATCGTTAATATAACACGCGCTGAGAACGGGCTGGTAATACACGTGCGATTGGAGTGCAATCTCAAGTGCGTGTCATGTTTCTATAACAACCAGAGCAGAGCTTCCACCAAACCGCGCTTTGCATTTTCTCCAATGTTTATAATAATATAAATGAACCGTCTTGTTTAATCTTAAAGTTTTGGTGGTCAGATTCAGACTCAATGAAGAGCAGAAAGCACAGATATGATCAAGCTGAACAAGCAATCGTTATTATAGTTCAAAAGGGCAAACAGTTAAAGTTATTATGCGAGTTAACTCGAGTCAGAATGTGCATGTGTGCAAGGCTGCATTTTTCATCCATCACCGTGACATCAAGTGGACATTTAAAGCTGAAATAATGAGTGGATTAAGCTTGGAAAAACGAGAGAAAAAACATGGATAGAACTTTCTTGTCGGTGGATTGTAATGCATCACAGTCAGTCTCAGTCAGATAACGCCAGGAAGTGAGACGACGACTACTAAAATTAGGTAAGACAAAAAGTTTTATTTTTCGCAACTCGTGTGAAATAATATGTGACAATCGGGTCCAGTCGGGTTTGTGTCTTCCTGCCGGGTTCGGGTCCAGTTTTCAAATAATAGACGAGTCCGAGTCGGGTCCGGGCAGTACATTTATGACAGTTCTCGGGTCTGCACGGGTCCGGGTCCAACTTTTGAAATGAACGACGGGTCCGGGTCGGTTCGGTGTAGCACATTACGGGTCTCTTCCGGGTCGGGCATGAATTTTTGGACCCGTGAAGACCTCTAAATGGGACTAAGCTTCGTTGAAACTTGCAAAAAAATGAAAATTTGTAGTTGCATTGAGCTTCGTGGCAGGCTCACACACTCGAGCGCACACACACACACACACACTCTCAACGGGGCGGGGCTTCACTCACGATCGCGCATGCACACATACACACACTTGCTCACTCGCACACACACACACACACACACACACGCACTCTCTCTCTCTCGCTCGCTCACTCACTCGCTATCACTTAAGGCCAATTTATACTTCTGCGTCGAGGGTACGCCGCAATGTGCGGCGTTGGCTATGCACGTAGGCGACGCCGTTATGAGCATTTATACTTTTGCGTTCAAGTCTAGTTGCTCTGCAGTACTGCTCCGAAACGCTAGTTGGCGGCGGAGGGTTTTAATGTTCCACTGTGTTTAGATTCCTCGCGGCTAGGTTACTACAAGCAATAGCGATTGAAAGAGAGTGGATCATGTTGGAGTTGGAGCTTATTGAGGTGGAAAAACAGTTAATTTTAGTGAAATTACTAAAACTGAAAGGCAGCAATGAGAGAAGACGTCGGAGGAGATGGTACGTGTGGAAATCATAGACAGTGATGGAAATGCGTGAGAAGGTACGTGCGGAAATGCGTAGGAGGAAATGCGATGCTACCAAGCCGACCAATCACCGATCTTGCGGTCCGCGTCGTCGCGACGTGTAGTTACATTTTTGAAGAGGTGCGCGTCAGGCTACGGCGAAGGGTACGCGCAAAGGGACGCGTATGTGCGTATGCTACGCCGTACCTACTGCGCGCACCCTACGCAGAAGTATAAATTGGCCTTTACACACACATCACTCACTCGCGATCGCGCGCACACACACACACACACACACATACGCTCCGTCTTGCTCGATCTCCACCGTGGTGGAGCTCTGAAAATCAAAAAATCCCCTGAAAAAGATGGGCTGATTTTTAGAATTGAGCATCCAATGGTGCACCTCTCCTGGGCACGAATAAAGCCCATGGAGGGTTCAGGGGCAACAGTTACACAGTCTTTCACACCGGTTAAGTGTGATCCACTGTTCCCACAGATAAAAAGAACATTTTCTAGTTTGGAGAAGCAGAAGTTTTGGAGCATTACAAAAAAGAAATCAAATTTTCAATTTGTTTTGGATATGTTTTTTTATGTGGATATTATATATTATTGTGGATATTATATTTCATTATTATATTTATTTTGTTTTTCCATATCAATTTTCAGAAGTTGCATGCAAGAGTAACAATAAAAAATGTTCAGGCACAATGCTCATGCTGTAAAAAAATAGATTTGCACTTTTTTACACAATGGTGTATTGATTGTTTTCTGTGCATACAGACAATTTTTTGTTTTTTGTTTTTTCAAAAAGTGCTTCATGTTCAAATATAATATCTGGGTATATTTCTTGCTCCCTCCTAACCCCAAAAAGCTTAAAAATCTAAAAGCACACCAAACCAAAACTCAGGTCTCAAGTAGTTAAGATAGACCCACTGTCCTTGCATGAGGACATCATTTTATGCAAAAACTACTTCCTGTACAAAAACAAATTCTAGTTATTATGCTTATTAGGTCCTACTTGTCCCAAATAGCAAGAAAAAATATAAAATGCACACCAGGCAAACTCTCGGGTCTATTATTATTGCCACAGCCCATATACAAACACAGACAACAATGATTTTATCGACAGGCAAAGTTTGCACACAAATGTAAGATTTTTCCGATCCTCACCGACCTCGTCATAAAACACGCATCCTCGGCGCTCCTTGCTTTGTCGACGGCGGGCACAGTGCGACACTGGTGGCTGGTGTTTCCAGATTTGGTGTTTTTTCGGTACATTTTAAGCCATGTTTACATGTGTTTAAGCCAGGTTTTCGCCTGGAAGGCTCTATAGAAATCTGGCAGCCTACTGTACTAAGTTAAACTGACAGAGAGTGCTCATTCACAGACACCAGAATGAACGTGTAAACAGTAATGTTCATCAGGCAGTAATACAGTACGTTCAGTTCACGTTCGCCCAAAATGTGAACGCATTCAGGCACAACACTGGGGAAGAGACACGTCTGCGGCGGCCCATAACAGTGCAGAAACGCGTTGAAGTTAGCATGTATTGGCTAGCTACAGGTGCGTGCAATGACGTGCGGGTTGGATATGTGACCTGGCCGTTCAGATTGAAGTCGCATTTCAAAAGATCGGATACATATAGGATTTGGACCACATACCCAAGTGGCCTGGGTCGCATTTGAAAAGATTGGATCTGTGTCGTTCAGACTGCCATGAAAAAATCAGATACAGGTCGCATACACTGCATGAAAAGACTCAAATCCGGCAATATCCGGGCATGGTAAACTCCTGTGCAATTTGATGTTTGCTGGATGTATGTGGGAAAAAGCGGATTAGAGTAACACGGAACAGTATATTTCCAGACAAACCCGGAAACCTCACCTAAGCGGGCATATACAGGAATCCGTGAAATTTCACGGACATATACAGCTGAAACACTGATGGGTGTGAGAGGTGTGAAGAAGACCTTTCATATGTTAATGACTGACACTAAGGGTGCTGGCTGTTCTCAGAGGGAGGAGTGGCAGAGGACTTCAGGATTGAAAATTATCTCTGGTCTACAGCAAACAAGTTTTTTGTACAGAAAAATAAATAAAGTCTTAAGGCCCTGAAACAGAAAACCGACGTCAAAGAACTAGCAATGACTAAAGCCAACTCTAGGGTTGGCTTATGTCGCCTGTGGGGCCTTAAAACCACTGTATGAAAAAAAGTATCCTAATCAAATATTCTTTTATAAAAACAGGACAAAATAAACACCATGAATATACGTTCACAAAAACATCTGAATATTTAATGAAATAAAAAATACAGGGAAACATTTCAGAATATCTAAATTTTTATTGTGAAGTTTTACCAATTGCAGACAACAACATTTGTCGCCATTGGCTTTGCTTAGTTGGGGACATTTTTATTTAATATTCAACAATGTTATTGAACTGCCTGCATTGACACCATTATATGATATCTGAACCAGTGTTGGGAGTAACGCATTACAAAAGAAATACATTACAGTAACATATTACTTTTTGCTGTAACGCAGTAGTGTAAGGCATTACTAATCAATTTTCAGTAATATTTTACTCGTTACATTTCAGTGAGGCTTGTATTACAGTTGTATTACAGTGTATTGTCTGCTTTTACATTTTAAAGGCAACAGACTATGTGAAAGTTTTAAAGCAGTCTTTTAGTGCCAGTTCAGAGCAGTCGCGTCTGGAACATTGTTTTTTCCTCATAAACGAACACGAAAACTAAAATAAAATGAATATTTTAAGTTCTATGGAGACTGGAGAGCCAATTACACTTAATTGCGCAGTGTAATTACAATTATTTTTTTGTCACGCATGAATGTGTGTCTTTTTCCTAATAATAAAAATAAAACATAGACTGATATTTGTCTAATGTCTGGAGTCCTTTAAGGAAATAGCCTATATATGTTTCAATACATGAATTTTCTGAGAATTTTTATTTGTCATGTCCATAATGCTGGACTTCCCCAATTTTAAATAATTTACATTAACTAGTTTTGTGGTGTAGGTCTACGTATTTTATAATGTTAACTTCAAATAATACTAATAGCCTAATTTAAAGAAGGTAGCATTGGATATGGACGGTAAGGAGAATAACGCTGGAGTTGGAAGAGGTGTGTCGCGATTCTGTAGGTTCGTGGATGTGGCGAATCGCGATTTCGGTTTCATATTGCATATCGTTACAGCCCAAAAGTTAAGTTCTACTTAGTTATTTTGGTGAAAGTAACTCAAAAGTAATACATGAGTAATGTAACGCATTACAATTCTGAGACAGTAATATTGTAAGGTAATGAATTACTTTTAAATAACAGTAACAAGTAATACCTAATGTATTACAGTTTGGAAGTAACTTGCACAACACTGATCTGAACTGAGATGGACAATGACATCACGGTTTTGGCAGAGTTAATTCTTTGGGCATGCATGATGTGAAACGAGTGGTCGCAAAACCACCGGGCTTTCCCGTGTTATTGTCAGCAGCTGGTTATCCTTCCATGTTGAAGAGTCCAGCTGCATCATATTTATTCACAAAATTAAATAGATTCACTTGCAACGCGTCATACCGAGGTTTGTGGTTTGAGTGAATAAGTCCTTCCGCAAACAAACAAGCTGCAAGAAAAGGGGGCGTTTTGAGGTTTGAAATTCACCACTCACAACCATAAACACAACAAATGTGGTGACGTAATGGAGGTGCAACCAATAACGTTAGTGTATTGCTTCAAGCGCGAGAAAAATACTTTAAAATTACAGCATTCCCGAAGCAAAGAGAACAGTTCGAGGTTTGGAAACAGTTTTCTTCTATTCACCTTATTTTGCACGACAACAAGGGTGACGCCATTGCGTTCGTTTTGTCATCTTACTCCCGTCTGAGAAAGACTTCAACTTCCGGCTCATGAGAGGGATGAGATTCTGCGCTAGTTGAAACGAACGGTAAAATATGTCAAGTATTAAATGTTCAGTTAGGTGCTGCCATAACAGTTGGATTAAGAGGAGAGAACAATTGGACCAACGGTGTAACGAACATAATGTGAGGCGGTCAGATTGTTGTTGTGGTGCACTTTACGATTTAGCTATACCCACCACAGACGAGGAGCACCGGAGGCAATGGCGGAAGGCACTACATTTGGAAGCATAGGCTTGAAAGTGCCCAACTAAGGCTAAACACGGAAACGATTCTGATGAGAAAACGCAAAAGTGGCTTTGCGTCATCTTTTTTTTTTTATTCTGCGTTTAGACGAGCGTTTTGTGTGAGAAATCCGCGTGCAAATGGAGACGCAAAAGTGTGTGAAATTCAATGTAGTATGCACTTCAGGCGGCTAGGAGTGCATACTACAACAACACCAAGTCCACGCGCCTGCGTACAACTTTCACCGTCAAGCAAACTTTTGCGTTTTTACCGTTTACACGGGTAAGATTTAAGATTTCCACTCTGGAGGGTGGTTTCACTTTTTTTGCTTTTTTGAGCCTCAAAAACGCCATCGCCGTGTAAACGAAAGGCACATCCGATAAAATATTTTTACGTTTTCACCCGCGAGCGTTCTCGTGTTAACAGGGCCTAAGGACGGGAATCCGATTGAGGAACACCCCAGAAATGGCTCGGCTACGATGTTCCGATAAAGAAGTCACGCCGTGTTGAATATTGTCAGATTCAGGTAAGCTAACTTGCCTAACTGTTATGTGCTTGTTTGCCTAACTTTAGATTCGTGAAGTCCGTTCTATGAATGCTTTTAAGATCAGTAACAAGCCGTAAACAAAATACAATGAATCTTGCATGATTACCATTGCCCACATACATGTTATTTATTTAACTTTGTGATATTGACCTAAGAGTCTGAAAGAATGAATGAATGAATATTCACGGTAGTACAAGATAGTATGGTAACTTACATTAGTCTTACAATAGCTCACATTACTGCTATTTCACATTACGAGATGTAAACAACACTGGTCCAGATGCACTTCCTGTTTCAGTTTGTAAAAGGCTTCTTAATTTCAAATGTAAAGAAAATATCTTGAATATGTTTGTTTAACTTTTTGATTCAGTTGTTCTGTTGGTTGTACTTTAACCCAACGTTTATACAGTGTTAAAACTGAAACAGGAAGTGCTTCTGGACCAGTGTTGTTTACATCTTGTGAAATGGTCTATACAGAGATTGCTGATGCTAGCAGGCCAGCTAGCTATATCTCTCATTCAGATATTGATATTGACTTATGGCGAGTTAGGAGATTGTGTATTGTTTCGTTTTTAATTAATGTATCTTTCTCACACACTGTTCTGTGTAACTATGGGTGCCATCATCAATGAATTCTCCATGATCTATTTTAAGTAGCTACTAATGTAAAAAATGTTTATGGTTATAATATTTCCATAGATGCATCAATGAGAGTCAGTAATGCAGTGGATAACTATGAGGATGATCACATCCACATGCCCCACAGCTGTGATGCAGAATCACAATGGGAGGATCAATCTGTCTTTGGCCACAACCTGATCTTCTCAGAGAGACTCTCCAGCGTCTTGATGCTCTTTAGCGAAAGTATGAGCAGCACAGACTAACGTTACATGAAGAATCTTACAACGCTTCGAAAAGAATAAAAAAGGCACATGACGTGAACATTGCGGTAAGTCCAATTATTGTTCTATAACGTGGCTGTAAGCCATAGTTCGGTTACAATTATTGTTTTGTCTCTTGCGGTTACTGTGATGGTCAGCTTATTCCAACTGAAAATTCAGTTTTGTGGTTCTTGAAGATTGTGAATCAATTTAATTGCTTTTTAATTTCAAACTTTACAGGAATCTGTAAGGCGCCTCCATAATTCAGAGAACAACCCACACAAATACGTTCCACAAACCAGGTAAGACTGTTTCTTATATACTATAGCCTAAATGTTAGTTAAATCTACTACTATATGGATTTGGAATGCCAAAAGTGAATTTCAGTAATGATACCTGCAACTTTCCCCCCCAGAATAAATTCATCACATAACCTGGCTGTGACCACTTACCTCTTTGAAGAATTAAGGTCAACTTTTACAGACATTGACCCTGAATGTGTAAAAGGTAATCTTAAAGATGTTGTAATCATTTTATTGTCCTCTGTTTTACTTATTTTTTATTGCCATTACATTTATTTATGATATATTTAGCAGGTTGGAAGATGTATTTTGAGACTTTGCGGAGGAAGTATTCTTTGGCTCAGCCTGAAAAGGCCCAGAAAAGAAAAACTATGACGAGCATTGCAAAGAACCTTCAAAGAAAGCGACTGGTAAGTTAAGAAACTGGTTAAGCACTTTTTTTTCTCTTCAGAATGTAACTATCCTCCTCTCTGTGTTTTAGTGGTTAAGTTACTGTCATGTTTTTCAGTTGCTGGAGACCAGGTCCGGGGTTGTACAAACCAACACAGAAAAGGAACTTTGGAAGACCGCAACAATAGAACTGATGTCTGATGAAGATGATGCTATTGTTGATGGAAGGCCAGTGTGAATGGTGAGGTCTCCACCAATCTGCTCTCTGCTAGGTACTATAAAACAGACTAGAGGCTGACCCACACTATGCGTCACACCACCAGCGTATCATGGCAGTTTGAAAAATGTTAACTCGTATAAAAAAAAAAATAAAAATAAAAAAAATATATATATATATATATATATATAACCGTTCAAAAGTTTGGGGGTCGGTAAGATATTATTTTTTTGGTTTGGGGGGGATAGCTCAAATTAACTCAATACTTTTATTCAGCAAGGATGCATTAAATGAATCAAACGTGACAGTAAAGACATTTATAATGTTACAAAACATCATATTTCAAATAAATGAAATATAACTTTCTATTGATCAAATAATCCTAAAAAGTGTTTTCAACTTTGGTAATAATAATGAATATTTATTGAGCATCAAATCATCACATTAGAATGATTTCTGAAGGATCATGTGACACTGAAGACTGGAGTAATGATGCTAAAAATTCATCTTTGATCACAAGAATAATGTATTCCAATAGAAACGTTTATTTTAAATTGTAATAATATTTAACAATATTACTCTTACTTTTTTTGTATTTTTTATATATTAAAAAAAAGCAGCCTTGGCGAGCATATGAGACTTCTTACCGATCCCAAACTTATAAACGGCAGTGTACACCTTGAATATTTTATATACACTTTAATTTCTTATTTATTTTTCTCGTATTATTTCATATATTTGTTCCTTTTTTTGTTGTCCATGTTGCTTATCTCCATTTTGTTTACTTCTTTGCATTTTAATGTATGTTTATAATGCACTCTCTGTAATGTTCTATTTATTTATATTGTTTACTTGGAATATCTACGTATATTTTATATATATATATATATATATATATATATATATATATATATATATATATATATATATATATATATATATATATATATATATATATGAAGAGTTCAGATGCAAAAGCCTCTAAATGCCATTTGAAATTTTCTCCTTTAATGATGATTTTTATCAAACTTGTATATTTAAGTTTAGTAATTTCACTTAAATAACAATTAATAGGCAATTATCATTGCCATTTAAGAGAAATTACTGAACTTAAATATACAAGTTTTATAAAAATCATCATTAAAGGAGAAAATTTCAAATGGAACTCTTCATATATTTTATATATATATATGTAACTTTTTATATACACTGTGTACTTTATTCCTTTACATCTGTCCTTTAAAATGATTGGGTAAAAAAAAATTAACGAAAATAAAAAGTTAACAATTTATTTAATGTATGTTTATAATTTTCTTTGAAATGTCCATGATTTTTTTTTCTTCCTTTGAGATGTTATTACTTCATACTTTTTTTTCTAGTTTTTGTTCCCAATTCCTCTGTAATGCTTGTTTATAATGCTATTTGGAATGTGTTATATACCTTAATAAAAATTTCAGACTTTCCCATTGTTCTTTGTGTGTTTAAATATAAATATAAATATATATATATATATCAAATTTATTTTAATGAATATATTAAAATTGGGGGAGGGAGGTTTGGTATATATTTGAGCAATATCTGCATAGCTGGTATATAACCAATCAAATCAGTATGCTACAAGGCCTAGGGTGGGCTATGTTTAAAAGTAACCAATAAAGTCCGTTTACTGGGTTTTCAATGTGTCCTGCCCTCCAATAGTGGTCTGGGTGTTGGGAGTGGCTTTAAAAGAACAACCAATCCAGTTTGGTTGGAAGGCAAAAAGGTGTGAATGTTTCCTGCAAAAAGGTGTGATTTTTTTTTTCCTGCTAAAAACTTTAATGGGATTACTTGCCATGGCAACAAATGGCTCTAGCACGGAAGTATACGTCCACAACATACATCCGATTTGGTATCATTCCGGATGTATGCGGATATATACAAACCCATGGAATTTGACATATCCGGCCACTATACTCCTGGATTCTTCCGAATTTCAGCAGTGTATACAGGAGTATACTGGTCCGGATACACCTATTTTCATGCAGTGATAGGGGCAAACAAATCGGAATTAGGTTGTTTCAGCCTGCAGTGTGAACGTAGCCTAAGTGATGTTGAGACTTTGAGGGTGAACCAAACACAACGGAACCTTCTATGTGAGATAAACAGAATTTAACACCACATTTCAGAGTCACAAGATGGCTCCAAATTGTCTCCTCTGGGATAAGAAAACGCCCCAGAGAAGAACGTTTATGGCCCCGCAGACCCCAGGAGATAAGCCTAAATAGGAAGAACGTTGTCAATGTTTAATCGTTTAAGCAAGACAAATCTGCTCAGAAATGGTGAAACAAGAGACCACGGCTTTCATGGAACAACGTCCCATGAGAGATGGACACAGATTTCAGCAGGAACTCTGCCTGACCTCAGATTTACACACTTTACATATCAAAACGCTAGAAAGCGCATCCCAGAACAGTTCTTGATGGACTTATAATCAAACATCATGCAACTGCATAATTTTAAGTTGGTTCTACAATTCATGTTTGTGTTTTATTCTGCTAAGATCACATATAAATAATGTAATTGTTATTACTATTAGATTTGTGAATGGAAAGTGTATTGTGTTTCCTAACAGTAAGATCATATGCTCTTACTTCAAAAGATGGCTTGATTGAAATCTGTGTAAAATGTTTTGTATTCTTTTAAATCTATAATGTTTAAAATGTGGTCACAGATAACGCATAATTTACGATAGGGAGAAAATAGAGCCACCTCCTAAATTCTGGCCACTGTCTCTTTGGCCAGAATTCCTCTTGGAGGCTGGACAAACTTTTGAGTTAAAGACCCGAACAAAGGTTCGAGGTTTGCGCTTCTTCTAAGAAAATCATGGGTGCGGTAGTGTTCTAAAACATCATCTGGGTCGTCATCATGAGAAGTCATCTTCACGAAGAAGCCATGACGAAACTGGACAGACCAGTAGCAATATAGACCAGCAGACAAAGAACCCAAATCAAGATCAGGGTTAAAACAGCTCATTCAAGCCATCTAATTTGTCTCACTTTTCTTTCTTTTCTTAGTTTTCTTTTCTTTTTCGTAAAAGTCTCGATTCTAAGTTAAGTTTTGCTGCAAATTTTCATTTAAACGTTACGACTGCAAAGCGCTTCCAACTTAAAAGGCTTTCATTCATCTGCCAACACAACACGTGATTGGCCACTCAAGAGATACAGGCACGAAGAGACAGCCAAACAACGAACCCGGGAAACCCCTTTGACGAAACACCAACAAAAGGGAATTCCCAAAGCCACGCAAGAACTTGCAACACTGTAAGTGTACAACACTTGTAACAACACTTCGGTCCAGGGGGACAACCATGTTATACTGAGACCCCGGCCTGGCTATGTGCCCAAGGTTCCTACCACTCCCTTCAGGGACCAGGTGGTGAACCTGCAAGTGCTGCTTCTGGAGGAGGCAGACCCAGCCCTGGCTTTGCTCTGTCCTGTCCGTGTTCTGCGTCAGTATGTGGACAGAATCATCTTCCTGGACGCTGGCATGTGGCTCCTCGCCAACAGATATCTGTAGAGCTGCAGGCTGGGCAACATCTAACAAGTTCACTAGATACTATAGCCTACGTATGGAGCCAGGCTCCTCCCATGTTCTTACCCTAAACGGGTACCCGGCTCTGTCCTCCAACACCCTCGGCCCGAACATGGCGTTCGGTGCCAGGCCTTTATCCGTTGAATCCTTGAGAACCGGTTCTAGGCTGGGTACCATATGTGTGACCCTACTGGGATCCCATTTGTGTATTATTCCATGGCTGCTCCTAGTTGAAGCCTGTGTCTTTCCCTTGGGCCAAGTCAACCAGTACTCATATGCAGTACAACCTTCGGGCTAGTCCATATGTATTCCCCACTCCTTTTCCCCATAACTCTTTGGGGAAGAATGGCTTCAGCAGCGTCCCCCTTTTCCATAGAAAGGGCATGCTTTCCCAGTGTTATACAAAAATCTCACTGTGTGGGTTATCACAGAACAACAGTGACAGGCATATTCTGTGTAAGCCCTCTCCTATAGGGCGCTGGATGGAGTGCAGCAGTTGTGACTCTTTGGTAGGGATTCCTACTTGTTAGTCTTGACGTGGTGTCAACTGACTGACTGAAGAGGAATGTCTCAGTTACATAAGGTAACCCTCATTCCCTGAAGGAGGGAACGGAGATGCCATGTCCCGTCGCCACATCTGCTGCTGCCCGTCGAGTCGGCCAGCTTATCAGGCACGGCTACTCAGCAAAAAACTCAAATGCAATCGCACCCGATGCTCATTATAACTGCGCTCATTATACAGTACCTGCGCTGCGTGGCTGAACAGCTGATGCAAATTATTCCACGCCAATGTGCATTGGCTCGTTTAGTTTCACTCTAAGTAGATTGGCCTCACTAGCAAGATTATTATTCGTCGGTCTGGACGTGGCGTCTCCGTTCCCTCCCTCAGGGAATGAGGGTTACCATATGTAACAGAGACGTTCTTCCTGTAGACACAAAGTTTAATCTGGCAAAATCTTTAGTTTCTGACCTGTCAATTGTTTTTCCAACTTCACAGGTAAAAAAAAAAAAAAAAAAAAAAAGTATGTGTGTCATTCCTGATAGCACCTTATCCATTGAAAATCACATGAATAATATTATTCATTCTGCCAATTTTCGTTTGAGAAACAAACTGTCTTCGGCTACTAGCACTGCTCCTCTTGTACATGCCTTCTAAAACCTTACATAAACTGCAGCTGGTCCATTTTTCAGTGGCACAAATTATCCATAGAACCTCTTAATTAAAGCACATTGCTCCATCCATTGCACATTCTTCACCATTTGCATTGGTTTCCGGTTAAATTTCAAATTTATTTCAAAATCTTGCTTTTTACCTACACAGCTCTGATCTTCTTCGGATCTATACTCCTGCATGTAACCTAAGTGCTTTCTTTATCAATCTTTTTAGCCCACCCACAAATTCGTCCCAGAAGTATGGGATTCAGGGCTTTTAGTTATGCTTCCACAGAACATCTGTAACACTAGTCTTTACACTTTTAAATCTCGTCTTAAAACTCATTTATTTAAACAGGCTTATTATGATTGCGGATGTGTTGAGTAATTGTATCTTATTTACCGTAGCATCGTAATGTATATTATAGTTTCTGTTGTTGTAATTTTGATGTTTTTAGGAAGATTTATAAGGTGACATACTGTATAAGGTGATTTATAAGGTGACCCTATCACATTAATAAAGTTTGAATAAATTTGCTGTTTTATTTTAATTATGGAAGATTTGTATTCAGCAAAACAGCTAGACGTCACAGAAGGAGTTAAATAATGGTGTCTCGGGAAACCAGCATTCCTAGCATAATATGCTGAATAAACTGTAAGTTGGGGCACAAAAGCCAAAAAAGAACAAGTAAATGCCTTTCAATACCTGTCTTACCTTTGTGTTATGCTCAAATATTCTCTTATTTCTACACAAACTGCCAAACACTGGAAACCTCTATTTTTTCTCCATGTAGAAAAAAAAAAAAAAAAAAAAATCAATAAAGGAGAGCAGACAAGCAGGGGGTCTATTTCCAATCACACCTTAATCAGGATATCATAAAGGCTTAATGATTAGACTGTATTGATCACCCAAGATGCAGGTACGCTGATACCCCTAAACCAATTAGTGGTGTCTAAAATCCACAGGAGCCAGTTCTCAAGAGTCACTTCCTTTATAATCAAAAGCAGCTCAGTGAGAGCAGGGAAACTGTCAATCATAGAGAATCGTACCTTTCACATGAGTCGCATAGATCCAGTAACATGCATTATTACATTACAGCGACCCAGCAGTTTTCACCTCTCTTTCTTTCTTTACTCCCCTTCCACCCCTCCACATCACAATCCACATCATTAAAATTTTCTGTCATTTCTTCTCTGTTGGAACTTTTCTCCTGTCTTCGTCCTCAACTGATGCCAAATCTAATTTTCAGACTGTCTGCTACTGGTTTAATGGCAATTACATATTCACAAAGCACCCACAAACAAACACAACACACACACACACACACACTAGGGGTATACGATATTGACAAAGTGTTATACTGCGATATCGATAATAAATATTGCAATATCAACATTAAATCAGCACTTAGCAACTTTTTCAACTTAATAAATCCATTTAGAAATCATGTGGATGTTTAAATAACCAGTTCTGGTGAGAATGGTGACTTTCCCCACTTCCCCCAGCGTTCCCAGGCGGAAAACCAGCCTTGCAACATGAGGACTACCGTCCCGGTAAATTGGAAACAGGAAGTCTTGTGAGAAGCGAGAACAAGCGAGAAAGAGCGAGAAACACGAACTGTTTTACGGCTATTCGAAACACACACACCCCTCAAGCTCAATACTAGCTAAAAGAAACAACACGCAACAATGGATAATGCTTCACAAGCTCCAGTGAAAAGAAAAATGAGATGGTACTCGGCAGAGGAGGTGAGGGAGAGGAAGAAAGCTGTTGACCGAGCGAGGGACAGCACAAGAATAAATATTGGTTGTGCGTTTATGGAATGATGAGAGCTAAAGTACAGCGTTTCTGTGTCAATAAAATTGTTTATACTTTGGTCGACTCCGTTATGATCTATAATTTTTCTATACTAACATGCAAAACATTGATTGCAACCAATAATGTATCCTGTCTACATTAGAAAAGACTCCAATGTGAGGTTTGTCTGTATAATTATAAGATAAAATGTATCACACTTCCTTTTGGGGGTAGATTAATCTATAACAAAGATACGAATAAGCGGTAATGTTTGCTAGATTCATCCGCCCACAACCTGTTATGGATTATCGTTGATAACAGAATACAAAAATGTAAAAGTTATGTTAAATGATATTGTGTATGATGTATTACCCACCTCGGTAGACATAGCTCCACACAATAAAGTTGGAGTGTCTGGGACTGTTTAACACACCGGATCCGACAATAACAAAAGCACATGATAGACTACTACGGTAGAAAGGGGAGGAGCACGCCGCAAGTGAATTTACGACTGTGTTGTGTAATATTCACACCACAGTTGTAGGGGGAGCTTGTTAAGAAAACTTGCGACAAGAAAAGTGAAAATCAGCGAATAAGTGGCTAGAGTTATTGAACGGCTCTTTAATTTAGATATTTTTAAACATACGCAAAATTACAAAATTTAAGGCAAAACGCATCAAAATACATTCATAAGAAACAAAACACATTTTCTTACAACACAAGGTTTATTTCAAATGACGGTTATATTGAAATGGTACAACATGAATAAATAAATAATAACAATGTCTATTGAACAGGACATGTTTTACTGGTTGTATAGTATAAAATAAATAATTAAATAAAGAGCAAGTCTATAGAACAGGACATGTTGTACTGGTTGTATGTACACTACAGTATAAAAAAACAAAAAAAATAAAGAGCAAGTTTACAGAACATGACATGTTAGAAACAATAAAAATAGATCAAGTTAAAAAACAAGTTAAAAGAAAATGGCTCCCTCCTCTCTTTAGGTCCTTTCTTTTCTTTCGCTTCGTTTTGTTGTCTCTATTTCTTCACTGATTTATGTTCCTGCAGAAGCTCCACGTAGAGCTTTGCCGTATGTAGGTGGCCTGATGTTTATACTTGTACGCTGGTGTGTGCGTTTAGCCGGCAAGTGTGTGTGTGGAGACTGTGTGGTACGGCGAGGGAGAAGTGAGAGAGTGACGGCGATTAACTTTTGAACGATTAGTGACCCTAGAGTCATATTGAGAGAAACAAAGTGTCTCTCCTGTTCTTTCTGACCACTGTGTGAAATCTGTACCATGAACAGTTAACCCTCTCCATGAAAATGTTGTTTATGGAAAAGGAGATCCAGGAAATGAGGGGAGAAATGCAACGCTAACAAGCGAAGTGTATTTTTCAAGAGGTGCATGTCGAACAGGATGCATCATAAACAAAATATTGCATAATTATCGCAAGACTTTCTGTACAATAATATTGACTTCAGACTTTTTATTTATAATGTATCAATTTTAAAGAACACCATTGATAAATACAAATATTTTCAAACACACACAAAATAAAAATACTGCATATTTAGTTGTGGTTGCAAAGGCACATTTTAGAGCTTCTTATATAACAATATTGTAATGCCATGCCACGTCTTCTTCTACGTGCATTTCCAGTTTGAACAAAATTTAGGAAGATATTGTGTGCTTGCACTTTGGGAAGTATTGCTAGTTCATCTGCCTTACTGAGTGTTTCCATTGTTTTCTGCCTGATTATCTTGTGTATGATTCTGCCTGATTTTCTGATTTACGATTGTTGGATTACTCCTCTGGTTTGGTAGCCTGTTTTGCACTGATGACTGTATTTGGACCTCTTGCCTGTTTTCTCACCTCTGCCTTTTTGGATCACCCTTGTGTATGTCGCCAGATTGGACTGCTATTGTGGTTTTGACCTATTGCCTGGCTTAACGTTTCTGTCTCAAAAACCGGCAGCTAATAAACATCCGCAAATGGATTCTAATGCTGCCTCAGCCTCGTCGTTACAGAATTTTTTCGCCTCCACTGAATCCAGTGGAAGTTTCCAACCTGCAAGCAGCTTTCGCCTGTAAAAGTGAAGTGTTTAAGGACTACCAAGATCCACTCACTAAGCTCCAGTCTGTCAATGAACACCTGCCTCATTACATCCAGTCTCTTCCATCAGTTACGCCAAAGATGGTAAGCTTTGCGTTACCAGATAAATTTGATGGATGTGCAGAGCAGTGTAAAGGCTTTATTCGTCAAATAAGAATTTACTTTGATAACCAAAAAGACAAGTTTGTCTCTTATCAAGAAGTATGACATTCCCACCCACCCAACCATCCAATCCTTCAAACAAAATCAAAACAATTGATGATAACACAATTTGAGAGGGGATTTCCCATCAGACCAAGCCATTTACACTCCAACTGGGCTTGTTTCCTCAAGAATTGATCACCATGTACATCAGTGACTCGCCTAAACATGAAGTGATCCTCGGATTTCCAATCCATCCATGACCCCATTACTTCCTGGCATCATGATGAGCTGACCAATTGGTCGAATTTCTGTGAAAACCATTGTTTTGCCCGAGTCCCCCAACCATGTTTCACAACTAGCATCAAAAACTCAGAGACTATCAAGACTGTTAATACCCCCAATTATTATAACGATCTGGAAGAAGTGTTTAGTAAAATCAAAGCAATGCAATTACCATCTTATTGCCCTTGGGACTGTGCAATTGATTTACTCCCTTATGCCATGCCCCCTAAAAGTAAAGTCAACCTCATGTCCAGGAAGGAAACTCAAGCCATGGAAGAATATATCAAAGTAGCACTAAGCACAGGGCTCATCCGACCCTCCACATCTACAGCTGAAGCAGGGTTATTCTTTGTTGGGAAAAAAGATGGAGGGTTAAGGCGTTGTATCGATTATAGGGGACTGAACAACATCACAGTTAAATTCCGCTAACCCCTTCCATTAGTTACCTCGGCCCTGGGACAGCTCCGGGGGGCTACCATCTACACTAAACTTGACATACGGAGTGTCTATAACTTGATCAGAATCATGGCAGTCCTCTCTTGTCTACTCGCAAACCAACTATACTTCAAGGCAGAGAAATGTAAATTTCATTCCTGGGTTACCACATCAGTCACCAAGGAGTAAAAATGGATGAATCCAAAATCAAAGCAGTCACAGAATGGCCACAACCATCCACCCTTAAAGAGCTTCAAAGGTTTCCAGGGTTTTCCAACTTTTAAAGACACTTCATGAGAAATTACAGTATTATTGCTTCACCCCTGACATCCCTATTGAAAGGAAGACCTTCAAACCTGAAATGGACTGGAGAGGCAAGACAAGCATACAATACTTTGAAGGAAAGGTTTACAACAGCCACCATCTTAAAACATCCTGACTCTGATCTCCCATTTGTGGTGGAGGTGGACGCTTCAGACTGTGGAATTGAAGCTGTACTCTCCCAACTCTCCCTAACTATATCCATGCGCATTCTTCTCAAGAAGTTAACCACAGCAGAAAATAATTAATGTGGAGAACAAATAACTTTTGTCCAAAAAAAGCAGCTATGAGTGGAGATACTGGCTTGAAGGATGCCAATCTAGGCAGTACGATTTTTCCACTGAAAGGCTCAGAGCAGAATGCATTCTCCCAC
The DNA here is from genome assembly GCF_988280905.1 of Pimephales promelas. Lineage (NCBI taxonomy): Eukaryota > Metazoa > Chordata > Actinopteri > Cypriniformes > Leuciscidae > Pimephales > Pimephales promelas. The sequence continues at coordinate 18,215,508 of NC_142769.1, forward strand.
CTTCTATTGTCATCCCTCCAGACACCTGGGACATAATGGATGAGATACAGTACAAAGAAAACAACTACAAGAGCCCAAACCTGACAAATGCCTTTTTGACAAATAAGTATGTTCCACAAAATCTACGTCACAGATTAACGCAATGGGTCAACGCTTTTGTCAGCTCTGGCCATCCAGGTATATCTTGCACCCTTCACTTACTGAAAAACTCATTCTGGTGGCCCTCGATGACCAAGGATGAGGACTGTTGGATTACCCCTCTGCTTTGGTAGCCTGTTTTGGACTGATGACTGTGTTTGAAACTCTTGCCTGTTTGCTCACCTCTGGATTACCCTTGTGTATGTCGCCAAATTGTACTGCTATTGTGGTTTTGACCTATTTGGCCTGGCTTAATGTTTTTTTTTTTTTTTCTCTAAAACCTGCTGCTAATAAACATCCACAAATGGATTCTAACGACCCCCCAGCCTCGTAGTTACAAATAATCATATTTAAAGAAAGAAAGAAAGAAAGAAAGAAAGAAAGAAAGAAAGAAAGAAAGAATAGATCATTATTACATTTGGAATTTAACGAAAAACATATGAATTGTGTGCGTGTTTGTCTTGACAAGCTAATAGGAGAATACAGTACTAATGGGGGAAGGAAGGATCTTTGAAAACAATGTTACATTTACTCCCATCCGCTCCTTTAATTCGGGTCACATGCATAAAAAAGAGGCTCTCAACTCACTCTAATGTTGCTGGCTAATGATTCACTAAAGCACTTCTGCAAATACCATATAATGCATGCTGTTGCCAAAAAAATGCTATTGTTAGTGGCTCTTTAACAGAGGGGAAAATTGACTTGATCTTCAATTGCATCATCGATACGGTAATCTCTCTCAAGCCTTAAATTGCATTCAAGATGGAAACGAGTACTGCAAAATAGATACATTATATCAAAGTTGCTCTCAAGCTTGCACAGACAGGTGAAAAAATATGAATATGGTAGAGAGAGATTATGATGCAAAACTGTACAAGCACACTTTAGAAGCAATTGGAAAATAGGCGGGGTAATTTACACGGTCATGCAGATGGGCACCTCAGGGATCTAATCATGCATGTCTGAAACCTCTCAGCCTCCAGGAAGTAATTCTGCAATCATATGTGTGATGTTTGCTAGCATGGGCATGAGTGCGTGCGTGTGAATCACTCAAGCTTCAGCGAAACCAAATTCTACAACTGAATAACAACACTGCACTAAATAAAACTGTAGAATTGGCTGCTTTGGTAATGAATGCACTTATATGAAAAGCCAGTTAAATGAAGCTGAATAAATGTGTTTGGAAATTAACAACATGAAATGGAATCTAAATGAAATGGAAATTCACCATCCATTTTCCACATACAAGGTTTTGATCTGAATGTTTTTTTTTTCTTTTCTTTTTATTTCCGCTTGTGCTTTTTATTTATAAATCAACCTTCTGATGAAAATGACAGACTTCTCTCTGGTGATGTATGACTTCTCCAATTATTTAGTCTTCTTAAACCCGCCCCTGTTTAAAAAAAATCCTGCAAGCTCTTATTCAGATCTTCCCTACATTTTTTACAAATTATTTTTCAACAATTAGTTTCACTCAAATGTTTGTCACATATGGAAACTTCCATACTTCTGCTATATTGTGATTTTAAGTTTCTGAAAAACAAAAAAAAAAGGAAATATAATGGTCCTCAGAAATGGACTGACCATTGGGAGATATAGAGTCTCTTGACCCATTTGAATTAAACAAACTCTCTACATTACACTCACATGAGAAGCTACAAGAATCCTGACAGTAGTGTGGCCACCAAAATGAGCACTACCACCCCAGTATCCACTCCAATATTGACCATAAAGTCACACTATGCAAATTTAGTGGTGGATTTAGGCATGGACAGCATGTGCATCTTGCTATGTGGCTCCAAAAAGTAAAATGTTTTTTTATCTTCTTTTTTTTTTTTTTTGTTGCTCATTTGCATGTCACAACAATGATATCATGTCACAGTGTGGGTCAATTAACCTTGTTAGAGTGGGTGCCCTAATTCTAGTACGAGATGGGGAGTGGGGGTGGCTTCCACAAGACTGGAAACAGAAGGTGTGGGGAATCTGTCAAACACAGGGATTAAATACTGTCCACTTTAAACGAACAAATTCAAATCTAAAGCTAATAGACTACCTTCTGATTATGTAATCCGCATAAAAGGTACATTTCTCTCTAATGGTGGATCCGCCTTACAGCGGAGATGGAGATATGTTTTATCTAGATAATTATATACAGTATATATTACGTTTAAAAATACAACAACCGTTTATTTTTCGTTTTGCAAAATTTACAGGTTAAAAAAGGAAAAACGAATGGACACAAAAGTACAATGACCGTTTGGACAGAATACGAGACATAGTTCTTTATTAAAATCATAAAAAAGAAAATTTAATTACAGGAATAGGCTACTGGATTCTAAACCTCAAAGAAATGCCACAAACAAGACCTCGGAGCAGAAATGAGGGAGAAAGACCCAGAGACTTCTTAGGCTATATGTACCATTTGCAGCATAAGGGTCTTTCCCTGCAAATTAATGTTTGAACAACACACCTCGTCTCCTGTCATTAATAATAATAATATCTAGTGCGGTGGCTGGAAAATATATAAACCTACCAACGTCTGTTGCAATGATTTTTGGAATGACTTATAGCGAGAGGAAAAAAATGCTGTTTTAGTCGCATAACATCAGTTAATGGAAACACCATCATTTCGCAATAGTGAGTGGAGTGGACTGCATTTATATAGCGCTTTCATAGACCTAATGGCCACCAAAGCGCTTTACATAATGCCTCACATTCACCCATTCATACACCGACGGCAGTCTCAGCCATACAAGGCGCCATCCAGCTCGTCGGGAGCACCTGGGGTTAGGTGTCTTGCTCATGGACACCTCGACATTTGGTCAGGAGGAACCGGGGATTGAACCAACCTTTCGGTTTGTAGACAACCTACATGAACCACTGAGCCACTGCCGCCCCTATAGTAGAGATACCTATAGACGAGAAACTATAGACGAGACGATAGTTTTTATCAACATTTAGAAAAAAACGCAAAGTTGTAATGAAAACACGAGGACTCAGCAAATAAACAAACTGAAAACCAACCTAGAAACACAGACATGAACAGAACAGATCAAAAACAAACTCTAAACGAGAACAAACCAACAAACTCTGTCAAAATGTGACAGAGAGATCATGATTAAAGGAGCCATATGTAAGGTTGTGGCCAAAACTGGTACTGTAATCACTTTCAAATTACTGTAGAGCTACAGTATGTCTCTCCTAACTCTCCCGTCTGATGCGAGGTTGCCAGATAGGCTGCAGGATCCAACAACATTTTTTTTTTATCCAATACGTTTGTAGCTGCAGCTGTGGTAACTAGTGCTGCAACACTACTGACTTCATGATTGGTAGATCGGTGGAGGGTGGAGCATCAGACCAAAACACAACATGACAACATCAAGGCTGCAACTTCACTTTTTAAATGACAATATCCTGGCTGGACTACTGTTGTCAGTGATTTATGGACTGGCCATTGGGAGATATAGAGTCATTTGACCCATTTGAATTGAATAAACTCTCTACATTACTCTCCAATTGGTTCCTTATAGCTTCAGGAGAATAGTCCTATGAGAAGGAGTTAAAGTTAAATAGTCCTTTGTGCAATTTAATTTGAGTTTACAATGCTGGTACCTGGTACCTCAGAAGGCATGCTTATATTATTTACACAAATGGCCTATTTCTCTCAAATATTGTTCACAAATCTGCCCAAATCTGCGTTAGTGAAAACCAGTAAGTATCTGGTGTGACCACAATTTGCCTTACGCAGTGCAACACATCTCCTTTGCATAAAGTTGATCAGGTTGTTGATTGTGGCCAGTGGAATCACTCCTCTTCAATGGCTGTGTGAAGTTCCTGGATGTAAGGAACTGGAACACGCTGTAGTATATGCCAATCCAGAGCATCCCACGTCGCTCGCTGGGTGACGTGTCCAGTGATTATGCTGGCCATCCAAGAACTGGGATGTTTTCAGCTTCAGGGAATTGTGTACAGATCCTTGCAACATGGGGCCGTGCATTATCATGCTGCATGAGGTGATGGCCGGGGATGAATGGCACAACAATGGGCCTCAGGATCTCATCACGGTATCTCTGTGCATTCAAAATGCCATCAATAAAATGCACCTGTGTTCGTTCCCCATAACATATGCCTGCCCATACCATAACCATACCATGGGCCACTCGATCCACAACTTTGCCCTGTACAGTGAAAATTAAGATTCATCCGTGAAGAGAACACCACTCCGAAGTGCCAGACGCCTTCGAATGTGAGCATTTGCCCACTCAAGTCGGTTATGATGACGAACTGCAGTCAGATCCAGACCACGATGAGGATGACTAGCATGCAGAAGAGCTTCCCTGAGACGGTTTCTGACAGTTTGTGCAGAAATTCTTTGGTTATTCAAACCGATTGTTGAGGCAGCTGTCCGGGTGGCTGGTCTCAGATTATCTTGGAGGTGAAGCTGCTGGATGTGGAGGTCCTGGGCTGGTATGGTTGACACGTGCCAGCAATTGTGAGTCCGGTTGGATGTACTGCCTAATTCTCTGAAACACCTTTAGAGGCATTTAACAGCTTAATCAGCATCTTGATATGCCACATATGATATGATTGATATGATTATTTCGGCAAAGGAAAAATGCTCACTAATGACAGCCATACACTGTGATTTTCGTCCGATTTTGAGCCGAATTATGAATCGTGCGACTCTTTTTCAGGTCGGGCTGATTTTCAGCTTTGTCCTGCAGTGTACAGGGAGAAACGAGAGGCGATTAACCTCTCCCGACAGGTAATCGGATCGTCGGATGAATTTCTGGCATGTTAGAAATTTTGGTCACTCCTCGTGACTATATCACACAGTTGAAACATACTGTAGCTATGAACCGATTGCCCTCATTATTTTTTTCCCTTACTGCACCTATGCGACTGGCCTCTATCAGACAAGGATTCGGTTAGAACAACAAACATGATTAAAAAGTGTTAAAAAACTACAGACACGGAGGACGCGAAAGTTGTGTAGAGAGGTTTAGATAAAGAGCTTTGAGTGATTAATTATCAGTATCTAACATGACGAAAATGAATTTATTCAATGTTGTCCACATTATATTGCATCTGCAGCAGCATTGTGAACTTTTGTAAAGATACGTTTAGCCATTACTTTTTAAATGCATCATTATATTCAAATTGCAAACAGGCGGAGAGTTTCCACATGAAAGACCCACGACTGGCAGATCAGCGTGCTCCGAAACAACGCATTCTCATCCCAAGGCGTCATCTAACTGACGATTTTGACCATGCTTCAATATCCGACGCTTTAGGCACCCTTTAGTGTCCGTTAGATGGCACGATCATAGAGTGTCATCTAACTGACGCTTTACCTTTAGCATCAGTAAGATGACGCAGGTAGGTTTAGGTCTGGGGTGGGTTAGGGTTAGACACGATCCTAGGGCGTCATCTAACTGACGCTAGAGGTGCCTAAAGCGTCAGTTAGATGACGCATGGTCAAAAGCATCAGTTAGATGACGCCTTGGGATAAGAACGGGCTGTCCGAAACGGTAGGAAATCAAATTAGATAGAACTCAAAAGTATGTACTTTTTCATCACAAAAAGAGTACATACTTTTAAGGCGGCGTAGTATAAGTAAGCGAATTGGGACGCAGCAATAGTCTCATGGCCAAGACGCAGAAGCGCTTGATGTGAAACCGCAGTGTGTGTGTTATTTACCAAACCTGCAGTTCATCAGGTAATCAGCGCCTTTCCCCACCCACTATACTGTAAATTGTGCGTATTTAAACGCGTAAATGAATGGGCCTCCGCCTCTCACTGCTGATGCTATGACTGTTTGAGATGATCCTGATGCCAATAATTATAATGTAGCGAGGAGTTTAACAACTTCTGGAATGGAATATGAACGCTCAGTTGGAGAATTGATGTCATCTTTGATTTCTTCCAGTAACTGTAATATTGGGTAGCTGCTTAATCTGTAGTGCTTAATGACTTTGTTTTCACTCAACTGAAAAAGTGTGATTCTTGTGGCAAAAATCTTTTTAGCTCATCTCTTTAGCCTATGACTGTCTTCGTCTTGCTCGGGTTACTGCTGCCATTTCACCAGGAGTCATATGCCAGGAAACTCGCTTCCTAAGTTACATCTGCTTTTAAGAGTGGGAGAATTTTCAGCACAAAATAGAGGCGTGCTTTCACCGGCTTTTCTGTATGTAACGCGGAAACAAAATACTCCTGAAGTGGGCGCAAAAGCATTAGTACATCTGGCCCTGAGAAAATTAAATATAGCCCTGCATAAATTCAGTGTTAACTTTTGTTCCTTATAGGTCCTAACACCACCCCTAAACATAACTAAACATTCATTCAAAATCTTGATTTTGAGATTTTTCCATGGCCCATTTTAGTTAAACTGTATGTTAAAAACATACAGTTACCCATTGCGTTGCATTGCAAGTTGCATCTCCAAGATCCTGAATGAAATATTTCAAATATATATTAAGAATAAGTTCAAGTTTAGCACTGAACACTAATTACCCTTTAACGACTACACATTGAATGTATATAGGCCGACATTGGTCAAGCACTGTATATATGTGTCAGGTTTCAGGAAGGGGTAAGGATGACTCAGGTACAGATCAACAATCTTTTAATTTAAATTTAAAATTAAACAACTGAACAAAAACTCTGGATATAAAACACACCAGCATGAGGCCATATATGCATTTCTTCAAGTACCAACCAAGAATAACTATTATCAGCTGAAGATCTCAGCAAAGATGTGACATTTAGAAAAAGGTGATGCTTGATAGAGAACATTCCTTCATTTGGCTCATTTAGATGAAGCCCTGAACATGCATTTACTTTTTATTTTAGGGATGTTAGCACTGCTGTTTTGAGGCCCTTCAGAGCCACAACTTTCAACATTTATATTAAAGGATTAGTTTGGAAGGATTAGAATTGAAACTTGCTGGCCTCAAAGTTATTAAAGACATTGTTAAAATAGTCCAAGTGACTTCAGTGGCTCAATCTTAACTTTACCAAGTGACGAGAATACTTTTTGTGCGCAAAAACAAACAAAAATAACGACTTTATTTCAACTGTTCACTTCCTTAGCTATGGGCCTCTAGTCAGTTAACGTAGTGTGATAGCGTAGAGCTACGTCACACGTCGGCTCACTATTGGCCGATGCTGTTCATGTGTGTAATGCGTGTGACGTACAACAACAGAAGCTTACGCTATTAAACTAGTAACCTGACTCAAGGCCCAGAGAGAGAAGTAAATGAATAGTCAAAATAAAGTTGTTATTTTTGTTGTTTTTTTTGTGCACAAAATTGTTCTCGTCGTTTGATAAAGTTAAGATTGAGCCACTGTAGTCACTTGGACTATTTTAACGATGTCTTTAATACGTTTTCGAGGCCGGCAACTTTCAATTCATCAAGAAGCTTATGGACTAGTATGCAGGAGTGATCCAGCTCTCAGATTTCATCAAAAATATATTAATTCGTGTTCCGAAGATGAACAAAGGTCTTACGGGGTTGGAACAACATGAGGGGGAGTAAATACTGACAGAATTTTCATTTTTGGGTGAACTATCCCTTTAAGAACCTCTGTTGCACATGTTATTTCAACAGTAATATTCAAAGATTTTTGCCAACAGCAACAAAAGAACACAAAAAAAGCACTGTTCACTGTTTTATCTAGTTTATCTACCTAGACTATTATTATGTAAATGAGACACAACCAAAGCCTACTTTATTTCACTAAACGTGACTTCTGGAGTTCTTGAATAAATTGGAATAAGAGAGAGCAAGAGCAAGTCGAGGTGTGAGAGTATGAGTAAGCCTGAGGATGAGCGTGCGGATCTCTTCGGACGAGTGTGCTCTTCTCATGCACTGTCTCCACGGAAACCAGACAATCCAACATGGCAGCCTGCCAAAGCACGCCTCCCTGCGTCTCTCCGTCTTTCTCCCATTAAACACACCATCCCTCTGTTTCTAAACTAGGTCACTACACCTCCGCTACTCCCTCCATCCCTCCTCTCCCACCCCAGCCTTCCTTTATCTCTCATTCCATGCGAGCATCTATATTACCCATAACCTCCTCTTCTCTCCATCTCTTTGCCTCCCTCTTTTCTCTTGTTCGCCCTCTGTCTCTTCCGTTCTATGCAGTCAAAGTTTAAGTACTTTACAGGCTTGACAAGTTGAACCACTGCTACAAATGCCCCCAAGTAGTTAAAAATACATGACAGAGTGAGACAGGAAAAGAGGAATAAAGTCAAGGGTCTCTCTCTTCTTTTTAGACATTCATTACATCTCTCTACTACTGATAGTTCGCTCTTGCCCTCCTGCTCCATTGTCAACTTTCAACCTTTTTCCCCCGCCTCTTCAGGTACATTTTTTATCCTCCTAAATCCTTCATATTATCCCTTTCACCTCATCTTTGCCATCCTTTTACTTTTCCCCCTCTCTCTCACTCTCTCCTCTTCCACCGCCCTGCCTACTTTCAAAAGACTTTATTAAGGGACATCCACACAGGCAGGGATTTGAAGTGACAAAGCAACCGGAAGTCTTTCATTGTCCATGAGAGTTGGCAATTTCCAGCAACATGAGTGACATCGACTGTGATGTGGGCGTGGCCAATGATGAGATGGTTGAGAAATACAGTAGTCCCTTTATGAAGAAAAAGCAATAATGCAAAGTGGGCCCTACCAATGGGAGTGAAGACAATGTAGCTCCAGTGAGTAAAGTGTAAGGAAAAGAGATCGACTACATCAGATGGCATTGTAAAAAATCCCAAAGTCTTATCACATTCAAAACGACACACGACCAGTTGGTGCGTGTGTACATCTGTAAGACATTTATTACCAGTCAGCAGCTTTTAAATCTGAGTGAGAGCTGAGCATTTGAACAACATGCAGACAACAAAACTGATTGAAGCAGGTCTAGTGGAAGACGGTGATCTAAAAAAAAAAAAAGACATACAAAACCACATACAGTATAAAAACCTGCAATGCATGCTAGACATGTGCAATCAGCACAGAATGTCTCTCTTCCACTGTATAATGTGACCGACAACTAGTTGTCCAGTGCGGTTCTGTTCACACAGCAGGGGTTATGCCAAAATGCAGTTGTGAGTCTTGAATATTTAAGTGAGTGTTTGTGTGTGTGTTCGGCTTTAGAATGTGGTTATCACTCCAATGAAAAACAGAACTATGTGTGTAACCATATTTAACACTCAAATACAGTACAAACAACCGTATTCTGCTGCTTTGTGAATGTGGCCTACATATAGGACAGGCGAGGGATGGTTGTTACAGTAGAAGTTGCAAGTCTTTGTGTCCTTGATTTTGAGATTGTCTTGATTAAAATTGCATTTGCATTCAGGTTATTCAGAATACATAATGCATTATATACATTATATAAAAATATATATATAATTTGTCGAACTTTCCATTAAATTATAAAATTTAACGACTTTAACGGATGAGTTGTGTGTGTATATATATATATATATATATATATATATATATATACATACATACATACACACACACATATATATATATATATATATATATATACATACACACACATACCTATATATATATATATATATATATATATATATACTGTATATATACAGTATATGCAGCAAATATGAAAAAAAAAACTTTATCAAAGTTTAAGATAAATACAACAAAATACTCACAAAAAATAAAGCAAAAAGTCTCTTTCTCCCCTCTGTTATAAACAACGAGTGAAAAGCTGTAATGTTTGGCATTCTGCTCCAGTTCATACACTTTCCCCAGAATGTATTTTTTTTTTTTTTTCTGCGATCAGGTTCTCAAAAGCTATGGTTACATAGCCACCAATATTACTGTGCATATCAGTGCATAAACAGTGTATGTTGTACACAAGCCTCTCTTTTTCTCTCTTGTCCTCCGATATCCCCTACATTTCCCAAGCCACCAAACACAGTTAATCACCCCATGTATAAAAGATTAAGCTGTAACTCACACTAGGCCCTTTGGCCTATAACTACACTCAAGTGCAATACTGTGTACAATGTAAAGGCATACTTAATTGCGTGAGTCTGTGTTGGTGTTTTTCTAATACGAGTGTCATGACTATAATAAATTGCACTGAATTTTAACACAGCAGGCAAATCAGTGGCATTCATGGCCGCCACTTTTGATTCTATTGAATAATTAACATACCTTTGTCAGCAGGGGCTTTTTTAACGAGGAGAGAAACCTTTGATCCAACCTCGTGGACTGATCACTTGTTGTGCGAGACAAGCCGCATACCCTGCGTGACCTCATCATTGCTTCTCATCATTGCAACCTATCTGTCTTTTCTGTCTTGTTTCCTCATTCACTTCCTTCATCACTCGTTTATGTCCTGCTCCTTTTTCTCCAATTATGTTTAACACCACAACTCAGCATTTTTTTTTTCCATAAGGCCTTTTTATAATGACTCGTGGCAGGGCTTCAACATAGTGCTTAGTTATGGACACAGATTGGACCTACACATGAAAAACATCACAGATAGTGTCATCAAAGAACCGTTACAAATTATGAAGTGCATATGCCACAGGAAAAACTTACAAACATGTTTTGAGTACATTATCATGGGACTAGCAACACCGAGATCATGGGGTTGTTTCCCCAACTCATAAACTGTATACCTCAAATGCAATGTATTGTAAGTCAAACAAATACATAAATACAAAATATATACACTGCCATTCAAAAGTTTGGGGTCACTAAGTTTTTTGGGGTCAGCAAGAAAATATGCTTTATTGTTTTGTAATTGTTTACTGCATTGCAGTATTTAAGAGATCCATCCATGTTATATACGTTGCTAAAGACCTAAATATGTAATAATGATTGACATAGCATTCATGAATTTAAGGGTGCTGCTTTTTGTCCCATACCATATACTTTTCATTAATTTAGGATTTTGATGCCTGGTCTAAAGGGAAAAGAGTGACTGTGTATGTAAAAAAAAAGAAAAAGAAAAAAAAAACTTTAATGCAGCAGGTACAAATTGCTGTAATTTCCAGGTGAAATGATCACTAGTTTACTAGTGAGACAAAGGGTTCTGTTTCTTACACAAAGCTATTGTAAGACTTCAAAAGACATGCAAAACAGAGCACAAGTTACACTGAAAGGAGCCGCTTGGGGGTGAGTAGATAATGAAACATTTTTAATATTGTGTAACTATTATAAAAGTATGTTGTTGTATACCTACTGTGGTTTGCCTGTAGCTCTACTGGTGGAGTTCCAGTAAAAGCACAAACTCACAGAATGTTCCTCATATAGACAGTAACTGGCTTAAATGTATCTAAACATGATGTGGTTAAATTTTATACTGTGGTTTAATGTGGTTGTGGTTACATTTAAAATACAGTAGATCGAACATTATTTACAATTATGTTCTGCTTTTTAACCTTACTAAAGCCTCATCTACACTCACCTAAAGGATTATTAGGAACACCACAAAAACTGTGTTTGACCCCCTTTCGCCTTCAGAACTGCCTTAATTCTACGTGGCATTGATTCAACAAGGTGCTGAAAGCATTCTTTAGAAACGTTGGCCGATATTGATAGGATAGCATCTTGCAGTTGATGGAGATTTGTGGGATGCACAACCAGGACACAAAGCTCCCGTTCCACATCCCAAAGATGCTCTATAGGGTTGATATCTGGTGACTGTGGGGGCCATTTCAAATAGTGAACTTATTGTCAGGTTCAAGAAACCCATTTAAAATGATTTGAGCTTTGTAACATGGTCATGGACATGTCAGAAACAATGCTCAGGTAGGCCATGGTATTTAAACGATGCCCAATTGGCATTAAGCCTTGTTCACACTACATGATTTAACCCTCCTGTTACCCTCAAATCTGATAACACTTTTTACCCTCTGGGGTCAATTTGACCCCAGTAATTTAAACCTCTACAATATGTTTATTTTTTTTTTACAAAGGTTTTTCTCAGTTAATTTATGACTTTGTTGACTACTTAAGTAACGTTTTAAGTTGACATTCACATTATAACATGTTATAATGACCTCAATATAACAGTCAAAACAAATGTGTGTGAAATTTTTATATTTCTTCTGTTTTATTATACATCTAAAAGAGCCTGGGGTCAAATTGACCCCAAGGAACACCGATGTTACAAAATTTGTATAGGACTTTGAAAAAATATTAGCAGGTTAATTTTATGTTTACAGAGTTGTCCCCATTAAATTAGGAAAAGTCATTAAATTTGAAGCAAAAAAAAATAAATAAATAAAATTATGTTTTTATAGACGTTAAACATTGAATGGGGTCAAATTGACCCCAAGGATAATAGGAGGGTTAAAACGTTGGGCTGAACTGTGCGGTTCACACTACATGACTTGCTCTCTGTGAAATCAGGAATGTTCAAGTTGTTTAGTTGTTCACACCACACAACACAACGTGATTGATCCACAACAGGAGGTAACTCACTACACGAGTTGACAACGCACTACATAGAGATACAACCACGATCGAATGATAAGAGCAAATCCTTTTTGACTCTAATGAGAGCTGTTTCAGTACTATGGTACGGACTAAATCCTGAAAATAATCAAATAAATAACGAGTTGACAACAACTCTGCCACCCAACGATTCTATCTTGTCTACAAAGCACGTTTTGTCACGAAAAACCACGCAATAAAACAAACCAAAAATGACACGAAACAGCAGGTGCGCCAATAATACCCAGCGAAGAAGAGAACTTAACACGTGAATAAGGACGTCAGACAGAAACTAGTGCTGCACACTGATTGCGTGATGATTTGCTCTGAGAAAAAAGAAAAAAGAAAAAAAAAGAAAAACTAAACTTTACCCGGTGACCTCAACCCATGCGTTGCTATGATTGGCTGTACTCATGACATCACTGAGGCTGAGTCGCGCGACGGCTCTGGATATCTAACATGCTAGATATTTTTCTGGGCTCGGCGACACGTCTGTGAGGCGTCTGCGAGCGTTTTCACTGCGTTGTTGGCTCTTTCATACTAACAAATTGGCAAGCATTCATCGTCCGCTAATCCCCCGTGATTTGCACGCGATAACACTGACCTGTTGGCGAGCTCAACGATTTGCAAAACGGCCTTAAAATCCTGTACTGTGAACTTGGCTTAAGGGACCTAAAGTGTGCCAAGAAAACATCCCCCACACCATTACACCACAACCATCAGCCTGCACAGTGGTAACAAGGCATGATGGGTCCATGTTCTCATTCTGTTTACGCCAAATTCTGACTCTACCATCTGAATGTCTGAACAGAAATCGAGACTCATCATACCAGGCATTTTTCCAGTCTTCAACTGTCCAATTTTAGAGAGCTCTTGCAAATTGTAGCCTCTTTTTCCTTTTTGGAGTGGAGATGAGTGGTACCCGGTGGGGTCTTCTGATGTTGTAGCCCATCCGCCTCAAGGTTGTGCGTGTTGTGGCTTCACAAATGCTTTGCTGCATACCTCGGTTGTAACGAGTGGTTATCAGGTTTCAGTCAAAGTTGCTCTTCTATCAGCTTGAATCAGTCGGCCCATTCTCCTCTGACCTCTAGCATCAACAAGGCATTTTCGCCCACAGGACTGCCACATACTGCATGTTTTTCCCTTTTCCCACCATGCTTTGTAAACCCTAGAAATGGTTATGCGTGAAAATCCCAGTAACTGAGCAGATTACTGTGAAATACTCAGACCGGCCAGTCTGGCACCAACAACCAAACCACGCTCAAAATTGCTTAAATCACCTTTCTTTCCCATTCTAACATTCAGTTGGGGGTTCAGTAGATTGTCTTAAACAAGACCAGACCCCTTAATGCATTAAAGCAACTGACATGTGATTGGTTGATTAGAAAATTGCATTAATGAGAAATTTAACAGGTATCCCTAATAATCCTTTAGGTGAGTGTATAACAAAAAAAAAAAACTCTCCCTCCCCCCCCCCCCCCTCTCTCTCATCCACTGTCAATTTCCTGTCTCCCCTCAGTGTATGATGAAACTTTAAAGCTGACTGAATGACTAACCTTCTGTGTTGTTGTTCCAAGATTTCTGTCTTTCATTTCAGAAGGTTTTACTGGCATTTAGCTATATCTCCTCATCATGATGTCTGCACTTGTTTTTGTAACCACTTGTACAAGTGACAATTCTTTCACTGAGATTCACAATTCTCTTTTCATCACCCTTTACCCTCACACTCTCATTGTTCATCCCTTATCGTCTCTGATCATTCTCCCTTCACTTACTTTCTAACTTTTTTTTTAGTTTTTTTTTTTTTGTTTTGTTTAGTTTTTGTCTTGGTAAAAAAAAAAATTGATGATGTAGAGACATAAGATACAGAATGCACTACAACTTGACTATATGTCCTCTCTTTTATCTACTCTCACTCAAGACTCAAATGATAAGTAAAAGTTTTGCAGCCTAATCCCATTAGAGAACTGGTTGAGTACCAAAAGTACATCCTGTCCTCCTTAAAGGCATGTCTGTAATGGAGCTGTAGAGGAATGTTCCATGTAAGTTGAGCACAATTGACAAAATCTGCAGGTAGGTTTACATCCAAGGAAACAAAAGGTATATCTTCAAATGTTGAGTGAGAATAAAGACAGAATCAATTAAGTTAACTTAAGGAACTTAATTATAGCCTATTTAAGAATGTTAAACACTGTAGACAATTAAAATGTTTAGGTTACAGCTGCATCAGTCTCTGAAAAAAACAAAATCAACAGCGATGTTTACTTGTATCTGATTTTGATGTAACTAAACTCTGAAACCAAAACAAATACCATTTTTGCTTTGAATGAACTAAGTAAATTCCTGCATTCTCAACCACATCTAACCACGACTGGCTTGACTGCATGTTAATAGTGTAAGGACTTTTGCCAGGCGACTCAACCTCCTCCCACACACACGCACACATTCACTCACTTACTCCAGTGAGTATCAAGTCACAAGACTTTATGGCACATTGGAATGTGGCAGAGTGTCTCTGAACAAAGAGAAATACATTTATTTTGTTTTAAAGACATTTAACAAATGTATTCAATGGTTTTATGTATGTGTGTTTTCCCCCATGTCACAGTGAAATAACTTTGTTTGGCTGCAGCATAAACAGAAATTAGAAATACCTTCTTTATGCATTGTAAACATAAGTGTATATTCCTTTAATGTAACATAATGTTCCTTGATGTCTCCAGAATGCTCATGGAACGGGCTCTCCGAATATGCAGAGAGATATAAAGTAAAGTGCATTTTTAATATGTTTTACCGCCATTGAGAATCGCACTGTTAAACTATAAAACTGAATTGAACACACCCCCTCCCACGAGGAGCGCGCGCTCTGTAACAAAGGACAATAAACCGAGAGTTCCTGCGTGCAACGTCCATACCCCCGATTGGCTCCAGCCAACAGGAAGGGGATGGATATCTCCAAGGTGTTAAAAGAAGGAGCGCGGCTCCGCCCGCCCTTTACCTGGAAACCTATCGTGTCAAGCAAACATGTAACTCCTGTGATCTCCTCACGGAGATCAGATCCGATGCTGGATCTTTTCTTTTCTTTCTAGTCAAAAGTTTACTTCTCTGTATTCGACTCGTTTTACTTCCACGACGTGAAATGAATTGAGCCGAACTATTTCTTTGGTAAAGTTACCTCAGAGACGTCCAACCACTGTTCAAAGACTCGCGCTGCATCATGTGACTCCCCCACAGAACAAAGGAGCCACGCAAGCAACTAAACCATGCGGGCCGCATGCGCACGGAGGACAAAAGATCCGCCGTCCAATTCACGGCTAGACCATGCAGGCCACTCAAGGAACGCAGCAACACTTGAGACCACTTTTCCACATGCAAGTAAATTTGGGTTACCCTGTTTTCAGAGCATTAAGAATGTGTTTCCGTGTGTCTCAGAGAGGTCAAGGAGAAATGGTACCAACTCTGTCTCTCCTCTCTGTCTCTCCCTCCCCCTCTCTCTCTACATACTATCTCTCTCACCCTCTCTCTCTTTCTCCAACTCATTTACACGTGTACCCATTGTCTAAACGTCCCGTGTCATCTTAGTTTGTGATTTAATGTTTGTAAATACATGTATCATTGTAACGTAGTAAATGCTTAAGTAGTGTTTTGCCTTATTACATTCATCATACTCATTTTTGACTGATTTACTGTCTGCTCATAATACTAGTCAATGAAATGTCAATCAAAAAGCTACAAGCTTTACAGAACTAAACATACCTAAAAGGGTAATTGTTTATAGAGCAGGAAAACTAATTCTTGTGGCCACAGAATTTGTTTTCACAACTCTATAAATTAATTGAGCTAATTACTTTTACTTGTCTTGTAAAACGTGGTCCGTGTAATTGATTAAAATTAATTTGTGGTTGATTGCAGGGACACACATGTATGCATATAGGTAAAGACATGTAAGACTGGTTTGATCCAAATCTATATGAATAATTATTAATTATCAATTATTAATTATGATATGCAAATTCCCCCTTGATCAGACCGCCTTGTGTCTTTACAATAGTAAGCCATACATTAAAAATTGTTGCTATATTTAAAGGCTGCTGAACATTTCACTGGCAAATTTCAATTGTCTTATGACTTTCTCCAATATATATATATATATATATATATATAATGCGGGGAATATTTGGCCATTTGTGATCATCAACTATTGGTCCTACCAAGATAGAATATTGGGTCAATAAAATTTAATTAAATTAAGTGAAGTTTAAGTTTAAAAAAAATGGTGTGGTGTGCAATGGTGGAGTTGGGGGTTACGTTATGACACTTTTCAACCTAAAACCAAACTTGCTAATTCATACGAGTTCAATTACTCATTGAAAAAGTGCTTTTTAGTCATTTTGTGCATTTGGATTTTAAATGTATTTTTTAATAAATGAATAGATCCGGGCAATAATATGAGCACAAATGTTATCAACCCTGACATTCCCTGGGTATTGTATCCATCCATGGCCTCACTGTTGCTTGTGCTACGTTGTTCTACTGTTTGAGTTACAGGGACATTTAAAGCGAGATAGACAAATAGACAGAGTCAGACAGACTGACTCACTGACTGAATGATCAATTCTGTGTGGAAGATCTGTACAGTACTCGGCAATAACCACATATAATTGAATGAAAACAGGCAGCATAGGCGAAAAATGTGCCTCTACTTTCATTTTTGAAAAACACACATACAATTCACTACAGATCCAGAGGTGGTACGCAGAAGGATGTTCCAGTAAAAGTCCCAGAAGGAAAGCCATTCTAAAAGGTTTGGCAACCACTGCAATAGACAGTGTTGTAGTACTCGAGACTCGGACTCGTCTCGGACTCGGTCTCGAGTCCATATTTTAATGGTCTTGGTCTTGTCATGGACTCGTGTTCATTTGGACTCGGAATTGACTCGTACTCGAACATTTTTTTTTTAGGACTCGGAATTATTTCCGAGTCCACTCGAGTTCAATTAAAAATATTTTTTATGATTATTAATGTATGTTAATAAAATATTTCTTTAAATTGATTGACACGCCCAGTGATTGGTTATTTTCTAGTGCGCAACTGCGCATGACAAATTGTAATAAAATTACTTTTAACACCACCTACTATGTGGCCTTTTTACCCTAAACTGATCATATTTTTTAAACTAAGTAAATTCAGTAAAAAAAAAAAAAAAAAAAAAAAGGATTTCTCTAAGTAAATAAAAGTAAATTAGGTTATCAACCCTCACTGGTCTCGGTCTCGGCTCGGACTCGACCGTCTCTGGTCTCGGACTCGACTCGGACTCGACTCTCTATGGACTCGGTCTTGACTCGGACTCGATTCTCTATGGACTCGTTGTCGACTCGGACTCGAGTGAGGTGGTCTCGACTACAACACTGGCAATAGAGCATTAAACTTTCAATGTCACTCACTGGACATTACATTTCCGAACTGCCACAATATGGCCAAACAATGTAATGAAACATTCTCAGATTCACATTCATCTGTTTCAATTAAAACTGTGGATGCTTTTTTCCAACACTCTAAAAGTGTCGCGAAATGTGCAAAGAACAATGTAATATCATTCGGAAAAAATGTTGTCACATGCAAATATTTCCAAAGAGCCTGGGTTGAAACAGGACATTAGAAAGAGCTTTCTCTCCGTTCCAGTCAAGAGTGGCCTGAGCAGTGACCCGCAAACACACACATGCCTGTTCAGTGGTGATTAACAATATTGTGCTGTGCTGCGTTGCTAAGTGTGATTAACCAGGCACTATGGCAACACGCAATAAACAAACAGTGAGTGGTGTATCAAGACTGGCATGTCATTTCTGAGCAAACACGATGATTAATAACAGACAGCAGGATGATGGAGAGCAGTTTTTCATCTGTCAGCCTCTCGCTCTCTCTGCATTCACAAAATGTCCTTAGAGCCACGTCTCCCTGTCCATCTCTCTATCTCATCTTTCAGAGGCTCTCGTTCTCATTCTCTGCCTTCTCTACCTGCATTGTCCATTTGTTGTCTTTATTCATACAGAAACCAGAAGCATACAGTAAATTCGGTCTGTGACGCTATCGCTCTCTGCATTCTCACCGTCCGCTTCACTCACTCTGATGAGATAAGAGAGAAGCAGATGTCCCAGCTGTCCGGAGTGTACTCTACAGAGACAACTGTGCAGAGAAAGGCTCTGCATGGAGACGTTCATACCCGTCAAAGGCATTTTTTTTTTGACCGTCACTTGTTTTTGCTCAGAGACAAGTGTCAAGTTGTTGCTAGGTTACTAGACATGGGAGACTTGATGTGCACATGACAGACATACATATGGGAAGCACCTTGTCCTTATCAAGGAAAAAGTCCATTGAGCAGCTTCTCAAATGCATTACAAATTAGTTTTGATATTGCAACTGACC
The DNA here is from genome assembly GCF_988280905.1 of Pimephales promelas. Taxonomy (NCBI): domain Eukaryota; kingdom Metazoa; phylum Chordata; class Actinopteri; order Cypriniformes; family Leuciscidae; genus Pimephales; species Pimephales promelas. The sequence continues at coordinate 18,234,556 of NC_142769.1, forward strand.
TTGAACCTATGCAGAGTTTAGTCTGCCCACAGGACCCACAGTCTGTAAACTTACCATCTGATGAAAATCGAATGCACATTATCAATTTGGCAAGCTCTAATCTGATTAGACAACACTTTACATAAAGGTTTAATTTGCTAACATTAATTAATGCATTCGTATCATAAACGTTTACACTACAACTCTCAAATCAGAACACTAACACTCATTCGGAGAATTATAAACTTTACGTGAGTTGTACTTCAACACCCTTGACACGGCACAGCGCGGATGAACACAAAGTTTGAGGAGACTGTGCGGCTGTCAGTCACCGCGCCGGTATGGATACTGGCATTCAGAATCACAGATTATTCTTTTTGGAAGTATGACCAACATAATAATTTTCACCGGAAAATGTCATCTGAACAAGTAAGAAACATCCACCTTTGTTCTGGTTCTGACATTGCAGTAAATCATGCTGATTAAATCGCTTATAAGTTATCATATCACACAAAACCGTGGAAATTATACTTTGTTCTCAAATTGTTAAAGTTAACAAAATCAGCATTGCGTGACCACATGTAGTGTTCTTCCAATATGTATCCTTTTTCGCATGGGTCCGGTTGCAGTGTCTTTTTTTTTCTTTTTTTTTTCTGTAGCCACTCCGAAGTCCGAACAAAGTATTTTGCATTTTACAGCGGGTGAATCTGTTGTCACTGGTGATTGTCGTTTGAACCTTTCTGGATTCGCCATCAAATTGATAAGTTTAATTATATCAAGTGCAGTGAGAAAAGGCTATAAATCTCCACCTCCAGCATCCTCACATGAAATATAGCCTACAAGCCAAGACTCCTTCTTTATGTGTAAAGATGTGGCATAATGATGCAAATACATGTTTGAATCTCCCGCGGAAATCCACCAGTACCACAGGAATTAAAAACATTATTACAAGCTTACAGTAGGCAATCGAGGTAAGGCTAGAAAATAGTTTTGAAGACTAGCTGGTTATGTATTTTCTCAAATATGTATTTGGGATCATTTTTAACCCCAAAAAAGCTACGGACTGCAGGTTTAATAAAATGCTGTATAGTTGTCCATTCATGATAGCTAGTGCATTAACTGATTTAAGCATAAACTAATTAGGTTTGGAAAGTTAGCGGCATCAAATCTTTATTTAAAGTTTAAAGTTGCTACTACGAGTTTATTTAGTAACCGTATTTACTAAATATTTACTAGTATTTACTTTTATTTAACAGTAAAATTACAATATTGATATTTATGGCTCTCTTAATATCTTTAAAATGTTAAAATAGGGCTTTTATTTTGACAGAAAAACCTAAAAGCCGCTTGGAATTTTTTTTCATTTTTGGGTGAACCATCCTTTTACATCTTTATTTGTTGAAAATAGTTTTTGTTGATTGAATTCTTTCGCGCACAAGCAGCTCATCATCCAGTGTCGTGATTCACAGAAACATGCAGGTCAAAGGTTAAAAAAAAGAAAAGAAACGATAATTCCACTCCCCCCCCAAAAAAGGATTATGAGTTCTCACTTTCACAGTGCATCATACACAAGTACCAGCATAATGATATGAGATTGCAAGTGCTCAAAACTCTTTTTTCCTTTTCTTGCCCCCGTCACCTCCCAAGTTGACTGACTCAGCCTGAAAAGGGTGTCAAATATCCTAAGAATGCAGGGACTACCCATCTGTTGGTGCTGATAACCATGGTCTCCCCTCCCTCCCTCTCTCGTTCTCTGTGTCCTGTTTAGGATGCTGCCAGTTCAGCTGTACTATGTCACTAAAAGGGCAAGATTCTGGTGCCAAGCTACTGGAAAAAAATGGCAATTAGCGAGCCAAGAGAAGAAAAACAAAGAACAATATTTTTTAAAGGTTTTGTGTCATTTTAAAAGGTAACATTTATAGGGTTAGGGTTATTTATTTATTTATTTATTTTTGAATATAACATAATTATACACATATATTATATTATATACATATAATTAATATACATATAATATATGTAAATTAAAGAGAGGCAAAGAGTCAGGAATGAGTTTGTCTTTGAATTGATCTTTGTGAGTTTTAACGGAATATATTTGAGGTTTTTTGTTGTCAATGTCATTTTTGATGACCTGATTGTCCTGACCTGTGTCTTATTTTCCAAATAGACCATGCATATATGTATGTATGTATGTATATATGTGTATGTATATCTATATGTATCTGTATATGTATGGATGGGTATATAATATATTATATATTTAAATAATAAAGGTTTGTTTTTCTCATATTAAATGTTCTATGAGTCCTTAACGGTGTCTGAAAGCTGAAACATGTCCTTCACAGGCAGTGAAAATGGGTGGTGAGCAAACTGAAAACATACATCTTTCACTGCCTATGATACAGTATGTCACAATCCCCGTGCATACGGTTTGGCAGTCATTGTTTAAAAAAAAAAAAAAAGGGTGCACAAAGACCTTTAAATAAATTAATTAATAAATAATCCAAGAGCATTTTACTCACTAAATCATCACTGAAGCTCAACTGATTTTTTTTTCTTTTTTTTTTTTTCTAGATCATTAGAAACTATGGTGCCTTGGAAACCATGTCTGAAACCACTTTGTGCACATAAAACACTTTGGATATCATTGACTGTTCAGAAAGGGTTATTGCATAACTCAGTAGACACTGTATACTGTATAGATACAGTATACAATATACAAAATTACATCATAAACATTTCAAAATCAAAATATGCAAAACTGTTGTGTCCTTTTATTTTGTGACTAGTTTTTGTTTAAAACAGCAAGTCAAATCTATACAAATAATGAAACTGTAATTATGTATTTTAATCTTAAATCAAGATCAGACCACAAAATATGAATATCTTGGAAAAAAGAAAAAAAAAGAATCATGCATGTTTCCAGTTTATTCAGCACACCAGAGATGGAAGGTCAAGGGCTACACTTTAGTTCTTAATCTCTGTTCTTCATATTACAGAAAAAGCGGGAGAGATACAGTAGTAACAAAAAGATGAATTCCCTTTCGAGGGAACTCGAACTGCGTCGGTGACGACACAAGGGGAACACCCTTCAGCTTAGCGCGTCTGAATGTATGAATGAAACCAAATCCAATCCTATTGGTGTTGCGTGATGACGTAGCGTGTGAAGGCATAAGCGGATGTATACAAAAGCATGCCGGCACACGGAAATGTCAGCTTTTTGCTATTCAGCAAGCCCTCTGTGTATGTGTGAACAAGTCTGTCCTATTTGGTGTTGTATGTCCTGTTAAATTAAGTTGCTCGGATCTCGCGTTTGCCGAGGCAGCGTGTAGATTACGGGGCTACTCAACAATAAAGATTCCGTGACTGTGATCCCGCGTTTGCCGAGGCAGCGTGTAGATTAAAGGTCTGCTTGCAATTCAGAATCTAGTGGCTCGGATCTCGCGTTTGCCAAGGCAGCGCTTAGATTATGAGTGTATTTTGCAATAAGATTCTGTGGCTGGGATCTCGCGTTTGCCGAGGCAGCGCATAGGTTTAAGGTTTGCCTTGCAGTTGCAATACAGAATCTAGTAGCTTGGATCTCGCGTTTGCCGAGGCAACGGTTAGATTACGAGTGTATTTTGCAATAACATTCTGTGGCTGGGATCTCGCGTTTGCCGAGGCAGCATGTAGGTCACGAGTCTACTTTGCAGTTTGCTGTGTGAGTACGAGGCATGAACAGTCAGCTCCTGAGGGTGCTGGATGTGTTCATTGAGAAATAACTCGCTGCACACATGCGTTTCGGGTATCTCAGCCTTGAGCCTGTTGACTTTCTTCTCGAGTGATGAAAGCCAGATATATTTTGTACTACTCGAATCTTGCGTTTGTTAAGGCAACGCGTTTCGGGTCTGCAATAAAAGGGACACACGCGATTTGATAAATAATACTGTTTAGGTGCGAGGCATTCACAGTCAACTCCTGAGGGTGCTGGCTGTGTTCATTGAGAAATATCTTGACCTGTTGACTTTCTTCTCCAGGGATGAAAGCCAAATTATAACGGCTCGTATCTTGCGTTTGCCGAGGCAGCGTGTAGGTTACGAGATTGTATAATTAAATATAAAACAGTATTCTGGTGTTCATGGCTGCATTTATTTCCTACAGCCTACCATTCAGACCGTGTTTCACTTATCCAGTGTTATGGCTGCATTTAATTCCGAGGAGTTAATTAAAAATTTATCTGACTTAGAACTTGGTTATATATTTTAATTCAGCCTACCATCTGAAGGAGAGTATCGCTTCTAGAGGTCCCCCTAAAAAAAAAAAAAAAAAAAAAAAAAAAAAGAGAAAAAAAGCTGAGCTTGGGACTCTAGTCGGCGCTCTCGCCGAATGCCTTTCAGGCCAGGAAGGCGTCGGGAGAAAGGTCCTTGTGTGAGACCTTGGAGGGCTGACAACATGTCAGTGGTGTCTTATTTGAACCGCCAGGGGGGTCTGAGGTCGCGTCCTCTGTGCAGACTTGCGCATCAGATCCTCCTGTGGTCCCAGCGGAGACTATCATCTCTCAGGGTGATGTATGTCCCGGGGGACCAGAATCAGGGAGCAGATGTACTGTTGAGGCAGGGGCGAGGCCTGGGGAATGGAGACTCCACCCCGAGACAGTGGAGTTGATATGCAAGAGGTTCAGCCCAGTGGACGTGGAGCTTTTTGGGTCTCGAGAGATGACACACTGTCCACTGAGGTTCTCCCTCACGCATCCAGCCCCGCTGGGCTTGGATGCCATCATGCGGACGTGGCCGAGGCTACATCTATATGCTTTTCCCCCAATCGCTCTGCTCCCAGCAGTTCTGGAAAGGGTCTGTCGAGACGGAGTCAGTCTACTTTTAGTAGCCTCATTGTGGCCGGCCCAAGTATGGTTCTCGGACATCATTTCACTCCATGGCAGATCCCTCTGAGGAGGGACTTGCTGTCCCAGACGGAAGACACCCTCGACCCCGAGCTGTGGAAACTGTACCTTGAAGCCGGCCTGTCAGCTGGAGTGGTCGAAACCATAATAACTTCCAGAGCTCCCTCCACGAGGGTGTTATACGGCCTTAAGTGGAATGTATTTTCCATTTGGTGCAGAGAGCGTGATTTGGACCCAGTTAACTGCCCAGTGGCTTCAGTACTGGAGTTTCTCCAAGACCGCTTTACGGCCGGGCTTACCCCGTCCATACTCAAGGTTTATGTGGCTGCCATTGCGGCTTTCCACGCTCCTCTGAGTGATAGTCCTCTGGGGAGGCATCACTTGGTCGTACGCTTCCTCCGTGGAACCTGGAGGATGAGACCTTGCGACTCGCACCAGGGTTCCCTCTTGGGACCTGGCAGTGGTCCTCGAAGGGCTGGCCGAGCCACCCTTTGAACCATTGGAGTCGGCTGAGGCCAAGAACCTTTCGTTTAAGGTGGTCTTTTTGTTGGCGCTCTCTATTTCCAATGGGTGCTTGGAGTTTGCTCCAGGCAACATAAAGGCCATCTTACATCCCAGGCCCGGCTATTTGCCCAAGGTGTCATCTAATGTGGCACCACCTATGGTTCTGCAGGCAGTTCATCCTCCACCTCATGTGACAGCGGATGAGGAGAGACTTCATCTGCTCTGCCCTGTCAGAGCACTTCGGTATTACATCCAGAAGTCCTCCTCATGGCGGAAGTTGGACCAGTTGCTGGTGTGTTTTGGGTCGCCCAAGAAGGGGCTTCCTGCTTCTAAGTCAAGTCAAGTCAAGTCACATTTATTTATATAGCGCTTTTTACAATACAGATTGTATCAAAGCAGCTTCACAGTGATAACATGAAAGTAGCACAACACAGATCAACAACATTGCTAAACACTAAATAACCCCAACTGAGCAAGCTCAAAGCAAGCCAAAAGCAAGGCGACAGTGGCAAGGAACCAAACTCCATCAGATTGGATGGAGAAAAAACCTTGGGAGAACCCAGGCTCAGTCGGGGGCCAGTTCTCCTCTGGCTTACATTCATATTGTTTAAATATAAATATTAAATATAAATATTGTTTATGAATCAAACGGCGCCATAACATATCGCAGGCGTTGAGTCGTCTCTTCACAGGCGTTGAGTCGTCTCATCACAGGCGTTGGGGCATCCGAAGCAGACCATCAGTAACTGGATCATTCAGACTATTACCCTGGCCTATCAGGTGCGCAATTTTCCTTCACCTATGGCTGTGAGGGCTCACTTCACCACATTCATGAGGTTTTACAGTCTGGACCTTCCCTCTACACTCGGTGCACGAGTGCTTTCGTCCTATGTTGTGCCTGAAGACAGCTTCACACTATATGAGCGGGGTTCGTTGTGGTATAGTGGGTATCTCATTTCCCTAGTGTCGTCACCGACGCAGTTTGAGTTCCCTCGAAAGGGAACGTCTCGGGTTACGTATGTAACCATTGTTCCCTGAGAAAGGGAACGAGACACTGCGTCGGTTCGCCACACCTCACCCCGCCTGGAGCACTTGCTTCATAGCAAAAGCTGACATTTCTGTGTGCCGGCGTGCTTTTGTATACATCCACTCATGCCGCCACACGCTACGTCATCACGCAACGCCAATAGGATTGGATTCGGTTTCATTCATAAATTCAGACGCGCTACGATGAAGGGCATTACCCTAGTGTCGTCACCGACGCAGGGTCTCGTTCCCTTTCTCAGGGAACAAGGGTTACATACATAACCCGAGACGTTTTCCACTGAAAAAAGGGGCAGAAATGTATCTAGGTGAATGTAATATTACATATTAAAGGGAAATAAAGAAAAAAAAAGACCATGCATGCAGTAGATTCTCGACTCTGAGACTTCGAAACAGTGCTAATTCAGGGGGGAAAGGCCTTTTTAAACATGTTAGCCTGAATTAGTCTGTATTGCTGGAAAACACCAGTGTTACCGAATAAAGAGGAATGACAGTGAGTAGGCGAAAAGAAGGACGAGTAGAGCATAAGAGGAGGACAAACAAGAGGGATATGACATGCTAGTGAGAGAGAAATACAGAGGGAAAAAAACAGGTTAATAGGGATGGAAGAAAAAAATATCCCTCATGAGATGTAACAAATATGTTTAGACAGAGCCAAACAGATGGAAGCAAATAATATGGAGAGAGGAGCAAAGAGAGGAGGTGAGGAGAAAGGAAGTGATGAAGTCTATGGAAACAGGACGAGTGGAGAGAGAAATGAACAGTGACAAACTACACTGTGGTTTGGAAAAAAAAAATAGAAGAAATAAAAAAAATCTAAACTGAAACAGAAGATGTATGAACACACATCAATAACTGGGACAACACTTTGTGTGTGTGTGTGTGTGTGTGTGTGTGTGTGTGTGTGTGTGTGTGTGTGTGTGTGTGTGTGTGTGAGAGAGAGAGAGAGAGAGAGAGAGAGAGAGAGAGAGAGAGAGAGAATAAGCAGATGAATAATACAAAGATGAAGATTAAAGAGAGGAGTGTAAAACAATGGGAACAAGGCAAGAAAAAGATCCAAGGAAAAACATAGAAGAGATGTAGAAATGGAGAGAGAAAGGTTTTCATCTCTTCAACTAAATGACATTTCAAAGGAAAGAAATAACCACTTTGCAACAATTCTTGCTTTTAGCAAGATGATTTCTCTTTAAAACAGAAAGCGTAAGCACTACCATTTAAAATTTTGGGGTTGGCAAGTTTTTGTAATGTTTTAGAAAGAAGTCTCTTATGCTAATAAGGGCTGCATTTATTTGATCAAAATTACAGTAAAAACAGTAATATTGTGTTGCATCCCTATTTGTATTAGTGGTGTAACGGTTCAACTTACAGTTCACGGTTTCAGTGCAGTCTGCTATTTTCAGAGAAAAAAAGGGCTATTGTCAAATAAAAATAAAGAAAATAAGAACAATCAATCAAACTACAAGCAACAGCACATGGTTTGTTTTTCTCGACTGTTTCTCGAACAAGAAGGATTAAGAGGTACACGTATCTTTTTAAAAAGAATTGTTGCTTGCTCGATTTAGTTAATGGCCTCATGCAACACAATTCTTCAGTGTTTCATCATAACTTCATTTCACTGCATGCAATCCATTACAATCCCCGTCTAGTCCAACAGCTTTACACGGAACTAGATGGTGAGCATCAATGTTGAAATCAAGTGTTATTTCATCCGTGTTAAAGCAAGAAAATAAAGGGAGACACTTGTTAGTGTTTAATGTTTATATAGGTACGCATTTTCTTTACGTTAAAATTTCAAGGGCTACCATACATGAGGAGTATACAGGGTCAAGACTGATGCTTTACTCATTCAGAAATTCCTGTGCAAATGCCTGCAAACCGTACACAATATACACAACAAACAGTTAAATTAATATGTGTTATGTTCTTAATATAAACTGCTAAAAAGAGATGTAGGGATACTCCACCGTTTTTTTTTTTTTCATATTAAACTGTTATGTATGGCGGAATACCACAGCTTGGGAGCACTTCGACTCGGCGTAGTAATATCATCACTCTTGAAAAGTCCTCTCCCTCTCCAGAGTGATGATATTACTGCGACGAGTCCATAGATAAATATGCACCGAGTCAAAGTGCTCCCAATCACTTGCTGTGGTATTCCGCCATACATTATAGTAATACACTTTACATGCTCAGAAAAGCGCAACGTTTTATTTTGTGTCACCATTCTTGGTTGAGTTACACTACTCGTATAACTGTATTTAAATAGGGAAAACGTGGAGGTGTTCTGTCACTTTTGATTGAGACGAGAGAGGTATGCATCAACTCATCTTAGTTAAGGGAATAACATAGTTTAATATGAAAAAACAGTGGAGTATCCCTTTAAGTATCTGAGTTTAATTGAATGCATCCTTAGTCCACAATTGAAAAGGTCACCAAATAATAATTTTAAGTGCATGTCTATATCGTCCTCAAGACATATTCATACAACGTTTCAGTCGGCATACCACGTCAGTACCTTAAGAAATAATTTACTCAATAATCAAAAGAGAGAGGATAACCTTCAAAAACTGAGACTCAATGAGGAAAAATAGAAAGAACACACCGTCCACACATACACACACAAAGCTCCCATTCATGCTGAAATAGACCTTTACAGGGTTAGAGGTTATGTTATCATTGCTATCCTTTCACTAAAACACCTGTCAATCACTCGTCGCTATGGAAACACCAATCTGACCTTTTATGTAACACTCTAGACAAACCGTTTCAGACAGCTACATCTCTTTATTTCTCTCTTACTCTGTTATTGTTTTCCCGAATTCTTTCTGTGTCAGGCAGCCATGATGCATTCAATTAATAGGCTTCATGCAGTAGAACAAGAAGCAAAAAAAAAAAAAAAATCACAGGCAGACAGAATGCTGGCAACTTTTATCTGGCCATAGTTCTACTATAATCTAAAATGAGTAGATCAGCATGTGCTTTGTATTATTATATCAGAGCTAAAAGTCATATCAAAGAAGAGTGCCTCATTCAGCAGAGCATGTCAGGTCAACATGTTGCTGTTACATCAGGTTTGCTTTTCTAGCCCTCTCCTTTGCCACAGCTTAAGTCAAGCCTCTTCATCTTTGACAGGAAACTCATTCCTAAGAGATGTTTGTGATATTTTTATACAGCCATCACTGATGAGACTGATAAATGTCATATCACTGTGTTTGCACACACCCCGTGGGATAACCGGTAGATGCAAACACAAATTTACAGGTTACTGCATTCCCCAGATATAAATCTGCCTGCTGCTCAAGAAGCCTGAATTCACAATGCAAATCCACCTTATTTTTGAATTATGGGTGGCACTTCCGGTTTGGGGAACTTCAATTCAAAAAGACTGAAACGAATCATTTCAAACCATAAGGTTGCCCTACAAATAAAGCTTATCCATCAGTTTGACTGGATGAGCTGTCAATTTTCCTTAATAATTTATTTTCAGACATCATGAGAATAATGATATACTTGGTATTTTAACGTGACATGTTATAACAAGAATATCTATGACAAGAGCTCTTCAGTCACTGCTTTCTTATCCTCTTGATGATTTTAATTTTTTCCTTTGCAATCCGCTGTAAAAGTATGAAAAAGGACAACATATACAGCACATTTGTGGTCTGTTCTCCAGAAAAATTTTCGATATCCCATTAATAATTTACTGGAATGCACAAAGAATCTCTCGTTATTCTCCTCAAATCCTCAAGTCTCTTTCCAGGTTTGTTTTCACGTGTAAATGCAATTTTACAATCTGTCAAAATTACTAAAATCACTTTGATATAGTGCACGTAATGCTGAAGTTAATTAACATGTTTGATTAAGGTTTTTTTTTAAGGATATTTGCCTACTACAGTGATATTTAACCTAAGACTCGTGCATATGGGGCTATTGTTGGTCTGTTGAAAGTACCTTGTTGATTCTTTTAAACTTTTAAATTTCATTTTAATGTTCGATGGTTGAAGGGTGAGTCGATTAATGTCATCTCATGACACTTTTTTTGCGTATTGAGTTCATAGAGCGAGACTTCCACTGATTGTTTACAGCTTAACGGAAGTTACACCCATAATTCACACAGAGCGTTATGGGGCGTAGGAATAAGGTGGATAGAAATGAAGATATTCTGCTGCTGTGCCAAACACCTTAAGTCAAGGGTCTTCAACAGTAGGTCTGCAACCCCTAAGGAATCTGCATGGGGTCCACCAATTAATGTTTGATCAAAGTGATTTTTTGTACAAAAAATAAAACATAGGTAACATTTTCACTTTTTTTGTGATTTAAATATAATTTGTTTAAAAAAAGATTATTATTACATCAACAGACTTCAATTACATCAACAGACTCAACCACCTGCTGTGATGTGATGTAATCGTTATTGCCAACCCATTCTCATCCCAAGTCATCTAACCGGCACTTTGGGAAGCCCATGCTTCAATATCCGACCCTTTAGGCACCCTTTAGCGTCAGTTAGATGACGCCCTAGGATCGCGTCTGACCCCTAACCCTACCCCAGACCTAAACCTACTTGCGTCATCTAACTGACGCTAAAGGTAAAGCATCAGTTAGATGACGCCCTAGGATCACGTCATGTAACTGAAACTAAAGGGTGCCTAAAGCGTCGGATGTTGAAGCATGGTTAAAATTGTCAGTTAGATGATGCCTTGGGATGAGAATGCATTGTTATTGCAGACTATGAGCGCTATAACTTGAAAACACTGGCAAATCATTTATACAATTTAGCTAGACAGATTGGATCACCTTGTAATATCTACACCCCAACCACGAGATAACCTCTGCATAAGAAACTGGTGAAATCCAGATGTGGAGGCTAATAAACCCGCTCAGGCCCAGTTCTACAAAAGCAAGAGCACCTTTAAAATGTATGTAAAAATATCATATTGGCGAAACAGATTGCAGTCATGAACTACTCTGAGACATAAAGGTTAAGAATCCAAATGCAGTGTCTATTTTGAAAGGGTAATCCAAAGACGTAATCCAGATAACAGGCAATATCAAACACAGGCAGCCAGTCCAATCAATCAAACAAACGGGCAGGCAGGGAGGGAACGTAGGCAAAAGGGTAATCCAGAGACAGGAATGAAATCCAAAACCAAGAGACATAATACTCCCAAATCACTCAGAGATGCAGTGTAAACAACTAAAGACTTTGCAGGGCATGAATGTGAAAACCAGGCTATGGGCTCTATGCACGGCATTATTTCCGGTGAAAGATTAAGGATGCTCGATAACTTCCGCCGATCGTAGAGTCCAATGTAATACCGAGAATTTATATTGAATTTTATACTCCATGGTTATACTAAAGAAACGTTAGTCACAAAAACAGATAAAACAGACACCCCTCGTTGTGTTTATGCTTCTTTTTAAAATTATATTAAATAAACATAACTATATATAAAATTACATATAAACGTATGTATGTTTCGTTTCAAAGTACATTTTGAAGATTCTGCCATAATCCCGTTTTCCTCGGTTTTCCTCCGCTTAAATCTCCACAACCGGAAATGGACGAGCATCCTTACGTCAAATGCAGAACTTATGCGTGCATATAGACCATTATATAGGCTGAGGCTAACAAGGTAATGAGACACAGGTGGATGCAATCAGGGATGAAGAGTCCGGGCAGTGAGTTATGGGAGATGTTTTATTGTCCTTGTTTTGTTCAACTTTTGTTTATTTTGCGCTTAGCCAGACTGTTCTTAGTGCGTTGTTCTCGTCTACAGACCGAGCCACCCACGTGCGCTTCATCAGCCTCCAATCTCCGGGCGAAAAGACCTTCATCACCCATATTAGTTTAGGACGTTTTGAATTTCCTGCTAGCAAAAACGCTCGGAAAGAATAGAGGGAATGCGCGTGACGTTACCGTCGGCCGGAGTGCCAGCAGTTCCTCACAGTGAGTGGCAAAAAGACAGCGAGAACATCGGAGGGGATCGCTGCAATTCAAAGAAACAACGGACTCCAGTCAGCGAAAGGTGGATTTGCAGTTATCATTTTGGGTCAATATGCTGAATTTAGCTGTAAAACCATACCCATATATTTTGTATAGTTATATACATTAACAGCTCATCAATTAAATACTTATCATTGCATATTCTGCATTATTGGATGTTTTTTTTAATAAACACTGACCAAAAAAACTTATAAAGTTTTAGGGCTGGACGATATGATATATCAACCCGGTCTCATCCCAAGACGTCATATAACTGACGTTTTGGGACGTCTTTTGACCATACGTCAATATTCGCCTTTTTAGGGCCCCCTTAAACGTCGGTAGATGAGGTTATGGGATCCTAACTCTACCCCATACCTTAACCTAACCCTAAACCTAACCCGTCACCTAACTGACGTTAAAGGTAAAGCGTCAGTTGTATGACGGCCCGGGATCGCCATCTACCGACGTTTAAGGGGGCCCTAAAAAGGAGGATATTGACGTATGGTCAAAATACGTCCCAAAACGTCAGTTATATGACTTTTTGGGATGAGACTGTGTTAGATATATATATAGCCTATATATATATATATATATATATATATATATATATATATTGATAGGCAGCGGCTATATAACACTGATATAAGTGATCACCCGGATTTAGACCTACCTATATTATATTTATATAAAGCGTTCACAGGCAAATTTGCTTTATGTTTAGGTCTTGCTTTTATTTCCCTGGTGTCGAAATCAGGCAAACATAAATGTCAGGAAACACGATTCCTGGCTGCATGTCAATATGTATGCATGTATCACTGGATCTTTAGTAAGTTGTAAGGAACACTATAATGAGTCCAACATTTAGTTTAAATTGATAAAATTGTTCGATTTAGTCGCATTTCCGCAGTTTTCCCCTATTAAATCCAGTCACGCAGCAGATCTTTTGCCACTCGGTCATGCTGAGAGGGGTTGTCACGCGGGAAAGTCACGTGTCAATGCATTCCCTCTATAAAAAAAAGAAGTCCTCCATTGCAAGTATTGTTCAATCCAAATTTAAATGCTTTAAAGTGTGTATTCCTAGTTGAAGGTTCAGCTGTGCTAATAATTGTGTTTTTCCTGTGTTTCCATTTTTCTTTCTAACTGTTTTTACTTTCATTTTATTTCATATATATAGGCTATACTTGTGTTACATGTAGTGGTAGTTCATTCTTATTAAACTTCATTATACGCTTATTGTCTCTGTCTATTGATCACATAACAAAGCCTCTTTAATATGCAATCCTGAAGCTACAAGCTGATATTGTTAAGTGAACTGACCTGTTTAGTGAGCTTAAGCTAAGAATAAATCATTTATAATTGATAGCGTTTCCAGCCGAGCAGCCCGGCGGACGAGCTGACTCAACGAATTATCGTCAATCACATAAAGGTATTCTGAAAATCAACAGTAACCTGTCTGTGTAGGATGTATATTCCCAATTAATCATGATTCATTGTGTTTAATTACTTACATATAGGGTTAAGTAATGTAAATGCAGACATAAGATTAGCCAAACAGAAAAAAATATTTGTAAAAAAAAATATTTTTGAAATACTGTTCAAATTAGTTGTAAAAGTAATGATTGGTAAATAATTTTAAATGTCCACTGTACATATTTCTGTTATAAAGCCATAGCTTACACATTGCATCTGCATTACTAGAGGACCCTCAGTAATTTCAGAATCACCGTCAGTGATTTGATTCTTAATTGTCCATCTCACAGTAAAATTAAAATGCATGACTTTGCAAAACCATTAAAATAATTGCGATTAAAATGACTGTGAAAAACTAATGAATTGTGATTTTATGGCAACATCTATTTTAGTGATGATGCGTATGTAATATGTGCAACACACTTTTTCAAACCGATTTTTTGCTGTTTGAAGTAGAGATCTATTTCTTCAGCACACACAGTGAGAATGAATGAATGAATGAATGAATGAATGAACAGTGTGTGCACTTCTAAAATAAAACTAAACGGGAATTAAACGATGTGTGTGTGTGTGTGTGTGTGCGCACCTTAGTGTACATGCATTCTTCCACCTGTAATCACTCAGTTATCAGATCTCTACAGAATTAATTACGGTGGTAGTGTGTAGTGTGGGTGGTCTGTGAGTGAGCGTGTGTGTGTGTGTGTGAGAGCAAACAAGACCTCCTGGGTTCTGCAGGAAAAATGCTGTATACAGAATGAATGGAACACATTAAGTAGTGAAGACATCAAGACACGTCTTCTCTGTATACATCTCTATCTCAATCCACCCTCAGCCCTATTACCACATGTCTCTCCCTCATAAAAATGTATCATATTTCCAAGCTGGTTTCACTGTGGATGGACTAAAGAAGAAATATGTGGGGGAAACACAGTAGATCAGTAATTTATAGTGTTACAGAAAGGTGCAATGCATAGTGTTTCAAAAAGGGTTAGGACAGATTTGGACAAATGTCTGAATGTCATTATATTAGACACAACATATCAAAAGTGTCCGAATACAATTTTTCTTAATCTTTGGGTAAAAATTTAGGGGGAAAAAAATGGTCCCTTATGCTCACCAAGGCTGCTATATATTTGATCAAAACTGTGTAACAGGGTTAAATATTACTGCAATTTAATATATATCTATTTTTTCTAGTATATTTTACAATGCAATTAATTAATTGTGATCAACAAAGCGTAATTTTCAGCAGCCATTGAGGTTTTGTAAAATGTTTTATTTGAATGCCTTTTTGGGCTACATTAAAAATAAATGTTATTTTTATGATATTTTGTTACATACCATTTTTACGTGTGTCTTAAGTGTACAAATACTTGGATTGGAGCACTACTACTGAGCTTTTAGCATTGATGTAAGCACTGCATTAGAGAGAGAGAGTGTGTGTGTGTGTGTGTGTGTGTGTGTGTGTGTGTGTGTGTTCTTCAGAAATTATTTATTTCGGTGTGGTCTAAGTGATTCCACTGTCCTTTCTGACCAGCCAGCATGATACACGATTCCATCCCAACCCCACATCTCAGCCGTGTGCATCTTCTCTGTGTCTACGTGCATTTTTGTCATGTGTGTGTGTGTGTGTGCATATTTTTAAAGAAGATGATGACAACAATAATGATGTTGATGATTAAGTCTATGACTTAATCAAGATAATAATCAAGGGCTAATATAGCATTGATGAGGAGAATATTTATAATGCATTCATTAACGACAATATTTCTTCTCGGGAAGCTTATCAGTAGGAAGTTTATCACATGATCAAACAAGATCTTACCCCATGTTGTTTGCCCTCTATATCGCAGCAATATCACTCTGATGTATACAGTAGCTACTGCATGAATGCTAATGTGGGCATTTTTGTGTTTGCACTTTAACCATTCAGTGCCATCTTCTGCATGCTATTTTGATGGGAGATGCAAGATCTAAAAATCTAAATAAAAGTAGTATTTGGAAGTAAAGGAAAAAAAGGTCAATGTATTATTTGAGTCCTAATGTTATGGTAAATGGCTATTATTTTTATGGCATTTTTATCTGCAAGCTCCTTTAAGGGTTAACAACACCAACCACAGCCTTCTAAGCACATGCATGATGCTCGTATATGTTGATATATTATTCTGAGTGTGCAAGCTCTGAATAATAATTGCACTGGGCTGAATTATGAGATGAGCATGTGCATATATTGTATGTACAGTGTGGTTCATAAGTCTGAGCTCACTAGTGATTATGATTCTATCTAAAAATATATTCAAATTATAATTGTATCATGATAATGAGTTACCATGATGGATTTCATTGTTAAATTGTGATAGTCTTTCAATTTAACTTTAATTTTAACTAGTTTTAACACAAATTATGATTTAAAAATTACCCATAGACCATCTTTAGCTTCACTGGAAGAACTTCTGAACATCTGTGCAAAGAGTCAAATGATCAATGTCACAAGTTTACTTGATTAGTGACCAAGAAAGTATAATCTAACATATTTTTATTATTTTATTCTTAATTTGCATTTGCGCGTATATATGCGGTTTGTGTTGGGAGCTCCGTCGAATTCACCTTTGGCTAAGCCCCGCCCCCCTTAGTTACTGTTGCTACTTCCGTCAAACTTCATCTGCGCTCTGCATGGCTTATGCTGTAACAGCTCTTCCTGCTGAGGTGTTATCAAACTTTTATAAAGCAGCAAATAAAGTGTCCGATAGAAGTAGGCAAAAGGGACCTATATGCGTTCGAAGGCTATATTCAAGACATACAGGTGAAACGCAAGAAACAACAAGGCATCCAAATAGAGGCCAAAGCATAACGTTACCGGTCAAAGTCAAAACTTGAAACACCGCATATCCTAATCGAGACGGAGGCTGGGACTAACAATATCAGGGAGCAACACTGTTCATGCAAAGCTGGGTAGGTCTCTATTCACTTCTATAATCGTTGTTACAAAGCAAACGGACTACACAAGTATAACGTATTTATTAGCAGCGTGTGCTAGCGTATCAACAACCGGTATGAGAACCGAAATCATAACCTAAAACATTATAAAACGGTCTAACTAGTATAACTTCACAGTAAGGTTAAAAGCAAAAAAGATGTGCTTGTTGATCTTTGAGGGGTTTAGCAGACTGAGGACGTCCATACAGTTTAATCCAAAGATGACACTTGTTAGGATTTGACTTCGGTTTTGGGAAGGGAAAAAACGGACACCCCCCTCCAACCTCTCTGGGAAACGCGTATCTGCGTTACATATACCCCAGTCACAATGTTTAACCATATTTTTGATAAAACTACGACGGTAATAGCCTGCCGAGACCAAAAATATGAGACGCCTGTGTTGAAAGTCAATAGAGTGCTGTGAAAAAGTGTCGGAACTCTGTGGGAACTCGTTCTTGGCTGCGCTGTGATTGGTCAATCTACATTCTAGGGAGTGGCTTAGCCAAAGGCGAATTGATTCATATATCCTTGATTTTCTTCTATACCACTCATTTATAAATAAGTACTTTCTATTTTTACAGCATGTGATCTACTATGGTGTCTTATGATTCAGCCTCAATTATCACCCCTCAAGAAAAACTACACACGCTTTACCACTATAGGACAGGGAGAGCTAAATAAACGTATCATTGCATCTAAATCAACGACATGTTTATTAGATCCAATACCCACTAAAGTACTGACAGAAGTGTTACATGTAGTGGAAGAGCCTCTTCTGAATTTTATTAGCTTGTCTTTATTTTTAGGTCATGTTCCAAGAATATTCAAGCTGCCAGTAATAAAAACACTCATTAGGAAACCACAATTAGATCCAAATAACCTAGCAAATTACAAACCCATTTCAAATCTTCCATTCATGTCTAAAATACTAGAAAAAGTCAATTGTGCTCTTTCTTGAAAGAAAATTATATCTATGAACAATTCCAGTCAGGATTCAGACCACATCATAGCACAGAAACTGTGCTAGGTAAAAAATACAAATTATTTATTTTTAGCTTCTGACCAAGGCCGTGTCTCAATACTAGTTCTACTCGACCTTAGCGTTGCATTCGACACTATAGATCATAAAATACTCTTGGATCGACTACAAAACTACACTGGTGTTCAAGGACAGACATTAAGCTGGTTTAGATTGTACTTATGAGACCTTTACCATTTTGTCTGTTTAAATGGGGAAAAAAACGAAGATAACGTCAGTAGAGTATGGAGTGTGCCAAGGATCGGTGTTAGGCCCTCTGCTATTCTCAATACATATGATCCCACTTCTAAAAAAGTTAGTTCATGCATTCATGACCTCAAGACTCGATTACTGTAATGGTCTATTAGCTGGTTGTTCTGCATCCTCAATAAACAAGCTACAGTTAGTGCAAAATGCAGCTGCTGGAGTTCTTTCTATGTGAAGAAAATATGATCATATCACACCAATTTTATCATCTCTACACGGGTTACCTATTAAGATCCGTATCAATTACAAAGTATTACTACTGACCAACTGGCCTAAGCCCTAGCATCCATTGCGCCCTACAATCCATTGCGTTCCTTAAGATCCCTAAATTCGAGTCTTCTGGTCATTCCTAGGATATCTAGGTCCACTAAAGGAGGGAGGGCATTCTCACATTTAGCTCCTAAACTCTGGAATAGCCTTCCTGATATTGTTCGAGGCTCAGACTCGCTGTCCCAGTTTAAAACTAGATTAAAGACGCATCTCTTTAGCCAAGCATACACATAATGCTTACCTTTTATACCACTGTTGAATTAGATCGAATGCATCAATGTTATGAACAGCAGCTAGGCTAATTATTTCCCATCTGCTTTTCAGCTGTTATCTCGGGACGCTAGTCCCGAGGAAAATGGCGTTCGTCAGCTCCAGTTTGTTTTCAGCCTCTCACGGAGACTTCAGATGCCCCAAAACCTGCGATTAGATGACTAAACGACTGTGAAGAGACGACTCAGCACCGGCAATATGCTATGCCCTAAATTAAAGGATTAGTTCACTTTTGAAAAAAAAACTTTTGCTGATAATTTACTCACCCCCATGTCATCCAAGATGTCCATGTCTTTCTTTCCTCAGTCGAAAAGAAATTTAGGTTTTTGATAAAAACATTCCAGGATTTTTCTCCATATAATGGACTTCAATGGGAACCGGATGGTTCAAGGTCCAAAAGACAGTTAATAACTGTTTCAGATGCAGCTTCAAATGTCTTTAAACGATATCAGACGATGAATAAGGGTCTTATCATGCGAAACGATCGGTTATTTCAAAACTTATTCCAAAAATGTAACTTTTCTAAGGACAAATGCTAGCCTTGCTCTATTCTGTGAGGCGCGTTTGCAACGTCACGTATTACGTAATTACGTTCAAAAGGTCACGGGCGACGTAGCCGAAAGTACAGAGTCAGTGTTTACAAGTTGAACGTTATAGGTGTTATAGGTTGAATGTGCAAACTAGCTCAAACACCGTTTACAAAAAAAGGAATTAAAAGGAAAAACAACGATGTCGGACAATTTTGATTCTGTACTTCCGGCTACGTCACCCGTGACCTTTTGAACGTAATTACGTATTACGTGACGTTACAAACGCACCTCAGAGAATATAGCAAGGCTAGCATTTGTCCTTAGAAAAGTTACATTTTTGGAATAAGTTTTGAAATAACCGATCGTTTCGCATGATAAGACCCTTATTCATCGTCTGGTGTCGTTTAAAGACATTTGAAGCTGCATCTGATACTGTTATTAACACTATCTTTTGGATCTTGAACTATCCGGTTCCCATTGAAGTCCATTATATGGAGAAAAATCCTAGAATGTTTTCATCAAAAACCTTAATTTCTTTTCGACTGAGGAAAGAAAGACATGGACATCTTGGATCACATGGGGGTGAGTAAATTATCAGCAAAAGTTTTTTCAAAAGTGAACTAATCCTTTAATACATGATTAACTAACTGTATTTTTCTATGTACATTTCTGAAATACACTTTCTGTAAAGCTGCTTTAAAACACTATGTCTTGTAAAAAGCTCTATACAAATACATTTGAATTGAATTAACTTTAACTTTAATTTAATTTGTTTTAAATCCTACAACTTTGTGAATTTCAAGATTTAAATGAAAAACAAAAAAAACACTTTCATTTTAAATTATATTACATCGGGATCCCACTGTGTGTGCACAAAAAAAACACATAAGTTTTACAGTATACCTGGGACTCTGTTTTTCTCAGAGTGTGTTGCTCACGCATTGTTTTAATATAGTAACTCTGAGTGTGTCTGTGTAAACTGATGTTTTTTTGCATTTCCCATATGCTGTAAGGTAGTGTTTCATCCCTGCTGAGAGAGAAAAGCTGATGGGGTGAGGAGGAGGAGTGTAGTGAAGGAGAGACAGAAAGATATGTGATTGAGAGAGGAATTCAATCTATTCTGATTGCATGGAGGAAGCAGGCGTGTGTGTGAGTATGTGAATGTGCGTGTGAAGGTCTCATGCATGCAATGCACGATTCACAGTGGCTGTCCACACTGTAGCAGGGTTGACATGTTGCTGTTTTCAGACTGAACACACATAGACAGGTTAATGCATCCAAACGGATCAAAGAAAGTGTGTTAATTTGTTAGATAAAACTGTTCATTACCGGTTCAGTTATGACGAAGAGTTTGGTTCTAAAACCACAAAGCAAGTTTGGTTGTGCTTTATAAGAAGAATGCATACAGCTGACAACTAGCTGTCGTAATCTGAAACACTGACTGAGTCTGTATGTCTTATCTATTGATCTCCCCATCAACATATGCCTAATACATCACTGTCTGCTTCTGCCTCTCTCCTCCACCCTGGCCTGCACATCCATGCATCCATAACTACCTTCACTCTATTTCACTCTCTCTCTTTCGGTCTTTCCATATATCATACGGAACAATATCCCCATCACACTTTCATCTTTACATCTTTTCTTTTGGCAGGTCATGCAAAATGTATTATTTCTCTTTTCTATGAAACAAAACAAAACATTATATGTTATATGACATTGTCTTTTACAGAAATCCCTTTTAAGGACTAAAACAAGCTTCTTTCCGGGTTGGTGATATTGCAAACCCTAAAATTTACACAACAAAGTGGGTGATAGGCTGCTTTAAAGAAGAGGAAGAGTTTGTTGTTGCTGTTTTTTTACACCCCGGAAAAATTTGTCCTACGGCTGACAAATTCAAATGTATTTTTAATCCTGTTCCTAAACATTACAACCTAAACGCTCGTCTGTGCGCTGCACATTTTATGGAGAACAGCTTCCAGAAGAGAGTACAATGCAGGCTATATCCACAAAAGCTTCTCCTTCAATAGGGTGGTAATGGCGCAGTGGATAAGACACATGCCTTTGGTGTGAGAGACCTGGGTTCGAATCCACTGTGAGACACCATTGTGTCCCTGAGCAAGACACTTAACCACTAGTTGCTCCAGAGGGATGCAACCTCTGACATATATAGCAATTGTAAGTCACTTTGGATAAAAGTGTCAGCTAAATGAATAAATGTGAATGTCCTGAAAGACATAGCCATTACCATTTTGTCAGGGCAATCTGTTGTTTATAGATCACAACTTGTAAGAATGTCTTACTATTTGTAATTGTTTTCTATTAGCTTTATGTAGATGCTATGATAGATGTAAAAGAAGGGCAAAGGTTTACAGTATTGATGTAGTGTTCACTTTAGCTTTTGTAAGCTCTCGATTTTGTAAGACTGTTCGCCGGCCCTTAAAATTATCCATGATTTTGTGATCGATTACTGTTCGTATCACCAGTTTTCCAACAAATATGATTAAATGGTGGATAACATCGCATCTATAAGACATTTACAAAAAATAAATAAATAAATAAATAAATAAAAACTATACCACCTATACCAAATCTGTGCTTGCAAAGTCTGTGAGCCAGCTAACCAATCACAGCGCACTTTGTAATTCAGAAAGAATGGATTCATCGAAAACAACGAGTTTAAAGAGTAACAAAAACCTAAACCAACTTTTTTTAGTTAATGATCTGTAACAATGGATCTTTATTAATACCAGTCATTGATTCGAGTAACTTTTTTGACATTTGTGTATAAAGTGTTTTATTTTGACAATATATGGTGTAAAAACATCTTAGTGCTGCCCTCTTCAGGTTGAACGGTGGCTACTGCAGTTGAATTATCCTATTGGATGTTAGCGGTTCTTCGTGACGTACGCACGTTTCAGCTCACCACGCTCTTGGCACGAGCTACGCCCTTGGCAATATAAAAAACAGCTTGTTTCGTCAAAACCACTGTAGCGAGTCAGGAGTAGGAATTGCGGGTATTGAAAACGATCAGGATAGAGTGTTTTAGCATCTATTTCGTCCCTTCTATCTGCGCTGGGGTCTGCCATATTTTTCATCATTTTTCAAATATTGCCAGTGGGTGGAGTCAGGCTCTGACCAGGGGTTTAGTTACCCTATAGACCTTATGTAGCCCCGCCCCTTTTCAGTGCTGCACTCATTGTCTTTTGACTTCCGGTCTGTATTTTCACAATGATCTTGCATAGGTAAGAATGAACTGCTCGTAAATAAATTCTCGGTCGACATTTGTTAAGACATCTGCTTTACAATGCTTATGATAAACATTACAATGCTCAT
The DNA here is from genome assembly GCF_988280905.1 of Pimephales promelas. Lineage (NCBI taxonomy): Eukaryota > Metazoa > Chordata > Actinopteri > Cypriniformes > Leuciscidae > Pimephales > Pimephales promelas. The sequence goes on from NC_142769.1 coordinate 18,257,088, forward strand.
GATAACTTTTGTTAACTCTACAATAAATAAATCCACTTCACCAGCTAAATACTCATCAACAGCTATGCCATAGAAATACACAGAGCGACCGCAAAAACAGAAGTTCTAAAGATGACGGCGCCCACGTTTCTCTGGTGCATAAGGTCTATAACCAGACTGGGGAAAGTGGAGCTGTAGTAATGTAAAATATGTGAAAAATATTGTCTTTTTTGAACACTCAAGCACGAAAACATACTCGAGTACACCACAAAAACAAAATCAAGACTTAATAAAAGGGCATAATAGGACCCATTTAATGAAATATCTATATAAATTACCAAATAGCACACTCTCTTTGATCCAATTGGCCGAATTAAAGCGTGTATGCGTTCAGTCTGAAAACAACAACAAAAATGTGTCCTCCCTGCAGTATTTCTTTATTTGGAAGTTTTCTGGTTCAGCTAATTAGACAGAATGATAAATTCTTAATAAAACTAAGGCTCAGTAATGAACTTTATATGGTTGTGTCTGTTTCTGAGCACTATAGCTGGAGGGAATACACATACGCTTGTGCACTTGAATAATTTAATTCTGTATGCTTGAGAAAAGGGTAGGAATTTAGGGGGACATGTAGTTGTTATTAAGAATTAATAGCTTTTTTTTTTTTTTTTTTTTTTTTTTGCTCTTTATGATATTGATGTTGTTTTGTTTTTTAAACGCAGTCACCATTAGTGTCCCATTTGGCAAAGTTTTGCTCCTCAACAGCTTTATGCACACATAAATATTGGGTAAATCTATCACGTTCGACTGAGCCAGACCCAGTCAAATGACAATAATTAATATGATGACTATAATTTAGATAATGAGAGTCAATCAACTGAAATAACGAAGTAGAAACAATGAACCAAAACTACCTGCAATTAAATAGTTTTGATTAAATGGTTAAGCCGACTCATTTAGCAAATTCAACTTCTAAGAATATACAGTCTGTATAGACAGTCTTCAAAAGCAGAGCAAAGAGAAATCTACAAAGACATTTTAATTCAATTGTGCTAATCTCTTTCTATATCCAACTCTGTGGCATCAGTCAGGAGTTATCAAGCAATAAAGTACACGAGACAGGAGCAGCAAACTTCATCCATCTTGTTTATGCTTCACTTCACTCACTCACAAACATTACGTCCCGAAACAACAGTTCAAAATATTAGTAACATAATTCACTCATGAACACTACACAGTGTTTCTTAGAAGGACTGTGCATTGTTGTGCTCTGGAAGTCATTCTTTCATTTTCTTAAAGGAATAATTCACTTAAAAATGAAAAAAAAAAAAAAAAAAAACTGTCATCATTCACTCACCCTCAAGTTTTTTCAAACTTGTATGAATTTCTTTCTTCTGCTGAACACAGAGGGAGATATTTTGATGGATGTCAGCAACCAGACAGTTGATGAACCCCATTGACTTCCATAGTAGGAAAAAAAAGACTATGAACATCAATGGTTACTGACATTCTTCAAAATATCTTCCTTTGTGTTCAGCAGAAGAAAGACATTCATACAGGTTAGAAACAACTTGAGGGTGAGTAAATTATGACAGAATTATCTTTTCTTTTTTTTTTAAGTGAACTATTCCTTTAACCTCTTTATCTCACTTTCACCCCCTCGCACAGCTAAAATGCTATGATCTCTTACTGGGCCAGGCATTTTAAGCCCTTTCTCACTGAGTTTTCGCTTTCTTTCCTCCCTCTGTGCATCTCTTCCACCTCTCTGGAGCACTCAAGCCATGACTTATTCATCCAACCCAGGATTTATTATGTTTGGCCATGCATTTTTAACAGTGTATTTTTTTTTAGGTACACACATTTCACGGCTGAACTAGAGCTCTGTTTGCTGAGGCCCCCACTCTCTGATCATGCCTACAGTTCTACCTGCTGGGGAGAAAAAAATAGGAAAGAGAAATTTAAACAAAGAAAGTGTGAGGAAAGAAGAGGACGGATAGTTGCAAGTTACAGAAATAGGCCACATTAATTAATTATTTCATCATGCATTCATCCCCATGTTTTTCTTTTTTTTTTTATGAGATGCAGGCAGAATGTCTTCATGTGATGGTGAAAAAAACCCACCATCAAACAACCACAACCACAACCACCAATACAGTGCCCTCTACAATTATTGGCACCCCTGTTTAAGATGTGTTTTTTTTAAACAACATGCAAATAAGAGAAACATCCAACCTTTTATTTAAGTACATTACTTTGGTTGTAAAAAAAACAACAAATTGAATTGAATTGAATTGGAGCATTTGCCTTTTCTGTCTTCTTCTGGCTGCACTCCACAACAAACCGTGACACTCTCCTCTTTAGCTCACCCCACAGGTTTTTGATTGGGTTGAGGTCTGGGGACTGAGATGGCCATGGGAGGACCTTGAGTTTGTGACTGCAGAACATTTTTTTGTGTAAATTTGCCACAAGTTTTGGATCATTATCCTGCTGAAAGACCCAATAAAAAAAAAACATCTTCAGTTTCTTGGCAGAGGCTATCAGTTTTTTGCTTAAAATGTTCTGGTATTTCAAAGAGTTCACAAAGCAATGCACCCTAACAAGTTTCCCAGGCCTTTGAAAGAGAAACAGGCCCAAAGCATCACAGATCCTCCACCACTTCACGTGGGCATGAGGTGCTTTTCGGCATAGTCTTTTGTAATCTTTTGTTTTACACCAGACCCACTTTGAGTGTTTGTTGCCAAAAAGCTCAATCTTAGTCTCATCTGACCAAAGCACACGATCCCAGTTGAAGTCCCAGTTGCCCTTAGCAAACTCCAGATGTTTACGTTTGTGAGTGTTAGTGAGAAAAGGCTTTTTCCTTCCATGCCTCCCAAACAGCCTGTTGGCATGTAGATAGCCTCTGATGGTTGTTTTGGAAACTTTGTGACCCCAAGATGCCACTCATTGATGCAATTCTGTGACAGTGAGCGTAGGAACTTTTGTTTTTTACTTCTTTTACCATCCTCCTCACTGTGCGTAGTGGCAAGAGAAACTTGGGAACTCTTCCAGCCTTGTTTGTCACTGTTCCAGTTGTTTAAAACTTCTTATTCTTAAAGATTCCTCTGACTGTAGATACGGCAAGTATGTATATAAATCAATTAAAATTTTCAGCAGAATTGTTACAGGTTCCAAAAATTGAACAAAGAGACAAATCCATATGTATATATGAAGAGTTCAGATGCAAAAGCCTCTAAGTGCCATTTGAAATTTTCTTCTAAAATTATCATTTTTATCAAGCTTGTATATTTAAGTTCAGTAATTTGACTTAAATGGCAATGAAGATTACCTAATAATTGTCATTTAAGTGAAATTACTGAACTTAAATATACAAGCTTGATAAAAATGGTCATTTTAGAAGAAAATTTCAAATGGCATTTAGAAGCTTTTGCATCTGAACTCTTCATATATATATACATTTTTTTTTTTTTACCACCAAAGTAATGTACTTAAATAAAAGGTTGGATTTGTCTCTTTTTTGCATTTGGGTTTTATGTTTAAAAAATATATAAAATTAGAAGTCCTCGACCACATCTTAAACAGGGATGACAGGTGACACAGGTGACAGGTAAGACCACACCTTAAACAGGTGTGGAGGGCACTGTATATATATATATATATATATATATGAGATGTATATTTAAATGAAAATAAATCAATTTAGGATAAACAAAGGTATTTCACACATCTAACTACTGTAACTAAAAAAAAACATTTACATTTACTACACATTTGCAATCCAAAAAAGCGCAGATGGGAGTGGAAACTGACAATGTGCATATTTGTTAACATGGATGCAGCAGCTAATTTCCATAATGACCAACACAATCTACAAGCAGTGTAAATGAGTGTAGGGTCTCAAACAAGCAGAGTCGATGATTATCAGGTGCGGGTAATCTACTAACAATACTGGTGCAGAAAATTAAAAATAACATGACTTGGCAAACACTATGTTCGGGAATTGTCTTCCACTTCCAAATAAATTCACACAAATGGAGAGTATTCTCTTCCTTCTAGCACACGCTCTGCAGTGCCTCCTTCAGCAGCAACTATCATAGCCAATGTAAAATGTTAAGACATGTTTTTAAGACTGATGGGTCAGACACCAGTATATTGACTACAGCAAATATTGTGTGATTTATTTTAAATATTCTTCTACCATAATTGTTTGCATCTGAAATGAAAACTCCAACAGATGCAATTATGTCAGCAGCTAAAATCAAGAGTAGTGTTAGTTCTGGAAGGTCACGTCAGTCAAGCTTGAATCAGCTGGGAGTACATTTTTGAGACCTTATATTTAGTAATGCTGTTATAGATGTCTCCTATCACAACATTCCTATATAAGGTCACAAAAATGTGCTCAGTAACAACTTCTGCAGTATTATCTCAAGCTTTATTGGGTTGCTCAGGAGCTAATTGCCCTCCTCCATCCCCAGTTCCTCCTCTCGTCCCGTCAGGACTTGGCCTTCTGATATTTCTCTTTGAATTAGACTCATTTTTCTTAAATGATGTTGTGCAACACATTTAATTATTGAACATTAATGATATCTGCAATACATTTATGTTGGGTTTTGTTTACCCAACAATGCCCCTGAACACACCTTGTTTTCAGACCAGCACGCCCATGGGCACACAAGTTGCCGCAAATGTGTGTATGATAGGGCCCTATATATGTATTACAATATAACATAATTGTTAATGCATGAAATAATTTGTTTATCAGATCAGTTAGAAGTTGAGAATGCGATTGTGTAAAATCGAAAGCTTGGCAGGCCAATGAAGACATATTTTTAGACTTTATTAAAAATCTTTAAACCTTCTAGAATCTGTTTTTTTTTTTTTTTTTTTTTTTTTTTTTTGTATGGTATAGGGTGTTATATTTTGTATAACATCGTGACTTCCTGGTTCAAAATCTAATCATGACCACCTAAAAATTCCCATCCCAAGTGTTGAAAAACTTACTTTAAAGTTATGTAGCCACACATTTAATTGTTCATATTCTATCCCTGACTTGGATACTATTTGAAGTATCAAAATAGCATTAGTGTTTGCAAAGGTTTAGGAAGTTAGACCAGAGTGTCTCTCTGACTCATCTACTGTATTTCCCATTACTTCTTGCATCTTTCCTGCCTAAAATCTTTAGTTTTTGTCTTTAGCCTGGTGTAATAACAGATACAGAACTCATGTGGTGCTTGAGTTTGCCTGTCACAAATACAAAACTGTGGATTTTTTTTCTTTTTCTTTTTTTCCACCTTCAGTTCCAATGTGCATGAATGACAAAAAAGTATTTGACAACTAAGAGCCAGATTTACTAACAGCTTGTGCCAGCCCAAAACCTTGATTGGCAGGATTTCTTGAAGTCATGCAGTAAAAATTTTGTAAAGAAAAGGCATGAACAAAGTTGTTTCTGTCAGGACCACTGCTGTCAATGATGATTGACAAATAGAATATAGTTTGGAACTCCCTGCCCATCCATGCAGCCTAGCATAGGCAGGGAGACCATAGCGATAACCCCTGTGTTGCTATTTTGAAGCAACAGCAATAGACTGAAACTGAAACCAGGTCTAAAGTTAATTGCACATTTTGTGTGTGTGTGTGTGTGTGTGTGTGTGTGTGTGTGTGTTATTTAAAGAGCACGTTAGTAATGTGCACCTATAGGTGGGTCTAACACCCTCCACACTCTACTTATCACACACACAGGGAACCGCAGCAACACACAAACATGCTATATATTAAAAATAAAAGGATTACAATGTAAAAGATTATTATTAATTATTATATATTATTATTATTGTACATACTATGTTGGAGTCTGGCTTGTCCTGTACATAGTCTGCTTGCGTGCTTTAACCTCGTGCACATGCAGATCCATTTGCTCTCTGTAGAAGCGGGCTGTCTTTTCCGCTTGCATATTCCGCTGTGTAAATAGCAATCTGCCATGGCGCGAGCGCGACTGGCATTTAAAGGGAATGGGGGTTGAGACTCTGATTGGTTTATTGCACATAAAGCCCCAAACACACCCATTACTCATTTAGGGACAACCCTTTGAAGGCGATGATACACAGGACAACTTTTTGAGCAATGTTGCTGGAAAACCTTGCAAAGCGACTGTTGCTTGGGTACTTTCCTATTGAAAATGGGCAATACATTTCAATCTGGGCCCTGTGTGTGTCTGGTTGCCCGTTAAAGCAACATTGCTCAAAAGTTGTCCTGTGTATCATCACCTTTAGACCATGTGTCGTGCGCACCAACCATTTTCCCCGTCATTAAATGAGCAAAAGTGGATTCGTACACGCCCTAAGTGCACTTGTGTGCTTAGATCGATAGGGCTAGTATTTATAAGTACTATGACAATGTGAAATAATACTTATAGGAACTTCAGCAAAATCCTTGCCTATGAAGAATGTATATATATATATATATATATATATATATATATATATATATATATAGCCGCTATGGAGAAAACCGTGATGTCCAGCTCAGTTCAGTTCTCATATAATGATGTCAATGCAGGCAGATCAATATTATTGTTGAATATTAAATTAAATGTTAAATTTAATGTCCCCAAGAAAGCAAGCCAAAAGCCAATGGCAACAAAGGTGAAAAAAGGCGACAGTGGCAAGGAACCAAAACTCTATCAGGTGGCAGGAAAAATGTCAAATGAAGAGTTTGGTTCCAAAACGCGATAAACGCCATTTAAAAAAAAAAAAAAAAAAAAAATAGTTACTGCAAAAATCTGACTTTTCAATACTGACCAGATACAAAACAATGTTTAATTTTACGTAAAATAGGATATCTGCCGTGTTATTATGTAATGTTTTCTCCCTTTCTTTCCAAACCGCGACAAACGCCAGTCTCCCTTTTCTGCAAAATGCCACATATCCGCTAAACCAATCACAACGCACCATTCCACGCAATGTAAACAGTAACGTCAGCGCTTTAACTAACCCGGCTTCCAAGGTTTTCTCTATTTTGTCCTTTCGATTAACAGCCTTTAAAAATGCTTTACAAGGCATGACTAGTCCTCACTTTAGATTAGGTCACAAAAATAGTTAACTGACCACTACTAAATGCTTTATAACTACCCAAATTAATCCTTAATTACAGCATTAATACATGTTAATAAAGCATTTATTAACACATTAAGTAACCATCACTATATGTCTGAATAATAAGATGTATGAATGTACATTTAAATAGTTTATTAATCATTTACTTACTCGCTCTAAGTAATCGTATGAATCATTGACAACTTTTAATTAACTGGTTTATAAAAAATGCAATTCTTCATTTAGAAATGATATATTGATCATTATTAAAGGATGAAAATACAATTATTAAACAAATTATAGATATGCTTTTAAATCAAGAAGAAAGCATTTATAGCTGTATTTATGAACTGCTTATTAATGTCTATTAATGCTTTATGAATGATGAATTAATGGTTTACTCATGCTTAACTAATGATTATTAGCGTGTAGTTATTATAAAGTGTTACCGTTATGGTTATTATAACCTACAAATGCTATGTGAAAATTTGAAACCGAAAATAGTGATTTTCATCTTCCCATTTTCTTGCTAAAGAAAACACAGTTTTACTCAAATTCATCTAAATGGATTTATAGCGTTTTGGAACCAAACTCTTCAAATAATGTAAATGTCAGTCTCAAGGCAGGCAGATCAATATTATTGTTGAATATTAAATTAAAAGTCAAATAAAATACCCAGGAACATGCTTTAATTGGCTTTTAGTAATAGAAAAGAAAGATTTCAGTCATCATGCCCTGCATGATGACAAGTACTGTACTGTATTCTAATGGTATAAATGACCTGAGTCGAACTTAATCATTATTATTACTAACGTAATTGAATAAGAATATTTCGTCCGAATAGCATTTGAGTGAAGTAAAAATTATCCAAATCAATACACAAGTAATGAAGAACATGCTGAGAGGATCAGTCCATAAAATGGCATCAATGTAAGATTTCTCCGTAAATAAGAAGAGAGCTAAGTGCAGTTTATAGCAGCACCCAGCACACATGGATGGGGCTTTTTCTGCTCTGTGATGGTTTTCTTAGTAAAATTAAAATGCTGTCACTGGAACAAAACTGAGCAGTGCGGAGGGCTAGTCGTCCCCTCTTTCAACTCAATAAGAGCACTCCCTGAAAATCGCTTTCAATCAAAGCTCACTGTTCGATGACTCATGAAAATAATGCCCAGTGAGTATGAATGCAGAGTGCAGAGAGACATCCAGAGAAATGAGTATGTCCGCTTAAATGGCCAGATTGTTGCTTGGTTTCTGGACAAAAACTGTTATAAAACAGCCCCCCAAAAAATAAAATTGGGCATTAAACACATTCATTTTATTATATATTATAAAGATAGTAATACACATCTTGTATTATTAATTGGAGAGATGTTACTGTAATTTGCATAATTGCGATGTCATTTAGCAGGCATACCTCTATGCGACCTGTGTCTGGTTGAAAACCACGGGAGGGGTCTTCTGTAGTGACCCGGCACTGAATGGCACAGCCATTGATCCGGATCTTGTCCTGTTCAAGACCCAACTCAGGAAGACTGCGGCCCTCACACACACGCAGCTGTGCGTGAACCAAATCCACACTAACAGAGGCAGAGAGAGAGAGAGAGAGAGAGAGAGAGAGAGAGAGACGTTATCAGCACTAACTGATGAATAAACCCTAAAGTGGAAAAGAATTAATTACACAAACTTGAAACACCAATCTCACTTTTATCTTTGACAATCACAGCTGCATAATTAATTAGCTGATCTTCCTCCTTTTGAAATGTTTATCCATGAAAGATGTTTGCCCACTTAGTGCTCACACCAATATCAAGCAATTTGCTTTGCTTTTTGAATCCATTATGATGTAGACCTATTGATTGTCAGTGAGACACAGTTTATAATAATCCGAAAACAATCCTTGCTTATTTCAACCAATTAAAGTCTTTCAGACATGATTATTTTTTTTTAGTTTTTAAATCAAGCAGAACTAGAATAAATGAATTAAAATGCCTATACAAAGAGCATTAAGCATGCATTATAATTTGCTCTCAAAAGTATCTTAGGAAATTTCTAGCAAATGCCTTCAGGGACTGAAGAGATCTGCTATTTTAGCTGTCAGGCACTATATGCTAGTTTTATCGTTAGGCTGCTTAGCTGATAAACCACTTCAACTTTTTTTTTTTTTTGAGATTTTTAAAAAAGGGGAAAAAAGACTTTTATTTTCTTGGTTGGATGTAAAGCATATGGTGGTTAAGGAGTAGCTTTGACATTTCTGTGAAAGACAGGAGGTATGCAAATGACTTGGCATGAAAATGTCAAAAATAAGCTAATAAACCACAAGCTGTCTAGCATGCATACATACAACACCTGTACAGATCTTCAACTTGTCAAAAGTAGCATAGGGTGACATCATCTACCAATCTATGCAGAATGTGAGGGTGAACTATTTAAAGTCTCAGGTTTGAATGAATATCCAACCTTGTTTAATTGCATTATTTCTTTTTTCTGGTATACAGCTAAAATAGTGCTGTTTTAGCTCCATCTTCAACTGATTGTTGATGCTTGATTAATGTGTTAATTAAACATTAGCAGAGTTCTTTTTCTTTTACACTGAGCTGTTCTTACTCCACACCAGTAGCATTCTGTTGAGCGGTGTGGTGCAGGTCAGCTGAGGAATCAATGTCTGTTAAGGTAAACCAATAGTCAGTGGTCTGTTATTCAAACTAGATTCCTGCCTAGTTAATTGATACAAAATCCAAGGGTGAATATGGCACACACACAAACTCATATTTTCAGTGGACATGACCTACTATTGAACACCAATGTACATTACTGTCAGAGGATGTGAAACTAGGAGAAGAAAACAAATAAAAGAGCCAAATTAACCGAAAATGAAAATTGCTAAATTTCTTCACAAATATTACAAAGCTGACATTTGAAGTGGCCCTTAATATTTGAAAAGCCTAAAATGGACAAATCATTTTTAGCCTCACATCTAATAATGTCAAGACAAGTTTGTGTCAGCGTTAGGTTTAAGGTATGGCATTGCAAAGGTAATTATATTAGTATTAATACCACTGATACAGCTTCAAAGGTCTTGTGTTTGTTTGTTTATTTTGTTTAATGTGAATCTAATAGGTCAAAGTGTGAACTGGGGAATATCGGCCCACACATATATTGTCAAACACAGACATGCAGTAGATGCAGACACACACAGAATTCGGATGAATCACAACATAGACTGAAACAAACATACAAACATAGACAGCAGCCCAAAAATATTATCTGCATAAATGATAAACTTCTTGTCACATCATGGGCCCTATATTTGCACCCAGTGCAAATGACTTCATACACTGACGCATGTATCATTCTTATTTTGCACCCACGCAAACCGGACTTTTCCCTCCACAGACACACGTTGGTAAACTAGGAAATGAATTAAAATGAAAAGGAGGCGTGTCTCGGTGCAAACATTCCCTACTGCTATTTTGCGGTTCCAGAAAACAATTCCGCCACTAACAAGAAAAAAACGAGTCTAAAGTCAGTGGCAAGTTGCTCATAATGCTATTTTAAGTGTGCATGCTGGCCCATAATATAGTGGGTGCACAACGCACATACACTTTGATTCTCTCATTAACACAGATGCAGCAGGTTTTTTTTTTTTTTTCAGTTATTTTTGCAAAACATACATTATAACAAGGAAAAATATTAACACATGAGGGAAATCATTGTGATGTACATGAAGATGTAAAAAAATGTAGGTCTAAATCTAGCTCATATGTTTACCCAAATTGGCTAACTGTAGGAATGACGGATCAGACCTGTTAGCCCAATAGTGGCAAGACACATATGTATATAAGGACATCTGACAAATTAGTTTGCCTGTCAAGAACCAGGAAAAAGAAAAAAAAAATATCCCATCCCCATACAACGTCACTTCCCATTCAGGGAACTTCGAGCTGCGTGTAAACGCCGTGGGAACGCCTCTGCGTGACGAGTCATGAAGCACGTATGAAATCTGTCCAATGGCGAGACGGAACGTCATAGGCGGGGTGACGTATCGACCAGGAAACTATAAAGCATCCCCGAAACACAAGCGCAACAGCTTCTGAGTCTTCACAAGCGCTCTATGTATGAATTTTGTCTGTCTGTCTAAATTGTATATTTATATATATTGATATGGCGAGCAAACAACAGCAGAATTTCAGAAAGTGTGTTCATCCCTGCCCTCGCTTCATCACGGGTGGGGATACACACGATCTGGGTGTTGTTTGTTTGGGAGTGCAGTATGCTCAGTCGGCTCTCGAGGGGGCCGGCTGTGAGCACTGCGAGTGTCTGCCCATGAAGACACTTCGCTCCCGCCGGGCACTCTTCGAGGAGAGTGGTTCGGTGCGCGCTCCCCGCGGCTCGGGTCCCGCTGCTGCCGAGGCACAGCGAAGGCTTGCGTCGTGGGGATCGCAGATGGATCTATCAGCGGGGATTGAGACGGGCCCCGCCCTTTCTCTGCCCTTACCTGGTAGATCCAGTGCCTCAGTTCTCGCTGCGGGGGTCCGCGTTGCGGTTTTTCCTGCCCGGGCTGAGGCGCCATCACTTCAATTATCCAGTTCTGAGGAGCTGGATGTTGAAAGTGTGGATGCAGAGTCTATGGACTCAGTGGAGAGCGAGGGAAGCTCGTTTGCCATCCCAGTCTCCCGCGAATGTAGTAAAAATAAAATAAATAAAAAATAAATAAATAAAAGGGGAAAAAAAAAAAAATGGAGGTTTTTGACTCGGGCTGTGGAAAAATTAAGCATTGAATGGCCAGTTGAGAAACAAGAGTCGAGAGAGTAAAATGGATGAGAGATTTTTAAAATCACACTCACTACCTCCATGCCGGTGTTTGCCCTTCTTCCCCGATCTACACACCGAGGTGTGTAGATCGTGGAACAAACCAGTGTCAGCTAGAATTTTGACACACCAGACCTCTATGTATGCTAATATTGCTGGGTCTAGGAGATATGAGTGAGGGGGAGGTCGTCGGCACTGACGTGATTAATGAGATACTGCGTCAGGCGGCAGATATTTCTCTCCGTGCCACCAAGGAGACGGCCAGATCAGTCGGCCGCTCTATGGCAGCCCTGGTGGCCACGGAGAGGCATCTGTGGCTAAATCTGGCTAATATGAAGGAGAAAGATAAAGCGTTTCTCCTGGATGCGCCGCTGTCGACCGAAAAAAACAGGCAGCGGCGCTCCAGAAATGTCTCCCCCTCCGTACTCATCCTTCGGGGGCTGCTGGGCGAGAGCAGCCCCGCCCGTCGAGAGAGCGTCGCGTCTCGGGCTCCTCCCCAGCAAAACTGGGCTGAGACGCGCCGTTCTCAGGCGAGGTCTTCCCGGGATAGAACCGATCTGAGGACGGTTATTGTCGCCAGGAATGCTTCGTCGAAGAAGTCCTGACGCCACTGGTGTCAGGCTACTGAGGGTGGTCCCCACCGTGAGACAGAGGTGTTCGCCGCTGAATCCGGCGCCCGCTCTCTCTCGGTGCCCTCAGGGGTTCGTTCTGCCAACCCTGCCTGTAATGGGGGGTGCAGACGGTCCCAGCGAGCGATTTCCCGAGGGACGCTCGTTTGCTCCGAGGAGCGATACAGAACGGTCGTTAAACCCTGCCTGTGCGCGGTCACAGGGCGCTGTTTCTGTTTTTAAAAACTACTCCAGAGGCCAGTCTCGAGAGACTGGTACCCTTAGTAGAATTTCTGGTAGAATGGGGAAGTCTTCCAAATATATCTCGTTGGGTCCTGCAGACTATCGAACGCGGGTACGCGATCCAGTTCAGGTCGCGTCCACCTCGTTTCCGGGGGGTTTTGCCCACAGTGGTGACCCCCGAGCAGGCTCTGGTTATGGAACAAGAAGTGAAAGCTCTGCTACTGAAGGGGGCGATAGAACGAGTTCTTCCTCCCGACAGAGAGCTGGGGTATTACAGCCGGTACTTCATTGTTCCAAAGAAGGATGGGGGGCTGCGTCCGATTTTAGACCTGCGCCTCTTAAATCGGTCAGTAGGGAAGCTCAAGTTCTAAATGCTGACTCTCAAGCAGATCGTGTCACAGATCAGGTCCGAGGACTGGTTTGTCACGATAGACCTAAAAAAAGACGCGTACTTCCATATCTCCATCCTTCCGCAACATCGGAAGTTCCTGAGGTTCGCTTTTTGGGGCGAAGCGTACCAATATCGGGTCCTTCCATTCGGCCTAGCGTTATCTCCTCGAACCTTCACGAAATGCATGGACGCGGCCTTGGCCCGCTGCGTCTCCAGGGCATTCGCATTTTAAATTACATCGACGATATGGTTGATTCTGGCTCAATCGGAGCATCAGGTGATTCGGCATCGAGATGCCGTCCTCGCCCACATCAGAAGGTTGGGGTTGAGACTCAACGCCAAGAAGAGTGTGCTTTCGCCAGTTCAGCGGACCACTTTTCTAGGCGTGGTATGGGATTCGACGACGATGCAGGCACGTCTGTCGCCGGCTTGTATAGCCTCGATTATCTCGACTGTCAAGCAAGTGAAGCTAGGCCAGTCACTCACTGTAAAGGAATTCCAGAGAATTCTGGGTCTGATGGCAGCAGCATCCAACGTGTTACCGTGCGGCCTGCTGTACATGAGACCACTACAGTGGTGGCTCAGGACCAAGGGGTTCTCCCCGAGGGGAAAGCCGCTCCGCAAGATCAAGGTCACGCGACGTGGTCTCCGTGCCCTGGCTATGTGGAAAGAACCTTGGTTCCTGTCCCTGGGACCTGCGCTGGGAGCCCCGTGTCGCCGGGTAACGGTGACGACGGATGCCTCTCTCACGGGCTGGGGAGTGATCATGAGTGGTCGCTCGGCCCGCGGGTTGTGGCAAGACCATCATCTCCGATGGCATATAAATTGTCTAGAGATGATGGCGGTGTTTCAGGCTCTGAAACACTTTCTCCCAGACCTCAGAGATCATCATGTTCTTGTCCGGTCAGACAACATGTCTGTGGTCTCTTACATAAACCACCAGGGGGGTCTGCAGGGACCCGTTCTGCTGAACCTGCCTGTGAGGGTGGGCGCAGACGGTCCTAGCGAGTGGTTTCCCAAGGGAAGCTCGTTTGCTCCGAGGAGCGATACAGAACAGTCGTTAAACCCTGCCTGTGCGCGGTCACAGGGCACTGTTTCTGTCTCTATAATTACTCCAGAGGCCAGTCTCGAGAGACTGGTACCCTTAGTGGAATTTCTGGCAGAATGGGAAAGTCTTCCAAATATATCTCGATGGGTCCTGCAGACTATCGAACGCGGGTACGCGATCCAGTTCAGGTCACGTCCGCCTCGTTTTCGGGGGATTTTGCCTACTGTGGTATCCCCCGAGCAGGCTCTGGTCATGGAACAAGAGGTGAAAGCTCTGTTACTGAAGGGGGCGATAGAACGAGTTCTTCCCCCCGACAGAGAGTTGGGGTATTACAGCCGTTACTTCATTGTTCCAAAGAAGCTAACGATATACGCCTCCCTCACGGGCTGGGGGCGATCATGAGTGGTCGCTCAGCCCGGGGTCTGTGGACTTTCTCCCAGACCTGAGGGGTCACCATGTTCTTGTCCGGTCAGACAGCACATCGGGGGTCTTTTTATAGACCATCAAGGGGGTCTGCGCTCATGTCCATTATTCAGGCTAGCGCCAGATCCTTCTGTGGGCCCAGGGGAAGCTTCTTCTTTGGCGATTATATATCCCAGGATATTTAAATCGGGGAGCAGACATCCTGTCGAGGCAGGGGCCGAGGCCCGGTGAGTGGGGACTCCACCCCGAGGTGGTGGAGCTCCTATGGAGTCATTTCGGTCATACAGAGGTAGGCCTATTTGAATCCAGGGACTGAGACACTGCATGCTGTGGTTTCTCTGTATCCACCAGCCCCTCTGGGGTTGGATGCGATGGTACAGGAGTGGCCGAGGTCACCCCTGTACGCATTTCCCCCGATTGCTCTGCTCCCAGGAGTTCTGGAGAGGGTTCACCGAGTCGGGGTCTTTCTACTGTTAGTAGCCCCGCGTTGGCCGGCCCGAGTATGGATGCGGGTCGATACTTCACCCCCGCCCAGATCTATGGAGGTTGTGGCTTGGCCTCTGAGGGGGCCCAGCTCATAGAATGGGGTCTCTCGACTGAGGTCGTGGAGACCATCCTCCAATCCAGAGCTCCGTCCACGAGGAGATTATATGCCTTGAGGTGGCAATGTTTCACCTCTTGGTGGGGAGAACACCAGTTGGACCCAGTTAACTGCCCGGTGTGGCGGTGCTGGAATTCCTTTGGAGCATTTCTCCACAGGGTTATCCCACTCCACACTAAAGGTGTATGTGGTGGCCTATCAGCTTACCACGTCCCTTTGAGTGGAGCTTTTCTCGGGAGATACCCATTGGTAATTCTTTTTCTTCGTGGTATTGTGAGGTCAGACCAAGAGAAACTAATCTGCTCTGCCCTCTGAGGGCTCTAGATGCTTATGTCCACAGAGCTGCCCTGTGGAGAAAGCCTGAACAGTTATCTGTTTGTTTTGGACCTCCGAAGAAAGGTTGTCCCGCATCTGAGCAGAGGTTGAGTAAGTGAGTGGTCGAGGCCATCTCATTTGCATATGAGTCTGCCGGTCAGCCTTCTCCTTTGGCTGTCTGGGCTCACTCAACCAGGGGTATGGTAGCTCCGCTCCAGGGGCGCAGGTGCTTTCGTCTAAATATGTGCCTGATTTCATACAACGGACACCTGCTCGCATGGCGGCGTTGGTATTAGCGTTCCCACGGCGTTTACACGCAGCTCGAAGTTCCCTGAATGGGAACGTCTCTGGTTACGTATGTAACCCTAGTTCCCTGAAGGGAACGAGACGCTGCGTGTCTATGCCATACTCCCAGCATGCCCGTGAGCACTTGCTTCAGTCCTATCAGAAGCTGTTGCGCTTGTGTTTCGGGGATGCTTTATAGTTTCCTGGTCGATACGTCACCCCGCCTATGACGTTCCGTCTCGCCATTGGACAGATTTCATACGTGCTTCATGACTCGTCACGCAGAGGCGTTCCCACGGCGTTTACACGCAGCGTCTCGTTCCCTTCAGGGAACTAGGGTTACATACGTAACCAGAGACGTTTCAATGCCCTGATAAGAACGTCGGTCTCCTCGGCTGTGAACCACTCCTGGCGTGCGCCTGGTAAATTAGCCATAATTTATTTATTTATTTCCTTTATTTTTCCAGGAAGGTCGCATTGAGATTAAAAGAAATCTCTTCCTTCAGGAAGTCCTGTCCAAGATTGCCACATTACAAAACACACACACAAACACACAACACATATCAAACATTCCAGAAAGTCCGAGCACAATATTCATCATAAATCAAGTAAAACAACAACATGATTCATCATTGTAGACTGCAGTAAATTTTTAAATACATTCAGAGGAGGAATTGTTTCTAGAGGGACAGTAGCTTAAAATTCATTCCACAGCCATGTAGCATAGAATGAGAAAGATGATTTTCCATGCTCTGAATGTACCTTGGGTACTACTAATTTACTCCCATTAGATGATCTAGTGCTATAGTTCTTTCTACATAAACATAGAAGACTAGTACTGTAATTTGGAAGCATGCCCATCATTGTCTTTACAATATATACTATCATATGGGATTTCCTTCTTTGATATAAAGAGGACCAACCCAAATAGTTGTACAGCAAACAATGAGTATTTATTTTTTGTTATAAAGCAGTGCAGCATGATATACACCATCCAGCCTTTTCAATAGATATGTAGAAGCATGCATGTAAACAACATCACCATAGTCTAAAATAGGTAAAATAGTACCCTGTATTATTCTCTTTCTAGCTGTAAAGGAAAACTTTTTTTTTCTTCCGAAAAAGAAGACCCAGTCTTGGTTTAAGCCTTTTCACCAAGTAATTAATGTGAACATCAAAGGCTAACTTCTCATCGAGCCATATTCCTAGATATCTATTGGTTGGTTGTAAACCCTCAATAGTCAGAATAGTCACAGCAGTAGACACAGAACAGCTATATAAAAAATAATATACTTTGTTTTATTTACATTTAAAACTAATTTCAGATTCAACAAAGTAAGCTGAAACATATAAAAAGAATCCTTAAGAATTCCAATAGCCTGAGATATAGAGGATGCAGTGGAGTATTGTATCATCAGCATAAAAATGTAGCTTTGCCGAATGTATTCCCTTTCAGTAGAAAAAAGAAGTGGTCCCAGTAAAGAACCTTGCGGGACACCCTTCCTGACTATTACCATGGATGAGGTGAAATTATCTACAGCAACGAATTGAGTTCTATCCGATAAATTATTTTTAAACCATCTGACAGCCGAATTATCGAGGCCTACACTTTTAAGCCTCTGTAAAAGTGTAGGCCTCGATTGTAGCCCTCGATTTCCTTGGTTTTCATGATTGCATTATTTTCCATGGTTCCCTCCCTTTGATTACCCTTGGCATGTACACAAGATTGTGTGTGTTGTCCCACAATGTGACCAAGACAGCACAGAGAGTGGCCAGACACTACAAATAAAATGTACAAGAGTCTGGTAGGCCCAGGCGAGTCTCGACATTCTTGCAAGCAGATTATGAAAATCTGATAAGACAATCTCTAGAACCATTAAGATAAGCAGGACTTTACCTAGGATTGCCTGAAGGCTAGAATTTGGCAGAATATTGGCTTGGTTATCTTTATTTGTCTGATTTGATCCTTTTTGTGGTTGTTCTGTTTGGTGCATTTTTGTACTCTGAAATCCTAAGAGTCTGTTATGTTTGCCTCAACCTTAACATGAGAGTTTTCCAGAAAAAGTGAATACAATTTATATATCAATTTAAGCAACAAATTGTGCACTTAAGCAGGGCAAGAGTCCTAACAGTAGCAAACCACAACAGCATTTAAGTCTGATCTTGTGGAGTACCCAGCTAATAATCTTTAGTTTTCATGTGGAGGTTGAGTACAGCCCCAGAGCCCCAGCACATTAAACCATAATGAAAGTATTGTTTTTCAGCCTGAGTCTTTTTATAGTTTTTCCCTCGTTATCCGTGCCTACCAAAAAATGTGGGACGTGGATGAGATGAAAATATACTGATTACACCCACAATAAGAAATTTGAGAAAAACTCCGGATGAAAGGAAATGCAATTTTAGAAACATGCTTTTCTGTTTGTTTATTTGTTTGACCAGAAAATATAAAGCTGGATTCAAACCTGACCACTTTTGCATGCAGCAGTAATTCAGCTATAAAAAAAAAACCGTCTCGGTTACATATGTAACCCTCGTTCCCTGAGTAGGGAACGGAGACGTTACGTCGGATGACGGAGAATGGGGGTTTCGCCTAGAAAGCCAATCCTCTTCGAGTATTAAAAAACGAGCCAACGGCAAGAAAATGCCATGGGTCTGCGGAATTTGCATAGCGTAACTCCGCCTCACCTCGTGACTATAAAAGGAGGAAGCAAATGCAACCGAAGTATGTCTTCGCTGAGGAGACGAGACTGAACTCAGACGTCTACCCAGCGGTACAGCGGAAGTGGCAAAGAGACGTAACGTCTCCGTTCCCTACTCAGGGAACAGGCGTTCCCTTTCGTAGTCACTCCGAGTTACATCGGATGACGGAGAATAGGGGTCCCCCGTGTAATCACGACACCTTCACAGCAGTGCCCTGTGAAAGTCTGATCCCCTGTCGTGAATTCTAGCACGGACGAGGAGTCCTACTTAACACAGGAATACCAAGGTACACTGGGGAGCATATCCCAGAGGAAATATGCCACAGAACGCCTACCCATAGTGAGGACTTAGGAATACACATACGGCCTAGGGGGCTTCGTATGGAGGAACACTGGAGTCACCAACCCGTAGGGTGGCTAGAATCTTAACTCCAGGGGTGGGAAGGTGGCTTGCCAAGGGAAGACACATGCTCAGAGAGACTTACAGTGGAAATACACATGTGGGGGTTACTAGCAGGAACCATGCACACGGAGGGACCTAGCCGACGTCCAGGCAACAGAGACTGGCGTCAGCATCAACAGTGCTGGAAGAACTCAGGGCTTCAATAGAAGGCTAGCTGAGAAAAATCGCACTTATCCAGTCTGTGGAGTAGAATGGCGAGCAAGCGAAGACACCTGAGTGGGTCCAGTATTGGCTGGGTGAGCGAGTAAAAGAGAGGACGCAGGCTCCACTCAGAGATTATAGAATCTAGCGAATGTGTTGGGTGTCGCCCAGCCTGCAGCTCTGCAGATGTCTGCTAGCGAGACGCCATGCGCTAGAGCCCAAGAGGAAGCCACACTCCAGGTAGAGTGGACTGTCACACCAAGGGGGCACAATCGACCTTGCTGCTGGTAAGCCAAAGCAATGGTGTCCACTACCCAGTGAGACAACCTCTGCTTTGAGAGAGCCCTTCCCTTCCGGCTCCCAGCATAACAGAGAAAGAGCTGGTCTGAGGTCCTGAAACACCGCGTTCTGTCTACGTAAGCACGGAGGACACGTACTGGACAGAGCAGTGCCAAGGCTGGGTCTGCCTCCTCCAGGGGCAGTGCTTGCAGGTTCACCATCTGGTCCTGGAAGGGAGTGGTACCAACCTTGGGCACATATCCAGGCCGGGGTCTCAGGATCACGTGAGAGTAGGCCGGCCCGAATTCCAGGCACGCTTCGTCAACGGAGAATGCGTGCAGGTCCCCTACCCTCTTGATGGAGGCCAGTGCAACCAGGATCGCTGTCTTTAGAGACAGGAACGTAATCTCGACTGATTGCAGAGGCTCAAAAGAGGCAGAGGCTCAAAAGGAGGAAAGCACGACACTGATCGAGCATCTCCTGGGGTCTTCTTGGCGAGAAGAACACCAATTAACAAAGAGGTTCCACTTCAACGCATAGACGTGTCTCGTCTGTTCGCAGACCTGATCTCGAGAGTGCGCTAGGATTAGCCAGTCGTCGAGATAATTCAGGACGCGAACCCCTTGTTCGCGAAGGGGAACAAGGGCCACCTCGACAATCTTTGTAAAGACGCGAGGAGACAAAGCCAGCCCGAATGGGAGAGCCGCGTACTGATATGCCTGCCCCTCGAAAGCAAACCGAAGAAACGGTCTGTGTCGAGGTAAGATGGAGACATGAAAGTAGGCATCCTTTAGGTCTATCGCTGCAAACCAATCCAGGGGCCGAACACATTCGAAAATGCGTTTGGCCATGAGCATCTTGAACGGCAGCAGGTGAAGGGTGCGGTTCAAAACGCGCAGGTCCAGAATCGGTTGTAACCCACCGGTTTTCTTGGGGACAATGAAGTAGGGGCTGTAAAACCCTGACCTCATCTCGGCTGGAGGGAGAGCCTCCATTGCACCCTTCGCCAGCAGGGTGGCAACCTCTGCTCTCATTAACGGGGAATTGCCACCGACCATCGTAAAGCGAACTCCCCTGAAGCGGGGATGAGCCCGTGCGAACTGAATCGCATAGCCGAGCCTGATAGTTCGGGCGACCCAACGGGACAGATTGGGGAGCTCTAACCAAGCCCCCAAAAACTGATCCAGTGGAATCATCCGAGCCACAGGTGTCCCCCCGGAGGGGCAGCGGGGTGGAGAGATCGGCACAGGCGAGGGTGGCATAGCGACCCTGCGCGCGTGCGTCAAGCTCCGCGCCCTGACAGAGGAGACCTGGGAAGGACCAGCGTTTCATGGAGGTCTGCTCTGCCAGGGGTCTGGCGATAGAGGGGGATGAGAGTGGTGTGGTCCGGAGACGGCACGCACTGTCATCCGCGCCCTCAGAGGCAGAGGAGGATGAGAGTGTCGAGGCACGGGGACTGCCATCCGGCTCTGTGTGCTCAGTGATGGTGTCAATTCTTTCTTTAACCACATTAGGGTACTGCAGCTCTATAAGACCTCACCACCATAGATGACGAGAACCTACAGGCCTTGGACGGGTGCTTTGGATTACCACGAGAGGAAGCGCTCTGAGGACACAGTTGCATCGCAACAGAATGCTCCACCACGGGAACCCCAGTGTACCCATGGGCAGCTACGCCGTCGAGGGGGGGAAACGCGGAGAAAGCTGACGAACGCTCACGGAAGGTCAAAGGAGCCTTCCATGACTTCGTTAACTTCTCATGCAGTTCCGGGAAGAGAGGGATTGGGGTTGGCTATGGCTTTGCAGCGGCAGCCGCACCCAAAAACCAATCGTCCAACCACGAGCGAGCGGGACAGGGCGGAGGATTCCACTCTAACCCAATGCTCACGGCTGCCCGGGACAGCATAGCAGTCATTTCGGGATACGGGCAACGCTGGGACTTCCGAGGGAGGCAACGCAGCCGCATCATCACTTCCCAATGACTCTTGCTCACCTTGTCTATTTATTCCCCTTGTGTATTTAGTTCCCTCAGTTTCATTCAGTCCTTGTCGATTGTTGTCCATGTTGCCTCGTGTAATGAGTGTCTTCCTGCCAGTTCCTGTTCCTGTTTTATTGTTTGAAGTTAAGTAAAGTAATTGAATTTGAGTCTTGACTCTTCAGTCTCCTTCGTCAGCCTTCACTCCTACACTACCCTGGTGACACATACATTATCTATAATGTATTTTGTTCTAGAGATCATATATGCTGCTGAACTTTTTGCACTCTAAATATTTATTTTGTAATGTAAACAACAAGATAGTATATTAAAGTGTTCCTTATTTCTAAGTGTGTCTCTTAACATTTATATTAAATTATTTTTGCACTTTTATAAACATTTTGAATATTGAAAAACAAAACAGCTTTATATATATATATATATATATATATATATATATATATATATATATATATTACTAGTATATAACAATTAGTGTAATGCTAATACATTTCTAATGAGCTTAAATTCTATTGAAATGTTCTTGAACCCCATTGAAATGCCCCATATTAACCTGTATATACTGTAATATAAAATGTTCACAAACTTCTGACTTAATCATGGCAAAAGTAATTTAACAAATTAAAATTAATCTCACTAAAGCATGTGTATCACAATGGTGTGAGGCATCCTCTATATGATAGCTCTCAAAACCTTTATGTAAAATTAAAAATTATGTCACAAAAAGCTGTGCATGTTTGTATATTGTCATTTATCATTCTGTACGTGATAAGAATGCTATAATGAATTATTCACAGAGCATGCAAACTACATGGAACTATCAACTATTATTCTTAGTGTATCTCTATACATACTGTATGTATGTTATCTGTGTGCGTGCGAAACTCCAAAGCAAGTTTGAGTCCAAAGATACTTTTCATTTCAATTGCCGTAAGGCATTCCACAATAGTGATTCTTGTTTTTGCTTTCTCTTTAATGAGCAACAAAATAAAACAAATAACTATATGAGAGGATAAGAAGGCGGTAGTCATGAATAAAGCTGCACAAATAATGTAGAGAAGGAGTTTTATTTTTTTCTGAATATAACTATAAAAGTCTATCCAAAACGTTCTGCCAATCGCCAGAGATTGTGTTGGTCATATTTATTTATTTACGCCAATGAAACCGTATTTTGCAGTAATGTAATTAGTATAATATAATATACATTTTCCACATGACAAAGTAATTATTAAACTATTTCATTTGTAGATGAGCTAGTTCTTATGTGTTGATATCTTATCTAATGTGAAGCTTGGGTTCCTTTTGCACCAGTAAGATTGAATCTGAGTGGAACTTCTATTGTGTACATTGAGTGTAGATTTATGTGTCGACCTTTTTCCTGACAAGCCTACTGCTTTTTTAATTATGGGTGACACTTCCAGTTTGGGGAATTTCCATTTAAAAAGACTGAAATGAATAATTTCAAAATATAAGCTAGCGCTACAAATAATCATTATCCCTCAGTGTGACTGAATGAGCTGTACATTTTCCTTCATGGTTTATTTTCAGACGTCATGAGAATAACGAAAAGCTTGGTATTTCTAATGTGTCATCACAATAATATCTTAGGCAAAAGCACTTTTCAGCTGCTGCTGCTGCTTTCCTTCCTCCTGGTTATTTTCTTTATTTTCCTTTGTATTCAGCTGTAACAGTATGAAAAAAAGACATCATATACTCTAAATTTGTGGTCTGTTCTCCCGATTTATTTTACAATATTAAACGCATTAATAATTCACTGGAATACATGAAGAATCCCTTTTTTTTTCTCCCCAAATCCTCAATCTCATTCCAGGTTTGTTTTAACATGGATGCTTTAAAGTGCAATTGTCTCCTCTTTTTAAGGGATCATGAACTGGCTTTTTAAATTTTATTATATTGTTGTCTGAGGTCAACTTATGACGTTCGCTTGGTTTGTATAAGTAATGGGCAATTTTCTACCCTAGTTTTGAGCCTAGCTGAAAAACGCTTGGTTTTTATGGCATCTCGCACTGAAGACTTGGAAGTAAACACCCACTGCTGTGAGTGGAGAACAGTTTTGCATATTATAATGAGTTTCAACTCACTCGTCGGTGCACTTTAGGGAAATTGTTTTGAAAATGTCCAATGTTGTAAAATGGCAAATGGAATGATTCGCCCATACATGTTCGACCCAGAGACCATGTGTTGCACCATTCCTGTCAGATCCAATATAGACGGCACAGCACCGTTCTTTACTCTTACTCTTTACAAAACAATCCTCAGTTAAATGAAGCAAACAGACGGACAATGTTTTACCTCATCAGCTGAAACATCCTGAAAAATAAAGTTTATCCATGCAGTCCTATTGGAATCCAGAGGAAGCTTATGCAGCCACTGTCTTCTTCCACAACCAGGCACTGCAAATATTCTGTATTCTGTATGTTATTTAGCTATGCGTGAATCGGTGGTCGGGGCAAAACCGGCCGGGTTGAAGTAGGCGTTGATCTTCTTCTGCGGGGGTGGTGTTTTATCTTCTTTGACATTCCCCACTTTGAAAAACGAGTCGTTTGCTGAGCCTGATGTCAATAAAAGCTAATAAGTACGTTTTCAGTTCTGAAACTTACAGGATATTCTTATAATATGATGACCTCTTAGATGTCAAAAGCTCAAGGAAAATTTAATTTCTCAGTTTATCACACCTTTAACTTCTAATCGCTGTTAACAGCATTTACTGGAATATTTCTAAAGCAGATAAAATAAAATGTTTTATGTGTCAAAAATGATGGAAAGCATTTTGAAATATTATCATGCAATGCTAAAGATAATGAACAATTTTGGCAACATATACAGATATACAGTATATTACCACAGTGATTTTAACCCGTAATATTGCTGTGGAAAGAAATGTGCTTTTGTGCTTTTATTCATGGTCTGTTGAACGTACTTTGTTGATGCTTACACTATTAAATTTCCTTCAAAGTTTAATAGTTGAATAGTGAGAAAAAAACGAATCGGTTACCTAACTAACCTCGGTTCTCTCTAGATGAGGGAACGAGTATTGCATAAGCTAGCTTATGCTACGGGAAAGATTCAGTTTATGCTACGGGAAAGACCCCGGGGGACTCTTATGAGTGGGGAATATATGTATGTACTTGTGATAAAAAAAAGGCCAGCAGAGCGGGCTGGAGATTGTGTAGTACATAAGCACGTATAGGGAAGAACAAAGTGGCAATGCCGGTCCGTGTGTGTGTGTGTGTGTGTGTGTGTGTGTGTCTCCCAACAGCTCAACCAGGAGAGCTGAAGTATACTAGACTGCTAGTAGTTTAGCCTGCAGGGCGGGTACTTCCAGATTGTAAAATCTGACAAAGGTGGAGGGGGAAGCCCATCCCGCTGCCACACATATATCATGAATGGAAATGCAGCTGGACAATGATGAGGCCATGCCTCTAGTCTAGTGGAATGCGCCCTGATGCCCAGAGGGCATGGCAGGTATTTAGACGCATATAGCATCAACTATCCATCTGGACAGTGTCTGTTTTGAGGTGGCTAGACCCTTTGTACACCCACCAAACGAAACGAAAAGCTGCTCAGAGCGTCTGAACGGGGCAGCGCGTGTAGTGTACAAACTCAGAGCCCGAATATTCGAATATTTATAAACTCGAATATGTATAGACTCGGGCCACATCGTTTGGCGGGCTTTGACACAATGAGAGCGTGTCAGCTTCTCATTGGCCGCGAGTTCAACTGAGTTCCCCCATAGGCTGTAGCAGTTCTCCCTGAGCGAACCAATGAGCTGCTAGCTAGCCTGCTCATGGCCTGCTGCAGTTGAACTGCGTTGACAATGGATACAAAATTAAAGGATCATTTTTTGGCTTCAACTTCTCAGAAAAGATGAATCTTTCCCATAGCGTAAGCTGGCTTACGCAATACGAGAGAACCTCTCGTAAGAACCTAACTTTAGCTGGACAATAACTTGATTCTAGATTCTAATATATGTTATTGTCAAAACAATCTCAGTGACTTGCCTAGAATAATGTTGTCTCTGTGACCAGATTTTTAAGAGCTTTTTATTGCGTTTATAGAGCAAGCATTTCACTCATTGTATACAGTTTAACAGGAACAATTTTACAAAGCCTGACTACAAAACAATCCCAAAATTGCAATAAGGTGAATGTCCACTCATGGTGAATGACCAATCGTGCAACACACACACAAAGACAAGCAAAAACTACTGGTGTCAGCAGCTACATAAATGTCTGAAATTTAAATATTCACACATTCTCTGACCTGTGATCTGCATACTAAACACGCATGCCTTTTCTTGCCTCTAGGCATCACTTTATTTTCAAACAGCGGACTCATAATTAATGTCTGCCATTGCTATTGAGCTGAGAGACAGAGCGAGAAGTTGAGAACATGTGAGGTGTAGATTATCTAATATCCTAGATGTCCAAGTGAGGGAAAGAAGTGTGTGTGTGTGTGTGTGTGTGTGTAAGCGGGAAACATTACTATTCATTAGCTAATACACATGAAAGTCTGAAAAAAAAAAAAAAACTGCAAAAATAAACAACAAATGCTATAAAGATAAGAGGCTAAAGCACAGCTTAATATTTATTTTATTTTTTTATTTATTTATTTATTTTTTCGGAGTATCTATTTACACCAAGTGCAAAAGTGTTTGTTGGCAGAGGCTATTTACAGTCTGGTTGAGAGAGACAAAATTACAAAAGAAACCCATATGATAACAGGAGCAGTGGTGTGGAGAGGAAGTGGCATTAGCTTTTGACACGGCCAAAGTTAAAATCCACTATATTCCAAGCTCATTCTTCTGGCTTTTCATACCACATATTAGAGGCATTGAATTTAAAAGAGAAATTAAGAAAATAGTCAAAAGGTAAAGTGCCTGAAAAGTAATTAAGTGGCTTATAATTGAAACTAGAATTGGTGTCCTGTCCTTGTGTTGCCACGCATATTGCCAGGCAAATAGAGACAAGTAATGTCCCAATTCTTACAGTCTTGGACTCTTATTTTGATATTCTGTTGTTTCTTTTAGTTCCTGTGCCCATCATGTTTAATGTAGGTTTCTTTGGTTTCTGATAATGTCCCTGTTTGTTTCTATGGTTAATTCTAATCAGCTGTTCAGTTTAGTCGGTTATTGTCAGTACATAATGTGTTGTTTACTTCTGTGTTGTTCTAATGATTTCCTGTGTTTAAATAAAAGACTGTATTCCTTGTTTTTGTGTGTTGCTGAGTTGTTACACTAATAAGGATGCAACCATTTTTGATTTTAAAGGGTCAGTTTACAGCAAAATGAAAATTAACATTATTCACTCTAATATTGTTTCAAACCCGTAAGACTTTTGTTCATCTTCTGAGCACATTACACATATTTACTAGCCTGGACGCCAGCCCGAACCCTGCCCACAACATTTGTAAGTATGATCAGTTCAGAAATCGTCGAGCCAATGAAATTGCCAGGGCGGGGTTTATACGATGATGTACAGATGATCTGCAGTTACGTAATCATCACGTTATCGCTTGGGTTGAACTGGTTTCCCTCAAAGATGACTGAAGCTGGAAAATTGAGATGTATAGATTCTGCTATCACGTCCGTTGTGAAAGAAATCCACAGCGCATTCATTTTAAAAGACGAACAGAGAACAGCAATCAAGGCATTTGTTGATCGGAAAGATATGTTTGCCGTCCTTCTTACGGGATTCGGTAAAAGTTTCATTTATCAGCTGGCTCCGATGGTCACTAAGAAGATGGGACACAATGAAAACCCTGTGGTTGTACTCATGGAGGACCAAGTACTACTACTTCCAGTGCGTGTAGTGGAGTTGTAAGTCTATCCAATTGAGTGCAGAGTTGTTTTTTTTTTTTTTTTTTTTTTTTCAGGTTCGGTGAAGACACGCCTCATAATCAAAGCCCTATGGAGCAGTATCAGACTCACATTCTGAATAGAATATGAGTATGATGAAGTCAGGCTACATACTTACACCTAGTGCAAAGAAAATACTGCTATTTTCACTTAGTGTAAATGGAATCTGACTTTTCTTTCCCCCCCACAAAAAAATTTTCACTTAGTGTAAATGGAATCTGACTTTTCTTTCCCCCCCACAAAAAAATTTGATAAAGCGAAAATATATTCACAACTACAGTACATGACTTGATTACAAAAATGATTATTTGAATTGTATTGTAATACCAATCCGATTGAATGGAATTACAAACAAATTAATGTAAATACTACATGCATTTTATTATAAGCCAAGCGACTCAATTTCATGTTGTAACAAGGGTCAAAAAGTTTGAAGGCCCCATAAATTGCTTACTTATCTTATTCTCAATATAGATAACAACTCATCACAGGTCCAGGGTCAAACTTGTGCTGTTAAAATTCAAAGAGGTCAGGTAACAGAGGACATGTGTCACTCAATACTGATCAAAGATCAGCAGGAATGTCTTAATGAGCCTTTAACACCATGCTGACCTTGAGTGGTTGAAGCCACATCCTTCCCACAAACAAACACAAATACACATCTCTGCTATTGAAAACGTGTACACAGAACGTGCATGCAAATACAAAAACACATACTGTACTGAATGTATTGAGGGGACAATCCACATTATAAGCTTACTTTTACCTCTAATCTCTAGCTCTTGTATTTCATCTGGGTTTCACCCTTCAGCCTGCTGTTCATAGAAGCATTAATTATTGGCTTACCGCTTTTATCTGCCACCCCACACTCATGAGTCAGAAAACACATTCAGGAGATAATAGGATAATAATGAAAAAAAAAAATCTCAAATAATAAATACAACATGAAAGAGACAATGAGGCCAGAAGAGAGAGAGAGAGAGAGAGAGAGAGAGAGAGAGAGAGAGAGAGAGAGAGAGAGAGAGAGAGAGAGAGAGAGAGAGAGAGAGAGAGAGAGGCAGCAATAGCAAAGAACTGTTATGAGATCAAGAAAAAAAAAACAGTGTGAATACTAAAAAGAACAGTTACAGATAGGATGGATTAAAACTGTCACTGTCACTTTTTACCCAGCCATCCAATCACAATGGAGGAGGCGCGGGACTAATACCACACCGACCAACTGTCACAACATTCTTTCTGTACAACGGCATCAACTGGCAGAGCTGACCAAACAAAATGGATGAAAAATATTTTTTAGTATGAAAAAGCTGCTGGCTAAAAACAATTTGGTGGACACACGGCCTAACTACAGCTGTCCATTAAAACATGATTGACACTGCTTTTACTGAGGTCTTTAAGTGCTAAATAAACAATGGTCTACTATTCACTATTCAAGGACCTTTCTAAATTAAGATACAGGCTCAAAAATAGTAAAAAAAAAAAAAAATTTAAAAATAAAACACACAGTGTATAAATATAATGACAAAATGACAGCACACCCGAAGACAAATAGAATACTTTATACAATAACTACACCATATACTACACTTAAAATAAGTGTATAATATATTTTTAAAATATAATAACTTAAATACAATATTGTATATATATATATATATATATATATATATATATATATATATATAAATATGCAGTGTAAACTGTAAAGTAAATATTAAGACATGCATTAAGTCAGTAGACATTAAACTGATATTGACAATCCATAGTCATAACATACCTCTTATATACTTCTAAACATCTTGTTTAGTTAAAAATCTCTTTGAACAGGATAAAAACTTACAGCTCGATAACTGAAAGCTGGCTCATACGCACACCATCATTCATCTTGTAATCGTACGATTTGATTTGTGTCTTTTGATTGGTTCTGTGAACTTAGAGGCTTTTGCTGGCAAAGAAAAGTGGCATTTAGCGGTTTCTGCTAACGAACAGGTATTTCTTAATTAGCTGAGGCTGGGATTTAACTGGTTTGAAGAGAAAGTATTTAACGAACGTATGCTATGTGCGGAGATCATTCGCTCAATATCGTTTTCTCATTTCTGATGGTGGTGGCGTTTAGCAGCTTTTGCATCTGAAGTCTTATGTAAATCATTCCTGTAATGGCAAAGCTGAATTTACAACAGTCATTACTACAGTCTTGTGTTCACAAAATTATTTGATGAATAGAAAGTTTAACATAACATTTAAAATATAAATATTTTTTGTAAAACTTGTTTTTTGTCAATAAACTATAAACTGTCCAGTGGTGTAGTCTTGTTTTTTGTAGTGAGTATACTGTGATAGACCAGCACCTAAGGCTAGGTAATTAAGTTTATTAAATGCATTCAAAACATATAGGCTACACATTCATTATTGATCTTATGCCTAAAACAGGGCCATAGACAGGGCTTTATAATCAAACAGGTCCTAAATTTGAGGTTGGTGCTTCAATTTTTTTTAATTTCTCTGATGTGCATTTCAAGACGTTTGCAAGACCAAAAAAAGGATAAGAAATAGCTTTAAAACCATGTCAGTGGGCAGTAAATGCTCTTCCCCTCCGAAGGCTGAGCTTTTTTAATGTACTAAAGGCTACAATTTTTATTATATTCTCAATATGTACATATTCATTATTTCTCTTGTGGCTAAAATGATGAAAACGGCTTTGTTAATGTTTCTTGTCCCCTCGCAATGACAGTAAACTATTAAATTGCATGAGTCACGTTACATAGGCCTATTTATTTCAGTTCAAAATGGCGAAATTAGACAAAAACTATATTAGTTTGCCTGATTATTTCTTTTTTTGTCATTCTTTTAACATTTATGACCTAAAAAATGTAAAATATGAAATGTTTAGTTTAGCTACTTACATTTTATCTCGACTCGCGCTTGCCCGTAAACTGAAGCGTCGAGTTGCTCTGCTGAAATTCGCGCTCAGCAGCGTCGGTGAACATAAAGCCCGCCTACTTTGATTTGATTTGTCATCTCAAATATTCTGATATTGACGAGCAGTGACAGACCAATGAGGCTCAGATGAACACAAACACACACACACACCCTGTCCTCTGTTTTTGAAGTGCTCTCTGCTCGCGCACGGAATCTGATAACAGAACTTAAGGGAACACGAAATTCTGTCGCCTACATTTTAGGGGGGCTGATGTCGTAGGAAATTTAATTCACAAAACGATGTTGTTACGAATCCTCACGCTTTTTAAAGTGGGCATATGGAGATCTTTGACATTTCCTAGTGGGAATACGGAAATCCTTGACATTTTCTAGTGGGTATACGGCGTATCCCTGCGTATCAAGTAGACTACACTACTGAAACTGTCCCTTTTGATTAACTTTATGCATCCTTGATGAATTGAAGTATCTGACCACAAACCTTTGAACTGTGGGGAGCATAAAGAAGTTAGGTAAATGTGTATTTGGATAGCTATTCAAGACACTACTCCAAGCAGTTAAAAGTGAAGAGAAAGTGAAAATGTGCAGAGAACCTAGTGCTTCAGTATCTTTATCAGAGCCCAGCATGCAACTCTGCAACAAAGCCCATTTGCAGCTCTTATCACGCAGAGCAGGCTCCAGCAAGGAGCTCCACCCTAAGGCTCATTATTCCAATCATATCAAATACAAGCAGGCACAGCTCCTCACAGCTTAGGTTATCCACATAGTTTGATGATGCTCAGTGGGGCTCAGCATGGAGTTCTTCTATAAGCCTCATACTGCACCTCAGGTCAGAGTGAATAGGCCAGAGCATAGAGCTGCACAGTGAGGCTCGGCTGATTGAAAGCAGAGGCCGCACCCTGTTGACATTCTCAAGTAGCTGTGCTGGATTTCATATGCCTGCAATATGCTGTGCAGGGATATATGATTGAAAGCAAGCTTTGTAACAAGTCACAAGTAAAGAGATTTTTACAATTGGTTACATGCTTTACAGAATACATTTCAGAACTCTTCAGATAGTCAGCAAAACAGCATCAAGCTGTAAAGGACTGAGGATGTTTGCTTTGATACATTATACATTCAATGACTACAAAACCCAAACACTACCGAAACGCTATGCAACTATGTGTGTGTGTGTATATAGAATCTTGAACAGTAAATTCTCAAGTGTCACTAAGTCTCTTAAGTGTCTAGTCAGAACGACCAAAATGGGCTGTGCAAGAGAAAGGCATACCAAAGAGGTGTGACGAGATCTCGTGCCACAAAATATTGCGATATTAAACCATGAAGATATTTGTGGTGGTGACAAGCTCTCTCCCGATATCAGCATGACAGAGTTGAGTTTGTGGCAAAACGTTCTACAGTTCTTGCGTTATATTGTTTTGTCTTTCACTGCATACGATAATTCAACACTATCTCACGGCCAATTCGTATGAATTCGTATGAGTAAATGAAAGGAGGCTAATTCGTACAATTTGTCTAAAGCCCAGTGATGGAAAGGTTTAGGGGCAGGGTCAGGGGTAGATCATTCGTACAAATTCATACGAATTGGGCAACTCACAAAAAATGTACGATTTAGCAAATATCGCACGAATTCGTATGAATTAGCCTTCTCGTAAAATTCGGTTTGGATAATTCATACTCAGAACGTAGAACTGAAGTGACATTTATTGCAAGATGATTAGTAGTTAAACCATTTTAACATGTACCTGCATTGTCTCGCATTTTGTGACTTTCTGTCACAATAAAAGTCTATTTTTCCAGTTAAACAGTAGGGCCTATACTTCGTCATTGAAGATTTCTTAAAAATAGTATTAAAATATTGTTTTGTCTTGTTCTCGTGAGCCCCATATCTTGTATCGCCTCGTGAGCTAAGTGTATCATTACACCCCTCGTTTAGAACAGTTCTCCTTTATCAATGCCATTAGTATTTGTTCAAAATGGAACTGGGCTTTTTTGCCTGGACCTGGGACCAGTTTGTAGAAACTGGAAAGGACAATGTGAATAACACGGATGGCAAGTGATAAAAGTTCACACACAACCCTCATGCTGGGCATGCATAAAAATGCAATATATTGGTTTTAGCATCATACCAGTCAACAACTAGCAACCACCCAGAACATTAAAAGAAAAGAAAAGAAAAGAAAAGAAAAGCAGCCTAATGGTCCATATAGGTTGCAGAAGGAGTTGTAAGTAAAGGTCACCCCAGGGACTTACTGAGATTCTGCTCTGTCATCATTCTGTTCTTCACTAGCACTGTTAACCTGACTGCTCAAGGGGAACCGTTTCCGCTATTAGTGTACTTGGATGACAAATGTCTGCTAAATGGCAAATAACAAAACACACGAAACCATTAAGACCCTAATCACACCATGCTAGAGTCAGTTGTGTAAGCTTAAAAAGCAACACCTCAGTTTATAGTAGAGCATGTTTTCATGGGGAAAAAAAAGATGCGAAAAAAGATGAATAAAAACTGCAGAGGGTAAAGCTCCAGCACTGAGCTGCATCCACAAGGAGCCATTATATTTAATGAAATCCCTCTTTGCAATACCCCGAGCACATAAAGCTGGCGGCTACTGTTCTACAGACCTGCAACAGATTTTCAAGGAAATACAATCCCTAGGTTTTCCATTAATATCCTGATCTAAGAATAACTTCATTTGTCCAAACTGTACAGCAGAGATGGCAAAAACTGGTCTGGAATCAGCACAGAAGTGTTTCAGAGGAGGATGACCTCTGAGGTCATTCCTGTGTTTTGATTTATGATGCTAGAGCAAGAGTTTGGGAGAGGGAAGGTAAGGATCAATATGAACTGGAGGATCCTCAATTCCAAACAGATATTTCAAAGAAATAATGAAGAATGTCAATGAAGTGTTCCCTGGTAAATACAGTCAGTAAATTATGTTGTGTGGAATTGGCGAAAAACAAGTAATATAAAATAATGTTTGGGGAGGAGAATATTACTCTAATCCAGCCAATCACAGAATATGCATACACTCACCTAAAGGATTATTGGGGGGGGGGGGGGGGGTGGACTGTGTTTTTTCTTCGCATGATTGTGTTTATGGGTGCAATATAACATGTATTTGTGGTTTTTCTTTTTTTAAAAGTCTTATTTTTCATAAACTTCACCTTTATTGTCAGCCGTGCTCTCCTCGTTCCTTAAACGACCGGTTTACTTTCTGATTCTATGAAAACACTCCCTCAGAAACAGGCAGTGGGCTCAGATTGGTTAGTTTGGCTCGGTGCGTTGTGATTGGCTAAACTGTCGCTCACGTTGTCCGGAAGGTTTAACGACCATTACCTTTACGGGCGAAACGTGCATGTCATGAGCTCCGGTCCAGATGTAAATATGTGTCGAACTGCAGTATCAGTTAGAGGCAGAATCAGACAGAGAAAGCCGCGATGAAGAGAGTCAAACAAAACCACACCACACACGGCTCTTACTAAACGTTTTTGAATGATAATTTGCTAATTTTTTTTTTACTTTATACACGTTCGTTTTACACAATAGCATCTGACTGGCAACAATAGCAACAGCGTTGGCAAGTTTACGTTCTTGATCAAATCGAAAATAACGTCATAAAACATATATACATGAAAAATACATTTACAACATTAGTACTTAAACAAAATTCAGGTCCATAATGTTTGTACGCGTTTGTCGTAGACACAAAATAGCATAACTAGTAGCCTAGTGGCTATAAAGTTTTTGATTAAAAAAAAACATAAGGCTACGTCTGGAATTATACATGCAAATACAAGACTTAAAATGATTAAGTCTTAGCCTACTTACAGGTTGTGGCCCAACAACTGCTGCCTCTGGTTTTAAAGTTGGATCTGCTTCATGTTTTAGTAACAGTTTCTTGTTGAATCCGGCACTGAATTCGTGGAGATTCTGAGAGCTAGATTACGAACGTCATTTTCAGGAACATAATCAAACATAAATTATATCCATTGTTGACGAAGTACTGCGTCCGTGGGAAGCCCGAACACAGAAGACCTGACAGCTGGGTGAACATAACACACTCGACGTGCCACAGAAATATGCGCATGCCCTTTCCTGCATATTCTGGAGGGAGGGGTTGATGCAAATCTATGGGTTAGTGACGTCTAAAACCCAGCTGTAGTCCCAATCGAGTCGTTTTTGCAAGCAATATACTTCCTGATTTTTAAAAGATGATATCTCTGCTTACACTAAACTTGCAGCGCTGCAACTCTGCAGATACTGTGCACCCCCCCCCCCCTCCCCTTTAGGAATACAGTACCTGTTCAATTTCTCGTTAAGGCAATTATCTAATGAACTAATCACATGGAAGTTGCTTCAATGCATTTAGGGGTGTGGTCCTGGTCAAGACAATCTCCTGAACTCCAAACTGAATGTCAGAATGGGAAAGAAAGGTGATTTAACCCCTTCGCTGTCATCCCCCTTTTTGAGAATGGGGGTTAAAATGCACTATTCAAACTTAAATGGTCAAATCAAGAATGCTTATATACCCAAGTTTTGTCTTGTTTTAAAGTAAACACTCAGCAGATTATTGCTAACGTGAAAACACTTCAAAAAATGAAAGTATGAAAAAGTTATGGAAGTTTAAATTTACAGTAAATCAAATATACTGTACTTTATATTTTTTATTTTATATAGACCTTATGCACCAGAGACACGTGGGCGCCGTCATCTTTAGAATATTGTCTTTGAACTTCCGTTTTTGTGGTCGCTCTGTATATTTTTATGGCATCGCTGTTGATGAGTAAGTGGATTTACTTATTGTAGAGTTAGCAAAAGTTATCATGAGCATTGTAATGTTTATCATAAGCATTGTAAAGCAGATGTCTTAACAAATGTCGACCGGGAATTTTTTTACGAACAGTTAATTCGTACCTATGCAAAATCACTGTGAAAATACAGACCGGAAGTCAAAAGACAACGAGCGCAGCGCTGAAAAGGGACGGGGCTACATAAGGTCTATAAAATATATATTTTACAAAATATTTTTACTATAAAATTACTATAAAATAAAAGCCATAAATCTAACCAAGTTATGTTCCAAGTTTGAAGTTGATATCACAAAAATTGAAGTTCCCATGAGATTTTGTTTAGGCATAGTACCAAAAATAGCCACCGGGCGCCATACATTCCATTGAATTTAGTTTTGTATATTCTGCCTTAAAAATATTAATACAATTATGTCCAAATATCAATTCTGTCACAAACTTTGGAACCTTGAGACACAGACCTTCCTGACAATATGTGTTTTGTCAAGATTAGAAAAGGTTTTGATCATAAATTAT
Organism: Pimephales promelas; assembly: GCF_988280905.1. Lineage (NCBI taxonomy): Eukaryota > Metazoa > Chordata > Actinopteri > Cypriniformes > Leuciscidae > Pimephales > Pimephales promelas. The sequence goes on from NC_142769.1 coordinate 18,292,602, forward strand.
GAAATATAATTGTGCCCAAAAGGGGAGGAGCCTGATAAAATAAGTACCGTTTCTATGGCAATGCAACGTTCAATTATAAAACTGTTTTCACAGGATGAATTCATTAAATGAGTTTATAAGCTTTCAAATGATATCTAATTTATGATAACTACTAAAATATGTGATATAATAAAAAAGGCGATCAAAAATAACATTATATTTTAGAGAATAATATATATATATATATATATATACTGTATATTACCATTTTTAGAGAATAATATTATACTATATTTTTTTTTTATAGAAAAACACTAGATTATATGTTTTATTTTGAACTTTTAACACTTAGACCTTTCCAACAATATATAATTTGTCACAATTAGATAAGGGTTTAATAGAACATTTGTGAAGCCACACCATGCACAACCTTGAGGCGGATGAGCTACAAAAGCAGAAGACCCCACCGGGTACCACTCATCTCCTCTTCAAATGGGAAAGAGAGGCTACAATTTGCAAGAGCTCACCAAAATTGGACAGTTGAAGACAGGAAAATGTTGCCGGGTCTGATGAGTCTCGATTTTTGTTCAGACATTCAGATGGTAGAGTCAGAATTTAGCGTAAACCGAATGAGAACATGGATCCATCATGCCTTGTTACCACTGTGCAGGCTGGTGGTGGTGGTGTAATTGTGTGGGGGATGTTTTCTTGACACACTTTAGGCCCCTTAGTGCCAATTGGGCATGGTTTAAATGCCACGGCCTACCTGAGCTTTGTTTCTAACCATGTTCATCCCCTTATGGCCACCATGTACCCATCCTCTGATGGCAATGAGTTCACTGTACTAAAATGGCCCCCACAGTCACCAGATCTCAACCCAATAGAGCATCTTTGGGATGTGGTGGAACGGGAGCTTCGTACTCTGGATGTGCATCCCACAAATCTCCATCAACTGCAAGATGCTATCCAATCAATATGGGCCAACATTTCTAAAGAATGCTTTCAGCACCTCGTTGAATCAATGCCACATAGAATTAAGGCAGTTCTGAAGGCGAAAGGGGGTCAAACACAGTATTAGTATGGTGTTTCTAATAATCCTTTAGGTGAGTGTATACATAGCTGCTTATCTCACTTCTGCGACATATACAATCAAAACAAACAGGTACAAAAGAACAGGGAAAACACAGATGGACAATAAGAATGAGAAAGAGGAGTCCAAAAAAAAGACAGAAATGATAAAACTGAAGAGATATGAAAGAGAGAAGGAGACTTCGACAGAGGCATTTGGAAGTAAAGAAATGGAAGAAAAACTTGATTGAGAGTGAAAGAAGAGGAAAGGGAAGGAAAAGGTTGTGAAGTGATTCACAGAGATTGATAACGGTATTAGTGTCAGAAAGAAAGGTGAAATATGTTTGCTGGTGCTGGATCACCAAAACCTAGCTCACTTCAGACTTTAGCCTTTCTACAACCCTATTTCTATAGTCCTCGGCCTTGTTTGCAGTTTATCCTTGTTTCTGTGTCCTCTCTCCTTCTGTCTCTAACAGCGCAACCCAAAATAAAGATCTACTGTGGCAATTTAGAGACTTTGTTGCACGGTCATTACTCAATATGTGGTGGACTACATTGAACACACACATACAGTACATCCACTTGGACACACAACATTCTACATCCACAAACATAAGCACAACAACCTTGGTCATACTTCACTCCAAAATCATTAGAATTATAATACAATGTAAAGCCTATTAGCACCATCAAGTTTGTTTTCATGACAATTTTCAGTACTATAATTTGAGGAAATAATAATCAGTCATCTCAGTTATATAATATTTAAACATATTGGGAGTGTTTGTTGTTTTGATTTTAATTAAACATATATCTGTGTCTGGACAGGACTCATTACTGATTTTCAATATTAATTAAAAATGAAAGGGATTGTTCACCCAAAAAATATGTAATAATTTACTCACCCTCAAGTTGTCCCAAACTTGTATGAATTTATTTCTTCTGCTGATCACAAAATAATATATATTTTGAAGTATATGGGTAACCATCAGTTGATGAGCCCCATTGACTTCCACAATGTGGATTAAAAAAATACTATTGAAGTCAATGGGGCCCAATAACTATGAGTGGCTATACATATTCTTCAAAATATCTTTTGTTCAACAGAACATACAGGATTGGAACAACTTGAGGGTAAATGATGACAGAATTTTCTTAAAGGGAACTATCCCTTTAAGTGGACATGTGTTTAATCATGCTTAATCACAAACAAGACATTTCAATCGTTTCCCCTAGACTGATTAATGAGATTAAATGTAGAGCAAATAGAGATTTCCACTTAAGTCCCCTGCTTCTTAGCAGCCTGAACCAGAGAAAAAAAATACCACCGGTATTCTCTTACTCAGTTTGTGAACATAAAGCCTGTTTTATGCTTCTGCATCGAATCGACAGCGTACCCCCGCAGACCCCTATGCGTCAACGCGAACCCCTCTCCGACCCCTCCGCCGTAGCTCGACGTGCACCTCAAAAAATTTGTAACTACGCGTCGAGGCGACGCAGACAGCAAGGGCTGTGATTGGTCAGATTACATCATTTCAGAAGTGTCCCTTTTCTGATTTCCCCCTCCCGCTATAGCGCTATTTTTAACATTTGCACCCTCATACTGATAATTATAATACTCTTATAAAGAAAGTAAATAAAGAATTCGACTTTGGCTAAGCCATGCCCTAGAATGTAGATTGACCAATCACAGCGCAGCCAAGAACGAGCTCCCACAGAGGTCCGACACTTTTTCACAGCGCTCCATTGAATTTCAACACAGGCGTCTCATATTTTTGGTCTCGGCAGGCTATTACCGTCGTGGTTTTATCAAAAATATGGTTAAACATTGTGCCTCGGGCATTTGTAACACAGATACGCGTTTCCCAGAGAGGTTAGAGGGGGGTGTCCGTTTTTTCCCTTCCCAAAACCGAAGTCAAATCCTGACAAGTGTCATCTTTGGATTAAACTGTATGGACGTCCTCAGTCAGCTACAAGCAACAAGCACATCTTTTTTGCTTCTAACCTTACTGTGAAGTCATACTAGTTAGACCGTTTTATAATGTTTTAGGTTATGATTTCGGTTCTCATACCGGTTGTTGATACGCTAGCACACGCTGCTAATAAGTACAACGTTATACTTGTGTAGTCTGTTTGCTTTGTAATAACGATTATATAAGTGAATAGAGACCTACCCATCTTTGCATGAACAGTGTTGCTCCCTGATATTGTTAGTCCCAGCCTCCGTCTCGATTAGGATATGCGGTGTTTCAAGTTTTGACTGTGACCGGTAACGTTATGCTTTTGCCTCTATTTTGGATGCCTTGTTGTTTCTTGCGTTTCACCTGAATGTCTTGAATATAGCCTTCAAACGCATATTGCAGCCCCTTTTGCCCACTTCTATCGGACACTTTATTTGCTGCTTCATAAAAGTTTGATAACATTTCAGCAGGAAGAGCTGTCACAGCATGCCATGCAGAGCGCAGATGAAGTTTGACGGATGTAGCAACAGTAACTAAGGGGAGCGGGGCTTAGCCAAAGGTGAATTCAACTAAAAATAAACTGTGTTGTTCTTTATTTCATTGTTAATGTGTCTATATTCTTTTCTTTCTTTTTTGCTCGCAATAAACTTCAATCAATCAATAAATCAACGCTTGTTTTGAAACACAGTTTGTTGTTTATTTACAATACAATGTGTTCACGGGTTACATCATTGATAGTACAGTACTAACCAAACAAGTCTGCCACGGGACACTACATTATCCTGCCATGGCACAGTTCCATATGGAGACTGAAAAAATCATTCAATCTTTAAGTCATTCCAAACAGCAATGGCAGCTCGGGTGGAACGGGCCCTGGACATCCGTGTTGGATCTATAGGGACAAAGTTTGTGTCGTCTTGTTCAACGTCGATTAGCTCCAGCTGCAACAACATTCTCTCTCTTTCGCTCGCGGCGCACGGAACCAAAACAAACTAGCAATGAGATTCGCAAACCACACACCCCTCTAGCGTTCTGGCAGGTGAAATGCACCACGATGCAACGCAACCTGACGCAGAAGCATAAAACGGCCATGACGACGTAGTAGTGACGACGGAGCTACGCCGTGGAGTTGACACAGAAGCATAATAAGTCCTTAAGGGTGTCTCAAACTTGTGCTGAATTTTACCAAAGCATCAAGGTCTGTGATCAAAAGTCAGATAATCGAATACAAATTCAAATTAGAAGTGTCTGTATACTGGTATTGACGACAAGCGTGATATTTACAAATTGAAATATTGATTTCATGTTTTCAAACCCTAGGAATTCAAATTCTTCTAAGACCAGTCTAAACTATACATAATAATTTTATAGCTAATTTTAAAGAAGATAAAAACAGGAACCCTGAAGAAGAATGTACATATCAGTCCCTCCAGAAAAACACGATTATGCGATCGCTGAATTCAATGCAAAATCAGCCAAAGTCCGCATATTTATGCGGGGGTCGCATTTTTTCAAATACGCCGCACTTTCGCCACATAATTTGCCAATTTCCGTGCAAAATATGCGGTGTTTGCATGATTTCATAATTCTCGCATTTTTGTTGCAAAAATGTCCCATATATCTTAGCAGAAAGTTGAAAAATGTTGCGTTTACTTCAACCAAGAGCAGCCATTTCCCCCTGTTTCCATGGGAACGTTATGAAGTGACGCAATAACGCGACGGGATAGCTCACAGCTGAAGTTATTGCAGAGGCCAGACAGACTCACGGAGGCGATTGACATCTCACAAATCGAACTCGTATAACTGTCCAACACTATCTCACGACCAATTCGTACGAATTCGACGCATGATTAAAAAGTGGCTAATTCGTACTAATTCGTACGACCTCACTCGTACTAATTCGTACGATTTGTCTAAACCCACGTGATGGTTAAGTTTAGGGGCGGGGTAAGGGGTAGGTCATTCGTATGAATTCATACGAATTGGCCAATTCGTAAAATATGTACGATTTAGCAAAATCGTATTAATTCGTACGAGTGAGGTCGTATGAATTGTTACGAATTAGCCACTTTTTAATCATTCGTCGAATTCGTACGACTTGGTCGTGAGATCGGGTTGAACTGTCTGTCACACGTTCTACCGTCGCATCGTTACTTAATAAAAGAGAGTCTATTGTGCACTTATTCTTGGAATTTCCCTATTCTTCAATCTTTTGGAATGAGATGTCTCAATTTCTAGGTTTTAAAATTAATTGCAACCTTGTCTTAAATTTACCATCTTGTCTTACTTCATACAAATGATTTTGACTTTCCTATAAGAAAAAATGTATGTTATCGGTTTGTTTCTATTATAAGGAAAATTTCGTATTCATCAAACTAAGTGGAGTAACTCAAAACCCAACTTTGCTCATTTCAAAACAGCCTTTAAAATGTATTTTGAGCCTCTAATTTTTTTTTAAAAAATCGAAAAGCCCAAAGATCTGTATCTCTGCTAAAGGAATTTAATATATGTCTGTGATGCCCTCTATCTTTATATTTTTTTCTTTCTTTTTTTTTAAATATCAGAAAATGTGTAAAAGAAATGTCAAGAACTTGATATCAAACTCTGTGATTTTGAAAATTCAATGAAAAATAAAACAAGATGAGAAATTAAATATTCCCAGCACTTTCTATGATGTAGAATGCTTGCTTGCTTATCAAAGAAAGTGATAAGAAATGACTCTTTACATTAAGGTAGTAGCCTAGTGAGAACAGGGTGTTGGGGAAATCCCTTTTTTTCTCTTTTTCATCAAACCGCAGTTTTTGCAAGTTCCCGCAATTTTTGCAAGTTCCCGCAATTTCATCGCAGAAAATTGCATAAATATCCCGCATATTCCATCGCATTTTTTGAGAAAACGTGCCGCGTAATCAAGGATTTTTGCCCGCAACAATCACAAAAAGCTCCACGTTTTTCTGGAAGGACTGACATATACAACAAATAACATTATAACTAGAAAAAAGATGAATATTACGTACTGTAAAGTAGATGAAAGAGTAGAAAAGGAGAATATGACAATATGAGAATATAACTAAAACCACATTTCCATTTTCAAAAAAATAAATAATAATAAAATATATATATATATATATATATATATATATATATATATATAAGTCCAATGCTGATTAAAACAACACAGCATCCAAATATTCACAAAGAGCCTGTTTTACCTGACAATACAGACATTGCTAATAGTCATATGAATATCTAAATAAATGGATAGAGGTGACATTGCCTTCTCCAAACATGCAGACTGCCTATGACTGCTGACACAGAACAGTATTTGGCTAATTGCTTAGAGGTCTTTTTACTCAGTCCAGCAATTTGCAAGCCTCTGAGTACTTCTGTGCACTTGTCCTAGACTACCAACGATTAGAATGATCAGTTTTGTGCTGTCACCACACACTGCTAAAGCATTTGTTAATGACTGGTATTTTAACATTTTCTCAGAATAAACATCAATATGAGCATCAAAACAACAACCGACTTCCAGAATCAGAATGTTTTTTAGAAAGTTCATTGACAACTACAATGTCTGGAGTATTTGGATTTTCTCTGAGTATACTTCGTAGAGAGTTTATGTTATTTTTATTTATGTTATACAATTTTCTGGTTGTGTGTGTGTGTGTGTTTGAAGAAATGGGATTGTTTTATATTTAGGGGCCAAGCACCGAAGGTGCGGAGGCACCTATTGTATCTGTTCCGGTTCTTATTATTATTATTATTATTATTATTCTTCTTCCGACTGGGCGTCTATGGCAGCCCATAGACCGGTTTGCGGGAAAGTTGTTTTGGTTTGACATTCTGATAGAGGACAGTCCCAACTTTAAATACACCAATTTTGGTGTCTCTAACTCATTCCCTCTAGCGCCACCAACTGTCCAAAGTTTCACTTTTATTATGCTAATAACTTTTGAACCGTAAGGCCTATCAACAAAATTCTTTTTTCCTCTTGTTCCTGAGCTCATGCCGATTCGATCGCACCCTATAACGTCATTTTCCGTCATAAAAAAACGGCCGCCATTTTGAATTTTCTAAAAAACGTACTTTTGCGAACTCGTCCTAGACGGTTTGTCTGATTTTCACCAAAATCGCACCGGATCATCTCCAGGCAGTGCTGACAAAAAGTTATGGAATTCAAGATGATTCGCCTAACGGTTTTCGATAAACGCACAAACTAATTTTACGTAACGCTTGCAAAAACAGACGTAAGGCTGTATCTCCGCAACGCTTCATCCTATTCAGACCAAACTTGGTACATGTAATCACAAGCATGACCTGAGGCGACATGCAGCGTTTCGGCGCAGCGCCACCTAGTGGTCCGGAGATATGAAAAATGGCTATTTTTGCTCGTAACTTCTGAACGGTTTGTCCAAAAATCATAAACTTCATCTCGTTAGATTCAGGGCATCATGCCGAGTCGACCGATATCCAATTTTCCCAGATCGGCCATTTTGGCTGTCGGCCATTTTGAATTATGTGCTAAAATGCTGTATTTTTTGAACGCATGAACGAATTGTTACGAAACTCGGTATGGGTCATCAGTACGATGCCCTGAAGAAGCCTGAGAAGTTTCGAAACAGCGCCACCTAGTGGTGAATTTTTTTTTCCAAACGCTTATAACTTTGGGTGTGGTACACTTATTTTCACGGGAGTCATCTTTTTGAGTTCCTGAATCGTTGCCGAGTCCAACAATACTAAACATGCTGGGTTTCGTGTTACGGTTGGTGTAGCGTAGCGATTTAGCGCGAAAAAAACACTTGGCGATATCTTCAAAACCGCTGTTCCGATCGAGACGAAACCACCGCCAGAAACACGGAATCATAGCTTGTTAACTAAACGCTAATGCCCAAATGCGAAAATATTGATAGTAAGGGGTAGTAAAATTCAAACAAAGTCATGTGTCAGTCATTTTTTACGTGTTTTTTCATATAAATGTTTATAACTCGGAAGCGAATTGAGATATTTTCACCAAAATTGACACACATATGTATGGGGTCACTCTGAGGACACATAAAAAAAATTGTGGGACTGAGCCTCTTGGTGGCGCTATAATAGAACAAAACGTGAAATTCCCATTGACTTCAATAGAGTTTTGTGAAATAAAATGCTATACTAAACAAATGCATTGGTGTAATATTACAAAACTCAGTGTGTGCCATAAGCAGCATGCCCTGAAGGTACTTAAAAGATTTTAAGACAGCGCCACCTGTTGGTCAAAAGTTATAATTAATTTCTGAGAACGCTAATAACTTTTGAATAAATTTGCCTATTGCAATGAAACTGATCTTAATAGATTCCTTTGGTTATGCCAAAAACATAGATATCAGGTTTTCCATAATCAGACAAACGTTCTGTTCGCCATCTTTATTTCTTTGAAAAACCTTCTTTTTCGAACTCCTCCTAGACCGTTTGTCCGATTTTCACGAAAATTGAATCGTATCATCTCCAGACCGTGCCGACTAAAAGTTATGAATTGCACGATGATAGACAAAACCGTTTTTGTATACCACAGCATCAAAATTTAGGCATGCTGCCAAAATTACTATTTAGGCTTTATCTCTGCAATGCCTTCACATTTTGACACCAAACTTTGCATGTGTCATTGTCACCTCACTCTGACCACACATCTATTTCGTAACTGCGCCACCTATTGTTCGAAAGTGATAACCCATTAAATCATCTTATAAGGTAATGTTTATGTGATTTTCTTAGCCATTTGCCCAAAGTTCTCTCAAAATGCCCTTAATTGCTCCTTGCTGCAGTTGGTCTGCCACTCCTAGCCATTTTGGCATATGTTGCCGCTTCTTGCGCTTGGCCCCGGTAATGGCTGCTTGCAGCTATATTTGTATGTATTTTTTATTGTTTTTTATAATGTATTTAGAAATGCCCAACCAGGGACAGGAGTTGTAAATTAGCATTAGCTATAAACTCTATACGCTGCGCATCAGTTACAGGCTCTGTATTGTGACTATGTTTGACTGTATGGTCCCTGTTAAATAAATAAATAAATAAAATTATTCAGGTTTGAAAACCAGCTAGTTTGAACAGTCTTATTTGTGTGTATTGCACTTTGTCCAGAAACATTGCACAGTTCTTGAGCTGTTATGTTTACAATGCGACCGTGGCACGCAATGTAAAGGGCTTTAAAACACATAAACAACGCAATTCATTATGTGTGCTATAGATTCGATTGCTTTATCGCTGTGTAGCAGAATGGTATAAAATGCACACACGTTTTGAGAGGCAAACTATACATACAGGCATAGAAATATGACTGCAATGTAAACCATGTATTTTTTTTCCCATTTAAAAGAGCCAGTATAATATCCATAAGACAGACTAATTCTCATAATATTTTTCAACAAATCCAATGCAAATCTAAGATGGCAGCACATGCAATGAGAGCCAATTCAGAGCAGCTCTGTCAGCTACAATTGACAACTCTGATATCTATAATGTATGAGTCTCCATTTCTGTGGCAAGGAACTTGTGCTGGAAAACACAAAGATGTGTTTGTGTGTGTGACTGTGTGTAGAGGAAGAATGAAAGGAGCGCTATCAATCATTTGACTCATCAGTGCGTTAATGTCTGCATGCTTGTCAGCGTGTGTGTGTGTATGTGTATGTGATGAGATCAGGCTCATCTCTATGTCATTATGGAGCAGCTCATAGGTTATCAGGGGAGGTGAGAGCTATTTATAACGCCTCTCTCCTCTTCCTTCATTTCTCTCATACACATGCTGTCCCTAACACATGTTCTCTCTCATTTGATCTTCCTATCATCACTTTCTCCCCTTGACCAACTTCTCAAGGTGGGGCAGAAGACTTTTTTTTTTCTAGAGACTATACATTGACAGACTGCTAAAACATTCACACAAAAGTATCAAGGCAAATTTGCATGCATGTTGTATGTTTTCACATACTGTTATTATTCTGGCTAACACACTAATTTTGGAGCTAATGGGTCCAGTGGCGTAGCCAGGGGAGGGGCCATGGGGGCACTGGCCCCTCCTGAAAACTGATTGGCCCCCCAGTGTGCCCCCACCCTTCTAATTGTCTGTCACTCAAAAATTCAAATCATAATCTTTCAGCTTGTAGTAGAATAATTCATGATTCCGCGTCGCGCGATGCTTCTCAAAACCACACGGTAAGTTGATATATTTTATACAGCTTATTATTTTTTAAGGAAAGACGATGTGTATTCACCCTGCTGAGGGGAATGTGATAAAGCCTGGAGTGGAGCGAAAGCACGTTCCTCTCTCCACTCTAAGCATTCTGTAATCACTTCGCTCATGGTCCACTCCGGTTTTTCAATTCCCGCTCACGGAAAAACTGCTCCATGTTCACTCAATTAGTCTTAGATTTTGAGAAGTGCATGTCAGGCTACTGCTCGCTCGTTTGCTGCGGTCGTATGATAGAAAACAGAACGCGGGTCAATATTGGTCGTTTCTCAATACCAAGAACGCAAACTTCGGAGAACGAACTCCCGAGGACGAGAGGACGCGAGTCCGGTCATTCTGCTAATGGAATAGCGCGTTCTTGATCGCGTCACTCAGCACGCGGCTACTCCGGTTATCTCTTATATGGTATAAAACACAACTTTGCTTCTTTTCATCAACAATAAAACGAAATACATATAAAACAGCACTCTGCCTCATTTAATTTATAAATATTATCATGAACAGATGGCCACAAAAATGTAGGTAGCCTACTCACATTGACTATCTTCACTGCATATATTTATAACACGAAATATAAAACACAACCCTGCTTCTTTTTGTTTTCATTTTAAAAATGTGAAACATTATTGATCATTAAAACTGACATTTAACAAACAGACATGTATCGTTTTATTGTATTACACACAGTGAAGAGAATAGTAAAAACATACACATATAAAGAATATTTAATATATTTTAGAATATATAAAATTACAACCCTGTCTCTTTTGTTAAATGTCAGTTTTAATGATAATATCCCATTCAAAAGTATAAGTAGCCTAATAGGTAGGCTATAATAAGCTATACAAATAAAGTAAACAATTCAGTAAACATAAGTCAGCTCTCTAATGGGATACAAAGTTAAAGTTAAATAGCCAGTTAAATATATAAAGTTATGAAACTTCACTTTTCCCTCAGCCAGTTAGCATTGTTTGGTCTTATAAGATAAATAAAAACATGCACTGAAAAGTTATGTAGATGGTTGATTAGGCCTATTTGTCAAGATAAGTAATTGTTTTTCATAGATTAAAATAGCTTTTAAATTACGCAAACTGGCAATATTAGATCGGTTTAAAACATCTCTCCTTAAAACGCTATTGGTCTCGACTATTTAAATAAAGTTACAGGAATATGACTTGGCCTAAAAAAAAAAAAAAAATCAGTCAAAATATTTTTTTTAATTTAATCCCTGCATCCAGAAACATTCTCAAATAAAAAAAAATATAAAAAAGATAATTAAATAAAAATGCATGATTAAATAGCAAAATAAATAATTAATACTACTGGATAATTACGTCACTGTTTCTATGATCCACATATATTACATTAAACTAAATCATACCTTTTTGAAAAAGTAGCTATCTAACAAAGTATTATATGTCATATTTTACAATCAATATGCTCAAGACTAATTAGCCTTCCTCGAAATAAGCAGATTTGGTCTATTCATCAATGCAAATTTACTGCAACTGCTGAAATGCAAATTGAATAGGATGTGGGGAAAAAGATGTATACAATTTTATTACAGTTTTATGAATTCATTAATTGTGTATTTATTATATGAATGATTAATATAATTATGCATTTATATAAATAAGGCTGTTCTATTATTATTTGTGAGTTGGACACTAATACATTGGATTATTTTATTTATTACAGTTTTTCTATCACTTTTGTAAAGTGAAAAGTTAAAATAAATTGTATTTTATTGTTTTGATTTAGAGCAGTAAATAACTGCTATTAAAAGATAACAGGGTATCACTGTTTATTGCTGATTTTAAAGCTTACTGAACTTGAAATGATTTGGATATCTATAGTTCTACATAAATACACAACATAAGAATGGCCCCTCTGTAATAATTGTGGCCCCTCTTGTGCCCCCCAGTTGAAAAAATCCTAGAATCGCCCCTGAATGGGTCACATACTTCAAATAACCAATCACAACAGTCAACTCATCATCTACTTCCAGACTGTTTTCACCAGTTCTACTATATATAGTACTACTATAGTACAAGTACTACTATTTGTTTATTTGATTTGCCAGTTAAAAAAAAAAAAAAAAAACAGGTCATACCATCTTAACCGTCTGGGGACAAAAAAACGTGTCCCCGGTTTAGATTTTTTTTTTTTTTTTTTCACATAGCTGCAACATAGACTTAAAAAACTCTGTCATTAAAGTCCCTGTAAAGGCAATTCTACAAAAAAAGTTCTAAACACATTATAAATTTTACATATGTATTGCTAAAACATATTACAAAGTCTGTGAACTGTGAAGTACTGAAATGTGGAGTTAGACCGTTAAACAGTTTTTCACCATTGCAATTTTACGGATTAATTGGGCGGGGCTAAAACAGGGCTCCGTGACGCACTGGAACCCATGAGCTGCTGGACACCCTCCTATTTGATGACGCACTGAGTCTGATCTGATTCACCGCTCAATCGCGAGTGACTGTCAGTACTATTAGTTACTACAGCTGAGCCTACAGTTTTCTAGCTAGCTATGCCTTCGACACGGACATGCATGGGCTACTACCTGGATGCGATCATGTACAAAACAGATCGGTATCTTCATTTAAATTCCCCTAAAAACGATCACATCAAGATGAGGTTTTTAGAGAGCTTATAACTTGATGAAGAGCCTCTGTACCTCTGTAGTGATCATTTTACACTGGATCGTTTTATAAACTTTCCTCAGAGACAACTTGGATTCACTGATAATCCGCTGTTACTGGTGAACGGGGCCGAAACGACGATCTCCCGCCTCAGTGTTCATCCTCCCGTCTCCAAAAGCTAATCAGCTAATATCACCGTCGACAGCTTTCCCGTGAGTGGGCGTGGTTTCAGCACAGCCAGCGGACACGCCCCCAGCGTTTGAGAGCAGAGAATCTGCTCATTTTTTCATGATTTTGATAGCTTATTTTATGTACTTCCCGGATTTTTTTTATCATTCAAATTTGGCTGGGTGGCTAATAACACATTTTTCTGTGGTGTGACAGACCAACGCATTCTCATCCTTTAACGTCATATAGAACGCTATATGACAAAACGGCGCTATACTAAGCACATGGCACCCGTTATCGTTAATATAACACGTGCTGTGAGGGCTAAGTTTAGGTGTGGGGTAGGGTGTGCGTGTCATATTCACGCTAAAGGATTTATAACGTCTTGGGTTCGCGTGTTATATTAACGATAAAGGGTGCCATGTGTGTAGTATAGCGCCGTTTTTGCATATAGCGTTCTATATGACGTTAAAGGATGAGAACGGGCTGGACAGACTCAGAACACATACTTAATTTTGACTTTACAGGGACTTTAATGGTTATATAAATAAATAATAATACATGATTATAAACTATAGAGGGTCCTCTCTCTGTGTGTACACTCTTATTAACATCACAACCTTGTGTTTTTGTAAAATAAATAAAATAAACAGGGTGCGCTATGAGCTCACTCTGTCTCATCAAAAATCTTTCTGAAATGTGTCCGAAAAATGAACTGTAACTCAGCAAATACTTGTCAAAGAGACACGAAAGATTTCAAGATTGAAGCTGAAATTCTCTTATTTTAAATGAAGTCATAAAAGCAACTATTCTCAGTTGATGTAATCTGTATAAAAAGAGAGAGATTAATTATAATTATAGACATGATGTGTTAATGTGACCCCGCCCACTGCGAGCGCGCACTATTCAAATGCCCACATCAGCTGGATAAAACATGCAGTTTATCATAAATCTAGCCTTTACCTCGTCTTGCTGCGCCGTGAGGAATAATAGTGTCATAATAATCCTGGAAAAGTTACCTCAGTTACCTGTTTCATTTCGAGGAGCACACATCTGTAGCTGATGTGTCATTTATTCTTACGTGCTTTGTTCTAATCGCGTTATTGAATAGTGTCTGTAAACTGCACAAAGACTGTTTAAATTTTACAATTTAAATAAAAACAATTTTTTTTTTCACAATATAACCCAATTCACAGTTTTATGTGAACGATCATTGTGAAGAAAAAACTCTAGGCCACAACATCCATTAGTCATGTAATGTGGTAATGTGGACGCATATTTTGTATGTGTTTTGTGGCCTTATATCAAAAACTTTCATTTTTATTATTTTTTTCAACAACCACGCATAAGCAATATTCTCTCAAAAATACAAACATGTACATACATGTTGCTTACATATTATGGTAGCCCTGTCTGTGCTAAATATAGTATAATTTCATTTGTGCCATTAATAAGTTTATAAGCAACTGAAAAAAGTATAAATGTCAGGACATGTCAGAACATTAATCGTGAGGCCCCTTGAAATTTGATGAGGTCCACTAGTTGAAAACCACTGTGCTCTGAGGTTGAAAGCAGGTCAGCCAGCTGGCAGTCCAGTTAATCAAAAATGAGAAGCTTGGACCAGCATGAAACCATGTAAATTTAGCTATCAGAAGCCGGTTTCAGCTAGTTCGTCTAGTGAGCTATGAATGCTACAGCAGTGTGTGAATGCAATTACTGTAGAATTTGTATATTTGCACTACAGTGTTTGACTGTTTAAGTAATTGCAGGGTACATGATGTTTGTGCTTTCTTAGAAGTCGCTTTAATAAGAAAGCATATGGATAGAATATAATGGCAAATGTAATATCCTCCAGACATATCAGAGAAATGAATGTAGTATTTACATGCAAACACAAATCTATAATGTGTTTGATTTGCTATTCATATAACTTTCAACATGTGCCAAGTTAACTAGCTCAAACAAGCTATGAATCCTAAAATAAGAGCCTCCCACATCTCTGTGAGTCTATTTCGTGTGCATCTTGTAAATGCAATTGCAACATTTTTCACTCACTCAGTGATCTCCTCTGTAACCGTATGTTCCACCTGTAGGCGGGAGTTCACCTCGATGAAGTAGTGCTTTCCATGTTTGTCCACCAGGAACTCCACTGTGCCTGCATTTTCATAGCCCACCTATGAAAAATGATGCAGAGTTGTTGTGTTAGCATGAAAACACATTTAGCATGTGAGCATATGTTGTTTAGGGACCACCTTAAACCTCATTAAACTTTAGACGGATTCTACTTGAGGCCCTGAAAGCATCTAGTTCAAGGATGGGCAACTCCTGGATGTCCTGCATAGTTTAGTTCCATCAATCACAACTACTGTAGCTGTAATTTGCAAGAATAGGTTCGATTTTTTTTTTTTTTTTTAGGTGTTTGAATGGGGATAGAGTTAAACTCTGCAGGACAATTGCCTTCCAGGACCATAGTTGCCCAACCCTACTCTACTTCAAGCTGCATTGTGCTTTGGAAGGCATCCAGTAAAATTGGTTGCTAAGTTAAGACACTGCAAAAATACTCAACTACGGTGGCCAAGAGAGATCAATGTGCTGCAACCTAAAGAAGATGCATGGACATAAAAAAAAACAAAAAAACCCCCATGCAGATAGAAAAAAAAGCATGCAAATGGGAAAAAAACGCAAATTAAGAAAACATCTTTATCATTTCTGCAACACACGTGTGCTCCAAATACTCACAACACAATCAAATACATACTGTAAACGCGCTGCAAATAACACTATTTAAATAGCAAATAACACGCTGCAAATAACAATATTTCCAGGAGAACCAAATAAGTGACAAACCCGGCTGAGACGTGCTTACAGGTCAAAGTTCTACTTGGTAACATGGTTTCATGCTGGTCCAAGCTTTATTAAATATATATATGTATATATATATAGAATTTATGGAGATTACATTTTTTATTACATAAAACTTGTATACAATATACAAAATGTATTAACAATATGTCATTATAACAAATGTCATATTAATTCAACGTCATCAGAATACAAATGATACAAGAACAATGAGATGAAAACTAAAATAAAGAAATAAAAAAGATAGAGAAGAAGAACATAAAGGAAAGATATTAATCTATACATCAGTTAAACTATACAAATTGTTTCATGTTATGTTTAAATTTTCATTAAAAGCAGTTCCATAAGAAATGTAGGGTCCAAAGTTTTAAAGTTGAGACACTGACACACAGATATACACTCACCGGCCACTTTATTAGGAACACCTGTCCAACTGCTCGTTAACACTTAATTTCTAAGCAGCCAATCACATGGCGGTGCATTTAGGCATGTAGACATGGACCGTTTCTCAATGTCAAGGATACTTCCTTGGCAGGACGGGTCCTTCCAAGTCATTTCCTTCAGAGGCTAGGCAAGTGTCCTCTTTAGCATTCGGAGAACACGTAAATGGAACAGGCTAGCAAGTGCACGTCATTGCGTCATTACATCAGTAAAAGGTCCGCTTCAGCGCTGCAAAAATCATAGTGCTGGTGTACTGCACTGTTTGTTGACAGTCCTTATTTTGTCTTGTCAGTCCTCAGAAATAAATAATTAAATAAATAAAGTATAAGGGATAGCTAATGTATAACCAGGCGGTTATAGTGAATACAACCCCGCAAACTCTAAGGGTCTTGATTGAATCAGCCTGAAGGGGTTGTACGTACCAAACGGCTACCTACCAAATCAATAATTTGACACAAAATATTTATTTAAAAAGGAGTTTATTCATTCAAAAACTATTATATTACCGGAGTGAACAGAACTAGCACTACGTCCATAGCAACACGATCTAGCTGTTAAAACACATGCAATGGTAAAATATGTGACCAACAAAAAAGGCTATAACGTTATATGAAGTAAAAATTAAAAAGTTAATCACCAGTAAAAGGGAACAGCTTTAAATCCCCTCAACAAATTTGAGCCGATATGTTAAATAGTTTAACAAACATTAAATAAATGGCTAAACTGAAATTATACTTGCTTACATTTGAAAGCATATTCGCCGTTATCACTCCGACTCCGCTAACGGTCGACATTTTTTTTATTTTTTGAACAAGATAGCAAAGCTGCGCATAGGATTGTGGGTGATTTAAGAGCGCGAAGGCTACACATATGCATCCTTTCCTGTGTATGGGATATTTTCCGAACTAAGGACTCAGTCCTTGGTTGAAATTCTGAGGATCCTCGACATTGGAACAGTCCTTCGACGGACGTCGATGACGTAGCATCCTCGAAATTCCGGCTTCCGAGGATCCTTCCTTGACATTGAGAAACGCCTATGGTCAAGACAATCTCCTGCAGTTCAAACCGAGCATCAGTATGGGGAAGAAAGGTGATTTGAGTGACTTTGAACGTGGCATGATTGTTGGTGCCAGAAGGGCTGGTCTGAGTATTTCAGAAACTGCTAATCTACTGGGATTTTCACGCACAACCATCTCTAGGGTTTACAGAGAATGGTCCGAAAAAGAAAAAACATCCAGTGAGCGGCAGTTCTGTGGGCGGAAATGCCTTGTTGATGCCAGAGGTCAGAGGAGAATGGCCAGACTGGTTCGAGCTGATAGAAGGGCAACAGTGACTCAAATAACCACCCGTTACAACCAAGGTGGGCAGAAGAGCATCTCTGAACGCACAGTACGTCGAACTTTGAGGCAGATGGGCTACAGCAGCAGAAGACCACACCGGGTGCCACTCCTTTCAGCTAAGAACAGGAAACTGAGGCTACAATTTGCACAAGCTCATCGAAATTGGACAATAGAAGATTGGAAAAACGTTGCCTGGTCTGATGAGTCTCGATTTCTGCTGCGACATTCGGATGGTAGGGTCAGAATTTGGCGTCTACAACATGAAAGCATGGATCCATCCTGCCTTGTATCAACGGTTCGTGGTGGTGGTGTCATGGTGTGGGGAATATTTTCTTGGCACTCTTTGGGCCCCTTGGTACCAATTGAGCATCGTTGCAACGCCACAGCCTACCTGAGTATTGTTGCTGACCATGTCCATCCCTTTATGACCACAATGTACCCAACTTCTGATGGCTACTTTCAGCAGGATAATGCGCCATGTCATAAAGCTGGAATCATCTCAGACTGGTTTCTTGAACATGACAATGAGTTCGCTGTACTCAAATGGCCTCCACAGTCACCAGATCTCAATCCAATAGAGCATCTTTGGGATGTGGTGGAACGGGAGATTCGCATCATGGATGTGCAGCCGACAAATCTGCGGCAACTGTGTGATGCCATCATGTCAATATGGACCAAACTCCCTGAGGAATGCTTCCAGCACCTTGTTGAATCTATGCCACGAAGAATTGAGGCAGTTCTGAAGGCAAAAGGGGGTCCAACCCGTTACTAGCATGGGGTACCTAATAAAGTGGCCGGTGAGTGTATAACGGATATATAACGCATATTTTAAAAGTTTGTTTTCATTTTTTTTTAAGTAAAAATAAAAAAAATACATTTATTTGTAACCGTTATGTTACATTTCTGTCGTCAGAACGGCTATTCAGCTGATGGACAATGTGCTGCATTTTCATGGGAACATCCCAGGTGAAAATAATGAGGAAATTTTGTTGTCTTTCGTTGCTCCCTAGTTACACTGGTGCCATGCTTACTCCGAATTCCCACTTGAAGAGCTCTGCCGTCTGCCCTTCGAAGGGAGTAGGGCATAGGGATGCTCACAAGCAATAAGCACGTCCCAGCCGAGTTCTTCACTTATTTGGTTCCCCAGGAAACATTTCCGTTGTGGTCTGTGTTACTTGCAGCGTGTTTTAGGGGTTGAACGACTTCAAATTTTTTAGGTCGACTGTTATGACATCAAAGTCGAGTCGACGTTGACTAGTCACTGACGTCATTAATAAAAACACAAGCGATGTGACTGATTTGCAACATGCCACAATTTGCAAATTAAATAACAGAAAATTATACAGATGCTGACAGCTCATAATGGGGCCGTTTACACCTGGACACTTCATGCCTTTTTACTGATCTGATTTATCAAATCGCTTCCATTTTCACCTGGTCACATAAATATGTTTTCGCAAAACGGATATAAATCCGATCTTCAAACAACGCGCTATATGCAGATTTATCGGAGTTCACATCACCGAAAGCAACAGTAATGAGCTGCATTTTATTGCTCATAAGCTAATTTCAAAATCAAAGACCGCAATAAGAGAGACAGCACTGGTAAGATAATTTTTGTTTCTTTACTTTTAACAAAGATGATTGTGTGTTAAGCGTCTGACTTACCTTCACTTTGATTTACGATAGTTTGCACGTTGGCTTGATTAATAGATGCTCAGCTGCGGTAATGCGTGTTGCCATAGCTTCGTCATATAATAAATATAACATAGCATAGGCTAATACGCTGTCACAAGGTTTTTTTTGTTTTGTTTTTTTTCAGCATTTTTGGGAGAAGTCCAATTTACAAATGCAGTTTCAACAACCAGATGCATTTACATGTGTCCAGTTTCGTCTGTAAAGTGGCCAAGACCTCCCCATGAAGTGGTTTGAGCGATCGGATTTAAATCCGTCTCGAATGCGTTTCGGAGCTTACACCTGGTCTTTTTACGATCGGATAGCAATCAGATCACAGAAACACATGAAGTGGCCAGATGCAGCAAAACAGCTCGCAGTTTACATCATCGTTTAGAATGAAAAAAAAAACTGCACGTTGTAGTTAATTGCAGGTGAATTCAAGACCTAGACTAGTCGACTGTCACAACCACTAGTTGGCGCTGTTGGCCTTAGTCGACTAGTCGGAAACAAAATGATGACATATATATAGATATATTTTTTTTGTTAACTATCCCTTTAAATACAAGCGGCAGTACTATATACTATAAGCACTATAAGGCGCACCTTCAATGACCTATTTTAGAACATTTTTCAAACGTTTGACTGGGTTTGCATTATGCATCCACTAGATGTGCTAAAGGCAATGCAGCGAGTGCGCGGCGTCGGAGGTGAGGCGTTTATTTAGTAAGCGTGAGCGCGCTGGGGCGGGCACGTAACTTACATTCGCAGCCTGCTGACAGCAGTGTCTGTTCGTGTGTGTGTTAGAGAGAGCGCTCGTGAGCGGGAGACACATATAACCTGATTTATACAAGGTTGAACTGGCCGTGTGACAAAGCGGGCATAAGATGGACACGAGCGCGAGCAATTGATCCATATATAATGCGCTCCGGATTATAAGACTTGAGAAAAGGCCGGATTGAGAAAATTAAAGGCTTTTAAGTGCGCTTTATAGTGCGGAAAATACGAGTACTACTCTCGCTTTTAGACCAGCACGCGACGTGTTTAATATAGACGCATATTAGCCTACACCAGATTTTCTCTCAAATGTTTGCTTTCACTTTAGACATAGCCAATTCTGTTTATGTAAACATTGTGTGTATTTAACAGTATTAGCATAATAAGACTTGAAAGATAACTTAGTCCAGTATTCAGGCGCTGTTTGACAGTGAGCGTCGGGGATATGCCGCGCGCTCAGGAAAGCGCACGTTAGAACAGCGCGTGAATTAAATGTTTAACCGGCAAGGCTTATGCAAACAATGAACTTTTGTGAATTGCAGTGTCCCGTACCTATTCCTTAACGTGTGATGTGTAGGCTACGTCGCGTTGTACAGTTGAGACAGAGGCGCCAGAACTGCTAGAATGCACTGTAACACGATACTACTACCATATTTCTTCAAAAGCAGATCGTGGAGACATTTACTATTCGTGATGTCGCACACCCCTAGAATAAACCATTTAACGACTAGTCGACTAGTCGTCGACTGTTATGCAAAACTAGTCGACTAGCAAAAATCAGTAGTTGTGAAACCCCCTAGTATTTGGTTGTGTTGTGAGTATTTGGAACACACGTGTGTTGTAAAACTGATTTTTTTTTCTATTTGCATTAGTTTACTTCTAATTGTATTCATATTTTTTTCTATTTGCATGTGTTTTCTTCAGTTGCAGCATGTTGAGCTCTCTCGGCCACCGTCCCAAACACAACAGCTCCACGGCGAGCAATAATCAAAAGATGCTTGCAGTTAGAAACTAGAAATAGTTGGTAACATTGTCAGAGATTTTGGTATGGAAATTGTGTGAAGATGAGTAAGTTTGAGACCTATATTTACATGTGCCTGCATCCCCAGGGGATTCTGCTTGAGCTCCCAGAGGAATGACAGTTTGAACCCAACATGATGTGCAGAGATTTAGTTTTAAAAGCCCCAACTTTCCTCTTTTACATCTTTCAAGCTTGTAGAAAAATGCCTTGAGGCAATTGGTTAATTCTGCTGAACAGCATGGTGCCAGTGGAAGGAAGCAAAGAGGCTTCTGGTAAAAGCCAAGAAATCAGCAGGACCACAGACCAAACACAACCCATGGAGCAGAAGGTGAGATGAAAACTGTCTATCCAAGCAAAACAGGCAAAAACAGGATATCCAAGATGCAGAACCTGCTTCTTAGAAAGTTTGCAACTCTCTTCTCATTTTCAGTGTCTTCTCCCACTCAATGTCTTCCAAAAAAAAAAAAAAACAATTAAGGGATTGAAAATAATCCGGTGCCAAAATTCACTGTAATCTGATCCAATTTCTCCCCACAATTTAGAGATGCCTACTAATCCCACATTGCAATGAGTTTGCCAAAAGCAGACGCTCACCCACACAAACAACACAAACACAAGTATACACACACAAATATAATTTCAAACATAGCTTTGTAAAATTACTCTGACATATTACAGCATTTACTACATCTACATAAAACCATACTTTTAGATGCTTTACACAAACAGACTTTCGAACTACTGTCATGCTGATTTGACAAAAATTCATTCACTCAGCTCCCGCCCTTTTCCATTCATCCCTCCTTCCCGCATCCCTAAACACCCCATGTCATTCGTGCCAGCAGGATTTGATCCTTTTTAATCTTAACAGACTAACATGACCATGAGAACAGGGTTCAAATTGATGTCAGCTAAACCACTGACTGAGAGAGAGAGAGAGAGAGAGAGAGAGAGAGAGAGAGAGAGAGAGAGATTTTGATTTTTCAAAATTACTTTTATTACAATAGAAATTATTAACCATTAAAACATTTTTTCACAATTAATTATTTTTTTACAAACTTAAAACAAAATACAACTCTCCACCTTCTACTGGACATAAGGCTTCAAGCCAAGACATGAGCAAATCATGAATAAATCAATGAATGAATAAAACATTAATGAACAAATTAATTCTATAATGTGAAGTAAAACCTTAAAGCTTTCCTCATGAATAAAAAAAACATGTTAGATGCTGTTGAATGTGTAATATAGAGCCTTCCTTCCTTCATACATGCACTAAATACATGCTGATGTTAATGCTTATATATTAAATTGCACCCACAGATATTTATCAAGCCTGAATGTCTCTTCAGAAACTGTAACTGCATGTAGAAATTGATAACACCAGATGGCAGGAATTGATCTGATTCACGTGGATAGACATGTGCCTATACTGTCAATGTGGCAAAATGGAAACTTATGAGAACATGGAAAACAACTCAATGATGCTGGACTTCTGACACAAACTAATGTGAAATTAACTGATTTATTATTAAGTATTATTATTTTTTTTGAAACTGAACTTTCAAGGGTTTTTATGTAGCATGATGGAAATGTTCATTTAAATAAATATACTTTAACGGACATGTAAATACAATGTGTAACATGTATATTTATACAATAAGTAAAAGTATGAACTATTTTACACATTAATTGACATCATATAAATGTACATACTTGGGTCATACATAAGGGTTAATAGCCCTATAAAATCAATCCAAACTCAAATAACCCAACAATAAATTCATAAAAAATAAATAAATTTAATAAATAAATAACATGACATAGCCAGAGAATCATAAAAGCCAAATTAATAGCACATGGGTTTCTTGAGGTTTTAACAGTTTAACACACTGGTTATAATAAATGGTCAAAGTGCTGCAAAGTTCTATAATATAAACTTATATTCATATAAAGCCATCGTGTCTCTTCAGAAGACTTGGATTTGGATTTTGGATTCTGGCTTCATGCCTTTGGCTTTATGACCTTTTTTTGGATCTTTTAAGTTTTAGGGGAATTGACTTTAAATGGAAGGACAGAAATCTCTCGGGTTCTTCTTATAGGTTCTTATAGACCTTATGTAGCCCCGCCCCTTTTCAGCACTGTGCTCGTTGTCTTTTATCTTCCGGTCTGTATTTTCAGTGATCTTGCGCATTTATGAATTAACAGCTCGTTTTAAAAACTTCCTGGTTCACTGACATTTGTTAAGACATCTGCTTTAAACATTACAATTCTTATGAACTTTTGTTAAGTTTATATTAAGTAAATCCACCTAAAAAGCGAATTACTCCCGGACAGCAATGGCATAGAGATATATAGAACGACTGCAAAAATGGAAGCTCAAAGACAATATTCTAAAGATGGCACCGCCCTTGTTTCCTTGGCGCATAAGGTCTATAGGTTTGAAATGACATGAGGGTGAATACACACTGAAAGAATTTACATTGTTGGCTGAATTATACTTTATAAATACAGTAAGCTGAGTCTTGGATAAAACCACTGTTTCATTTCGTTTACATCACCGATACATATCGTAAGTTGTGACCTTTTGATATCACGATATAAAAATGTATTTCTGCACCCCTAATGGATAATGTTTTTAAAAGATGTACTCCGTGCCAAAGCAAGTGAGTGCTGCTGTTGTTTACTTTGCAATGACGTTAGCCAATCATAACAGTGGCCTAAAAAAGCCACCCCCTAAAAACACTTATATAGTAGGGTTTTTTTTTTTTGTGAGTGCAAAAAAAGTATCCTCCAGAGATACTTTTTTATAGTTTTTCAGGATTATTTGATTGAGTAGAAAGTTCAGAAGAACAGCATGTATTTGGAACAGGAATCCATAAGATTATAATGTGTGTATTGTCATTTTGATCAATTGAATGGATCCTTGCTGAATAAAAGAATCAAATTCAGTTTCCATTATATACCCTATAATATACCGTTTGCAAATACTACATACCTCCTTGACCTGTCAATAGACCAACATGTCTCTTTCTAATCCTTTCACTTACTTTTACCGGGCAATTAGATGTTTCTGAACAATATTTGTTTTCAGCTGAATTCAGTAAACGTTCCTATATGATGCAGCATCAAATAGGCAGGTTTTAAAAAGAGTAGCATAAGGAGAGGTTGGAAGAAAGGACAGATGGTGAAGAGAAGAGTAAGGGGGGGGGGGATTGGAGAGAGAGAGACGTAATCAGTGTCTTTTTGATCAGACGTGTTTGTGGTGACATGCATGATTATAATCGTCTCTCAAGCCGCTGCTATGGTGACAATTCACCTACAGATTTGACCCAGAATAGACAAATTAGAAAGACAGTGAACGGGTCCAAAGATAAGAATAGACACCAGCAGATGTGAATACATGACGAGTATAAAAGGAGAAGTATCACTATGGTTATTAGCACACATCATTGTTCGATCATTACAGGCAGTATGTCAGAGCTCCAGCTGTGCTCAGACTCAACTCGCTGCTTTAGTGACATCTAGAGAACACTGTATGTTATGAACTAATGAAGCTATTTAACTGAGTGTACAAAAGTATAATAAACAAGACAAGTTCAAATAAAACTTATTATGAGGATCCGCTTTACTGTTTATAGAGTTTTCAATCACTTACACAAACATGGCCTTTCATGCACAATATCAACCATTCTGCTTAGTCATTGAGCAAAAGCGAAATATTGGGAAAACCACTGGGGTCATCCCCTCATTCAATTAATGGACTATGTGCACGTTAGCATATGCTACTTCCGGCTGCGAAACCGATTCCGGTAGCCTGATGGACGACGTAGAGGATGTATATTTCTCCAGATGTCTTGAACATTTGCCGAATATTACAGTCGATTATGTTCATCGACTGGCTAATGATTTTTCTCCAGCTCCCCAGAGCAAGAGAGAAGGGGTTTAAATATTACATCTCTCAGTATTTGCATAATTTTGAAGGGAATGTTAAGTCACAACAACATCCATGCTCAGACTGATCTCATGAAATTGCGTATGTATGACACGTATCACGTATTTTTGGCATGCTATCAACACGCATAATCTCTTTTAAGCATGTTTATGAATGCCGTATATATATATATATTGCATATGACCTACCTCAACCCCGTCCCTAAACCTACCCGTCACTCCTACCATCCTAGGAAAAAATATCGCTCCCCAGAAGATGTAGATCTATATTTTGTTTTGTTTTGCTCGGACATTTGACGGCGTGTACATGCGGTACATACACGTGGAATCACTCGGACATTAATGTTGCCATGCTACGTGCTCAAGCTATGCTATTTGGTAACTGTTATATTATCTCTCTACGTTATAAAAGTCGAAATCATGCGTTAGAAAGTGCATTTTCCAGAACAGTTTGTGTTAGCCATTGTTTTGTTTATGATGTTTGGAGGCTATGTTGTTGACAACCACTGATCTATATAGAATGTCATTATGTAGATCAGTGTTGACAACCACTATACATGTCATACAGGGAGTAAAGGTATCCGACGTTGGTTCGTTCGTTATCAAGTTAGACCGTTTTCACACATATTTCTAAACAGGTCTCCCTTGCAAAATAGGTTCTAACCCCAGGCTTCTCCTGGTTAAAGGGTATAATATAATAAATACTGTAATTAGTAGCCTAAAAACTTCCTTCTAGTTGTCATGGATACGCAACGCTCCACTCTGTAAAGTGACTGCTTGGGTGCGGTGACAAAAAGCAGATGTGAAATATTGTTTACTTTTCACAATGCAGCAGCGCCTGGCTCCACCCAAATATGTGTGAAAACTGTGTTGATTGACTTGACAGTGAACAAACGAACATAGTTTTAGACAAATATATTTAGATAGCTAAGCTTTAGATAGCCGGTCCACTGATGTAAACAACGGCAACCGGAACCGAAGTACCCAACATCCGCCCTCAAGCCGGAAGTTAGCATTTTTCTCGTGCATAGAGCGAATTTGGCATTAGACCAAAGAGGAAGGAAAGAAATGTGGTTGGAACTAAGACACTGATAATGATTCAGTCATAAACAAACCAAGCTATATAAAAAAACAACCTTGCGCCAAACGTGAGTCACAGGATGGGTGAATGAATCTGTGAGTATGTGAGTGAGTGAGTGAGTGAGTGAGTGAATTATTAGTCTGAGTAAATAAGTGAGTGAGTGAGCAAATGAGTCAGTGAGTAAATTAGTGAGTGAGTGAGTGGGTGAATTAGTCTGTGAGTGAACAAGTGAGTAAGCAAATGAGTGAGTGAATTAGGGAGTGAGTCAGCCCATGAGTGAATTTGTGAGTGAATAAGAGACTAAGTGAGCAATTAAGTTAGTGAGGGAATTAGTGAGTGAGTGAGTCAGTCAGTATGCGAGTGAATTAATCTGAGAGTGTGTGAATCAGTGAATGAATCAGTTAATGAATGAATCAGTGAGAGAATGAATACATGATTCATGAATGAGTCTGTGAGTGAGCAAAATTATTGAATGACTGAGTCAGTAAGTGAATCAGTGAGTGAATGAGTCAGTGTGCGAGTGAGTCTGCAGGTGAGTGAGCAATTGAGTCTGTGAATGAATCTATTCTATGCTATTTAGTAGTCTAAATGTTGTGATTCAGTGTGCGAATGAATAGCCCCTTTCACACAGAGATTCCAGAAAATACACGGATAATGTGACCCAGCATTTGTCCCGGGATTGTTTGATTTCGGTTCATTCACACTGCAAGTGATTTGCCGGGATCTGTGAGTGCGTTCACACGCAACCCGTAAAAATTCCAGGAAGACACATGACGTCAGGATGAGACGTATAACGGACGCGTCGAAAACATGTACACGCGCATACCGTTCCACAAAGCTGGTGAACGATCTCAGCTTCAGTACGGATTAGGGCTGTACGTTTTCAAGTTTTTCATTAACCGAGGCCCTTATCGGTTAATACTCGCATAGTGTGCGCGCTGCAACCTCGAGATACAGAGTTAATTTTTAATACCTTTAATAACTGGTTGGACCTCATTTGAAACGAAATTAATGTATAGAAATGAAACGCAGTGGTAAGTTCAGAGCAGTAAAGTAGGAGCGTTTCCATCACCCTTCAAACTGAAATTGCCAATTGAAAATACGCACATTGGCAACACGTCCATTCCGCAAAAACTCCGTGTCCGCAAATAATAATAATAATCATCATTATTGTAACATTGTATAGGGTGCATATGTAGAAGACGCTTTTATCCAAAAAAGGAACAAAGCACACATAAACACAATATTTTGACGCATATTTAGTGTGTGTGCTTAGTGTGGAGGCTGCGAGACTGAGTTTCATTGCAGTTCTTTCAGTGGAAACAACTTAAATTACTCTTTCATTTCTGGTCATACAGAAAATAATAATACATTATTCGCAAATACATTTATTTGCGTAAACTCACAATAACAAGAAAAGCGTTGTGCTTTAACAAACAGGCGCGCTTCATGATCTCCGTGAACTGAAGCGCGAGAACTGAAACAGCCACCGCATTCGAATTTGTTCGTTTTAAATTTGACATTTAAAGCTTTAGTGTGAGTAGACTAAAGTTTTAAATGTCCAATTTAAAACGAACAAATTTGAATCGAAAGCCAATATCTTCTGACTATGTAATTATGTAGCCTAGCTATGTATTTCTCTCTAAAGGTGCATCCGGGGATAGAGATTTGTTTTTAGCAGAAACTGATTTAGAAAACAATAGTTTATTAATAAACAATTAATGCCTCGTTATTTTATATTATTTTATTATCAGACACATTTATTATATCTTATAAATCATCTATAAATCCCCTTTCTGTAGGCTGTGGTTAGCTCTTCTCATTCAGCACTGCAGGGAAAATATAATTTCCAGGTTCTAATTTGGCCTCAGAAAATCTATTTTTTTTTCCATATTCATTTGTCAAATATTTTAAATGTTTAAAGGGGCAAAAAATCAAACAAACATCTGAAAATTCGTCGATATATAGCCTATATATTTTTGTTCAGCATTTGACGTAGTCCTACAGTTCAAATTAACATTTTGGTGCTCTGCGTTTTACAAAATACAACAACCGTTCATTTTTCGTTTTGCAATTAGGCCTACGGATTAAATAAGGGGAAACGAATGAACACAAAAGTACACTGACCATTTGGACATATACGAGGCAGAGTTCTTTTTTAAAATTCATAAAAGATACAAGGAATAGCCTACTAGACAAAACATCAAAGAAATGCCACAATCAAGACCGCGGAGCAGAAATGA
The DNA here is from genome assembly GCF_988280905.1 of Pimephales promelas. Lineage (NCBI taxonomy): Eukaryota > Metazoa > Chordata > Actinopteri > Cypriniformes > Leuciscidae > Pimephales > Pimephales promelas. The sequence goes on from NC_142769.1 coordinate 18,321,044, forward strand.
GGGAGAAACACACAGAAACTATGTGACTTTCCCTGCCATTAATGCTTGGATGACACACCACGTCTCCTTCCATAAATAATAATAATAATGTGTAGTGCGGTGGCTGTGATATACCAACTTCCGTTGCCATTATTTTTGGAATGGCTTATCGCGCAAGGAAAAAAATAATGTTTTAGTCGCATAACACCGTTAATAGAAACGCTGTCATTTCACAATATTTTTTTATCGACAATCAGAAAAAAAAAAACACAAAAGTTTTGTGCAAATATGTATTGTCGATGCAATTTTAAACGGTTAATCGGTTAACCGGTTAACCATGGACACCCCTACGGATAGTGAGGAGCTCCTGGTCTCTGCTTCGCTCCAGTTTGCAGGTATTTGTTCGTCCTTTCTTTGTTGATGATGACGAACACAAACTTTCTTCTAAGAGCAACAGAGTCGCGCAATGGCACGAGCGTCATCACTATGACACACCCTTTATGGCATTGGTCCTGGCTTTTGTTCACACAGCGCGCGTTCCGGGACTGATTACGGCAATGTTACTAGGTCCCCAACCCGGGATCAATCCCAGAATCAATCCCAGGTCGTGTTTGCGTTCACACAGAAGGCGTTCTAGCATTTTCCCGGCAATTTCCTGGGATCAACTCGCTGTGTGAACGGGGCTAATGAGTCTGGGAGTAAGTTGAGACAGCGAGTAAGTGAATGAATCTGCATGAGTAAATGTGTGAAGGGGTAAATCCTTGCTTACAACTCTTTAGGAATTTTAAAGCATGCTGTCATGACAACACAAGCAATTAATGAAAAAGTTAAACGTTTTTACGGGAAGTAAAAATGTCTAATTTCATGTTATCTCATTTTCATTGATCTGACTCATCAGGTTTTTTTTTTTTCCATTCCTTATTTATTACCTTTCATCCACCCCATCACCTTAGAGGAAAAATTATTTATCTCTGAACTGTAATGACATGTAAAAATCTAAAGCTAAACACAATACTTTGCTCTACACCTTTATCTTCCACATCTTTATGTGTACAACTTGCAATAACTGATTTAATATTTTGCCCATGCACAATTTAGACTTAAAATTTAGTATAATCGAGCTAGTGCATAGCATGTCTTCATGGAAAAATCTGGGGCTTCTTTTTAAAACAAATTCGGTAACACTTTATAATAACTGCACGCTAATAATCATTAGTTAAGCATGAGTAAACAGTTAATTCATCATTCATAAAGCATTAATAGACATTAATCAAGTCAAGTCAAATATATTTATATAGCGCTTTTCACAATACAGATTGTATCAAAGCTGCTTCACAGTATCAATCAAGACAACACCACAGTGTTTGTTTATTCATGAAAAAAGACAATCAAGATTGGTAGAGCTGATCAATGGTATGATGGGTCATTTAATTTGAATATCCCCAACTGAGCAAGCCAAAGTGCTCGAAGGTGGTCTCGCCCTGGGTGTAATTCAAATTAGAACCGCCACTGGTGTTAATAAATGCTTTACAGACATGTATTTATGCTGTAATTCGGGGTTAATTCGGGTAGTTTTAAAGCATTTAGTAATGGTCATTTAACTACTGTATGTTTGTGAGCTCATCTAAAGTGAGGACTATTCATGCCTTATAAAGCATTTATAAAGGAGATTTAAAGTCTGTTAAATATTCTATGTTCTGTATCACTGTGTTGTGTTTGTTACATTTTACTCTTTAGAAGATTGATGTGCCTTTAAATCTCCTTTAATGCTTTATAAGGCATGAATAGTCCTCACTTTAGAAGAGCTCAAAAAATAGTTAACTGACCACTACTAAATGCTTTATAACTACCTGTATTTACTACATTTACTTACACTTTCTAAGTGATCTTATGAATGACTGACAACTGCTTTGTAAATAATGCTATACTTAATTTAGAAATTATTAACTGATCATTAACAAAGTATGAAAATACAATTATTAAACACATTTTAGATATGCTTGTAAATCAAGAAAAATAGCATTTATAGCTGTATTTATAAACTGCTTGTCTGTTAATGCTTTATAAATGGCGAATTAACTGTTTACTAATGCTTAACTAATGATTATTAGTGTGCAGTTATTACAAAGTGTTACCACAAATCCTTGCAATAGCAAGGTTTGACATTTAATTTCATTGTCTTCAAATGCCATTTTATTTGCTGATACCGGAGCCAGTTTTTCTCATAACCTTCTAGACACATATATTGATGTTTATGAATGTTTTTTTTTTAAAGCGTATATGACAACCTTAAGATATAGGTCACATTTGAATGTCAAGTGTAAACATGGCCTTTCTCTGTAATCATGTCTTTACCACTTTGTGTTCCAATGTCCATCCTTTGTTTCCCCTCCCAATTCATTTGCTTTGTAAAAAAAAAAAAAAAAAACTTGAGTCTGAAGTTTTGCTGCATCCATCAAACTGGCCCACAGACAAAACAATAAACACATTGCAAATGTCCCATAATACTCAGTAAGACCCCAAAGCTTCAGCGAATATAATCCAAGTCATCCGAGCTAAACTGAAAAACAAACAAACAAAATGCATAACACCACCCCTTTCACACACACTCCAGAAAAAAAGCAACGAAATCCCTCAAAAATTCCCCTGCTGGCAGTCTGATGGAATTAAGATTGATGTTCTCAGTCAGAATATAAAATAAGAGCAAGCAGATAAGTGCAGTCCTGAAGCTTGTTAACACCAGCAGGACATTCTACAGAAGACTATTTCTGCCAGTCTCTCCTCATCTCTCTGTGAAATGCATTAAATATGAGCTCCTGCATGAACAGCTCAATTAGATTGCTTGGGGGAAGAAAAAAAAAAGAATGATATAAAAGTTTGTGCACGCATTTTTCAGAGAACTTTGTGCATGCAGCTCACATCAGGTGTTATAAGAGCTTAAGAGCTTAGAGAATAGAAGTGTATTTGTTGCTAAGTGTGTTTAGTGTACACACCTTCAAGAATGAAAATGTATAGATACACACAGAAGATGAGTGTAAATTCAGCGAGCTGTGAGTAAGCCAGTTTATTTGTTGGTTCGTTCGCGTATGTTTAGAAGTATATGTGTTTCTAGTTGCAATAGTAATTGTAGGGAATTCTGGTTAAGTCAGCATGTATGAAATTGTTCACAATGAGACCAATAACATGCATTTAGAAAATTTTCTAAATATATGTTATTGGTCTCATTGTGAACAATTTCATACATGCATGCTTCATTAAAAATCTCAACATATGTCAGATATCACCAATCATTTAGTCCGCTTAAACCCACGCCGGCACGATCGCTATCAGATCTTTCTCGTTTTTTTTTGTTTTTTTGTTGTTGTTGTTTTTTTTTTTATGCAATAGCCACATCTCAAAATCTAATCAACAATCAAAAAATAGAACCAACATTTTAGTAATGTAGTTTAGTAAAGGTCTGTCGCAACTTACAACTCCATTAGAATAATTCCATTATTCAAGTGAATCTTTTATTCCAAGACGTTTCTTATAGGACTGTTTGAGAAATGGAGTATAATTCCAAAAGTTTCCAATCATTCAGATTCCAATCGAATAAAACTGAACTTTTATACCACAACAATTAACTACACACAAACAACCAGTCAGTAACTGCAGTGAACAAGTCTCACAAAAGCCTTAAATGCACCAAGACAAATTAACAGTTACTGCCTCATTTTGAAAAAAAAAAAAAAAAAAAAAAAAAATGAAAACGTAAGAAACTTATGGTTCTGTAAGTAAATTACATTAATTAGGTAACCTCTCTGGCTGATTCATAAGGCATTTTGATTCACTAAACACAACTGCTTATAATCATTCAGTTGGAAATTAGACTACACTGGTCATGCTGAATGTCTTTGATTCACTTAAAGAGCTCATTAGAGTAATTTGTTCATAATCGGATTACACCGGTTGTACTTTACTGTATGTTTTGGTTCACTAAAAAGATTTTGCTCGTAAGAGTCAGTGATTCGTGAATCGCCCTACACTGCTCACTCAGTAGTGCAGTAAACACCATAGATGTGTAGACCACTCTAGAGATGTCAGTGTGAGCCACCTTAGAATGGTCAGCGTGTCATCGCTCACAGCAAGAATCAGTGATGCCACTGCATTGCTCAGCTTCTGGTTGTGAAACCACTGAGATATAAATCCCCAAAGAAATGGGATAACATTTCACGGGTGAGAATGTGTTGGTTTGTGTTTTTAACTGTATTAACTCAATATTACATGTTTTTACTGTGGTACTTTAAATGTTTTTACCTTTACTACGGTAACTTTTAAATGATGTGTCAACTGACGCCTTCGTCTTTTTATATTGGGTTAATTCAGCAAAATCATCTGCTGAAGTCTATTGCAGATAGATTCATACATGCATCTAACAGTTGCTTCAGCTTGCTCTCAAATGTTCACTGACTTCTGTTTCAATATGGCGGACGGCATATGTGTAGCAGCCCAAAGATATAGGCGCTAATGATGAATATATATTTTATACTGTTTTATATATATATATATATATATATATATATAATACAAATATTAATAGCACATAATACAAATATTCACGATACAGCACTAGCCTTGAGTACCTTATTGCTTTTATAAGATGGTTACCACATAATAGAAATATTAAAGATGAAAAAATATGTATCTATGCAACTTTAATGAAGTAAAATCAATAAAAGCCTTCCTTTTTTCTGGAAAAAAAAATGTCTCTGGCCGTAAACAGCAACAGAAGTTACATACATTATTTCGCCAAAAGATGGTGGCAAAGACTGTCTTTATGAGTGAGTCAGTCAGTAGAGAAGACTTTTACATTTAAATTACTCAAACTTGTGATCATGGAGAAGGAAAACGCAACTGACAGATGACTCGGCATAGGAAAATCCATAAACAGTATAAGAAATGGACACAGCGGCCCGATAGACTTCAATGGAGAAAAGTGAAGTCAATTAGAAGCACTCACTTCCTGATGGCTGAGCGTACTGTGCAGGCTCAAACTCAGCTTACAACTTAGATGTGGCATGAGCAACCTGTCTGACAGTTGTAAGTCTTCTAGTAGCTGTGCCAAGAGGAATCTGATTAATTCCCTTCCGAATCTCACAGAGAAGGAGAGAGTGAGTATTAGCTGGCCATGAGCTAGCAGCAGGATCAACTTTATGATTCTCTATGGGCTTCTACCTTAACTTTACGCCTCCACGCCCCCCGATTGCCTGCGCGCTTCCCCTCCTGTTTATATGGTAATTCATCCACTGTGTGACAGAGAGTCGCGTGGTTATGACACAATAGCCTATTTTTACAAAAACTGCTTCTGCGGGGCCAAAATGTAAGATACAAGATAATGGAGCCTTTCTTTAGAAATAAACAATGGACTAATGGAGTCTTTAAAGGGGGGGTTGACTGCTTTTTTTCTTTGCATGATTGTGTTTATGGGGTGCAATATAACATGTATTCGAGGTTTTTCTTGTATAAAAAGTCTTCTTTTTCATAAATTTCACCTTTATTGTCAGCCGCGTTCTCCTCTGTCATATAACGAATGGTTGACTTCCTGATTCTATGAAACCACTCCCTCAGAAATAGGCTATGGGCTCAGATTGGTTAATTTGGGCCGGTGTGTTGATTGGCTAAACTGTCGCTCACTGTGGCGAGGGGGGTGTGGTTCAGCGAAGTCTGTAGTGGGACTGTGGGAGTGGGAGAGCGGGGACGGTGCCGAGCCGAGCGGTGAATAAGTGGGTCAAGTTCAAATGACAAACACCTGTCTGTGATTTCAGTGATTGGCGTGAGGAGAGCGAATATAATCGGGCCGTGTGGACAACAGTTTGAGAGACAGAGACTGGCAGCTCGTGCATGCATCCTATGGAGTCCTGTTACCGAACGCGTGACATTTGAAAGCTGTGTTCGGCAAAGCTGTGTTCAGTAGGAAGACTATTGCCTATTATTTATTTTTGCCTTTGACATTCTGAGTTAACTTTATTTGAGCGCGACCTCGCGCTGTGAAAAGAGTTGTGTAAATAAAAGTGCACGAGTCCCAGTATTCGCCGACCCTGTGTCTCCTTTCATCACCCACACATAACGAACCTGTTTTTGATACATCACAAAGTGATGATAAAGTATATATACATGAAAAATAAATTTATAAAATGAGTACATATACAAATTCAGGTCCAAAATATTTGTACGCGCTTGTCGTAGACACAAAATAGCATAACTATTGGATATGAGTGGATATAAGTGGATATGAAGCCAGCGCTGGCATTTGACAAAACTGAAACATTACATTTGAAATTATACATGCAAACACATTTAAAATGATTAAGTCTTAGCCTACTTACAGGTTGTGTCCCAACAACTGCTGCCTCTGGTTTTAAAGTTGGAACTGCTTCATGTTTTAGTAACAGTTTCTTGTTGAATCCGGCATTGAATTCGTGGAGATTCTGGAAGCTGTCTCTCATAAAATGCGCAGCACAGAGAGCTAATATGAACGTCATTTTCAGGAACATAATCAAACATAAATTCTATCAATTGTTGACGAAGTACAACACAGTTGGTGAACACAACACACTCGACGAGCCACAATGCCCTTTTTTTTAATTTTCCGGAGGGAGGGTTGATGCAAATCTATGGGTTAGTGATGTCTAAAACCCAGCTGTAGTCCCAATCGAGTAGTTTTTGTAGGCATTCAACTTCCTGATTTTTAAAAGACGATCTCTCTGCTTACATTGAACTTTCAGCGCTGCAACTCTGCAGATACTGTGCATGCACCATCAGCAACATTACACACTATTTAAAATGAAAAAAGTGAAATCGCAGTCAACCCCCCCCCCCCTTAAACGACTCAAATGTAAAGCTAGTCTCTGTCAAAGTGATGCCAAAATGAAAGGGAGTCAATAGAATGCTAATAGCAGGTATATATATATATATATACAGTATATATATGAAGAGTTCAGATGCAAAAGCCTCTAAGTGCCATTTGAAATTTTCTTCTAGAATGATAATTTTTATCAAGCTTGTATATTTAAGTTCAGTGATTTCACTTAAATGGCAATGATAATTATTACCTATTAATTGTTATTTAAGTGAAATTACTGAACTTAAATATACAAGTTTGATAAAAATCATCATTAAAGAAGAAAATTTCAAATGGCATTTAGAGGCTTTTGCATCTGAACTCTTCATATATATATATATATATATATATATATATATATATATATATCTTTGGTAGAAGTACTTCTATACTCTTTGTCTTTGGTAAACAGTGTCAGAAAAGTGTATTGGTCATTTGAATTCAGTGCTCATTTAAAACCATTCCACTTAAAAACTAGAACAAAAAAGCAGTTCTTGATCCTAGTGTCAAGGAAACTTTACATAAGAAGCACTACAGTTATCTATGCCATGCAGGCCTATGTAGCATACATGTGCATAGAACAAGTCTGTCCTAGATTCATGTGGGTTTATATTTACAGAATGTATGCTTAAGTAAATAAGACACAAGAAACGTTTAACGGAATGGAAATTGATTAACTGGGAATGGAGAAATGTATCCCTTAACAGCCTATCCTACATGTGTTTGTTTGAGTTCAGGTCAACTGCTCGCTCCGAGCCTTTAGGACAGGGTCTCTACAAAAGGCCGGCATTTATAACACCAGCGGCCCGTCTGTTTCAGTGAGATCTGGCAGTCATTTGTGCAACACCCACTTTGCAGCACTCCACACAGCCTTAGGGAAGAGCAAGCAGAGAATGAGGAAAAACTGCAGTATGCTGAAGAATGGTTTGTATTTCTCTGTGGGGAGTAGAGAGGTGAGATGTGAGAAGAGAATGATAGAATCGGGTTATCTCAGGCTTCTGTGTTATTTGATGAGCTGGTTTTATCTGTAATCCTTCCTTGAAGATTTATTCATGAATTTTGCTTGCTGTAGTCAATCACCTCATGTTAATAGCTTTAAGCTGCAAAATTCATTGTCATCAAATAACTATTTGCATTTCAAGTCTGCGAACGGGAGAGAGACAGTGATATCAAGAGAGAAAGAACGGGAGGACATGTTTTTGATCACATTTACAAAATCGGCGATCATCCTGACTCTAATTCAGACACATACGCATCAGATAAGCAGGGCTTTAAACTGGATGTTCAAGCCAAATGTATGCAAATAGCTCATGTGCAGTAACAAATCTTCATTCAAAGTCTAAATTACACAGTATGCCACATGTGGTGTGTTAACTGCATCTGTCAACTGAGCTTTTGTACTCCCCATTCCTTTAAAATGTGCTAATTTATGTCTGAATCACATGCGTTGCATACAAACCCCTGAAAGAAAGACCAAAAAAAGAGCGAAAAAAAAATATCAACCAACAGCACAGACACTGAGCATTTCAAACTGCTAATGACAGCAAGCTGCCAGCTATTCTGTTGTTTATCCCTCGGTTTCGGCTGTTTATGAAAGGTTAAGTGCACTTAACGGTTTATTTAGCGCGGGGCGTTTGGAGAGAGAGGTGTGAATCTACGGAGTGCAGGAAGCAAAGGGAAGGGAGAAGGGCCTCTTCTTTAAAACACAAAGAGATTCTGATACCACTGGCTTAATCTCAGAATTCAATCTTTTTAAGCACAGACCACAAGACTGTCAGATGGAAATTTCATTGAAAATAAAATAAAGCTGTGTGAGAGCGAGGACAAATGACTTACAGTGGCCTTTAAAGTGCTTACATTGCCAGCCAGCAGTAGCCATTTAGATTTCAGCCATGTCAACAACAGCAGCCAGAAGTAATAAATCAATTCAACAGTTCTGGCCATCAACAGCAGAGCACAACTCCACATGGTATACAGTGGGAGCCTCAGGCCTGTGTGCATGCGATGCCAAAAAAATGCGTGTTTATTTTGCAACCAAGGGAACGTCCTTCACAGTACTAACTGTCTCATCACTGCTGTTTCCACCCCACTGATGTTTACTCCTTTTAAAGGACGCATTTTTTTATTTATTTAATTTTTTTTTTTTTTTACTATATCCTCAATCTATTGTTCAGTCTAGGCCCATTTCATTTAGTTACAGGTTATAAAATGAACAGTTTTAAGATTTATTTCCATGTGTTCTTCATAAATTGTTGTTGCTGCAATTTGTTAAAGTTCTGTAACAAAGTAAACTGTTCCTTCAGAATTCTTGATAATTATCTATGCACTGCTGCTTGCTCAAAAGCTCAAAAGACAAAAGACAAATGTACACAGTGTTTTAAATGATGCATTTCAGAACCACAGACAGCGACATAATTAAGACAAGGAAGCAATTAAAAGGATGAAGCTCTCATTACCAAAAAAGAGTCTTATTAAAAAAAATATATGGTCACAATTTACTTGAAGGGGTGTGCATGATAATGTCTTGATAATGTCAAGTTGTCATAACAAAGACATCTCAAACAATGTCATATTTTGAATAAAAATGTCATAATTGAGCAAATACACGTTGGGCCCTATTTTAATGATCTGTATCAGTATCAAGTAACTTTGTGGGCGGGTCTTGGGTGCTGCTGCTATTTTACCGGCGGGATAAATGACTCTTGCGCCCGACGCAAGTTTAAAAGGGGTTGGTCTGAAATAGCTTCATTATTCATAGGTGTGGTTTGGGCGTAAGATGAAATAAACCAATCAGAGCGTCATCCAACATACCCTTTAAGAACAGGTGCGCATGTTGCATGACGGATTGTTATTATTATGGCGGATTTACCAGGAGCGCTCACAGCCGAGGAGACCGACGTTCTTGTCAGGGCATTGAAAGACAGAGAAGTGACGTTGTATGGGGATGGAAGATTTTTTTTCCTGGTTCTTGACGGACAAACTAATTTATCAGATGTCCTTATATACATATGTGTCTTGCCACTATAGGGCAAACAGGTCTAATCCATCACCATTACAATTATAGCCTGAAAAATGTGGGTAAATGTGTAAGCTAGATTTAGGCCTACATTTTTTACATCTTTGTGGATACCACAATGATATCCCTCATGCGTTAATATTTTTCCTTTTTATAATGTATGATTTGCAAAAATAAAAACTGCTGCATCTGTGTTGATGAGAGAATCAAAGTGTATGCACGTTGTGCACCCGCTACATTATGGCCAAGCATGCGCACTTAAAATAGCATTATGAACAATGCACAACACGTCACTGACTTTAGAGTAGGTTTTTTCTGGTCAGTGGTGGAATTGTTTTCTTTTTCACGCCTCCTTTTTCCCCAATTTAGCATGTTCATTTCCCAGTTTGCCAACGTGCGTCTGTGGAGGGCATATAAAAGCCCACTTTGTGCGGGTGCAAAATAAGAATTATACATGCATTAGTGTACAAATTCATTTGCGCTGGGTGCAAGATAGGGCCCTTAATGACAGTTGTCATAGACATGCATAAACCCTCCTTCATATTCACGACATGTGTCATGTCATGATGGTGTCATGTCAGTCTTATGAACACCCCTTCAAGTAAAGTTTTACCAAATACAGTGGGGAGAACAAGTATTTGATAAACTGCCGATTTTGCAGGTTTTCACACTTACAAAGCATGTAGAAGTCTGTAATTTTTATCATAGTTACTCTTCAACTGAGTGAGGGAATCTAAAACAAAAATCCAGAAAATCACATTATATGATTTTTTAGTAAATCAATTGCATTTTATTGCATGACATAAGTATTTGATCACCTACCAACCAGTAATAATTCCGGCTGTCACAGACCTGTTAGTTTCTCTTTAAGGCGAGACACGGCAGGAGAAAAATATTGTTGTTGATTTGTTTTTGTTTTTCACTGGTCAATTTTGAGATTTTGGGATATTTGTCTGAATAACATGTCTTCTTTCAGAATTGTGGGGAAACAATGTCAGAAATACACATTTAGGTATTTATTTTAATACACTTTGTCTGTTTGCGTCTGTAGATATCTCATAAATTCATCAAAAGTTGGCGTTGTAAATCATCTCGCTGCTCTGTGATCGCTACCTGCACCCTGTCATCACATAAACCATTAGAAAGCTTTCTCTCTCTCCTGTACAATGCTGTCGGATCCAAATATGGTCATTTCCTTTTTATCAGCAACAAATTGTGAAAGTAAAAGGGGGGCTTAACTCTGAGTTCTCATTTTTAAAAATTACTTTTCCCTCATACCCCAAGTCCAAAATCTGCATTTCAGTAGCACCTACACTCACCTAAAGGATTATTAGAAACTCCTGTTCAATTTCTCATTAATGCAATTATCTGATGAACCAATCAGATGGCAGTTGCTTCAATGCATTTAGGGGTGTGGTCCTGGTCAAGACAATCGCCTGAACTCCGAACTGAATGTCAGTATGGAAAAGAAAGGTGATTTAAGCAATTTTGAGCATGGCAGTCTGAGTATTTCACAGTAATCTGCTCAGTTCTAGGGTTTCTAGGGTTTACAAATAATGGTGTGAAAAGGGAAAAACATCCAGTATACGGCAGTCCTGTGGGTGAAAATGCCTTGTTGATCTAGAGGTCAGAGGAGAATGGGCCGACTGATTCAAGCTGATAGAAGAGCAACTTTGACAGAAATAACCACTCGTTACAAGGTATGAGGTATGCAGCAAAGCATTTGTGAAGCCACAACACGCAAAACCTTGAGGCAGATGGGCTACAACAGCAGAAGACCCCACTGGGTACTACTCATCTTCACTACAAATAGGAAAAAGAGGCAACAATTTGCAAGAGCTCACCAAAATTGGACAGTTGAAGACTGGAAAAATGTTTCCTGGTCTGATGAGTCTCGATTTATATTGACACATTCAGATGGTAGAGTCAGAATTTAGCGTTAACAGAATGAGAAAATGGATCCATCTTGCCTTGTTACGACTGTGCAGGCTGGTGGTGTAATGGTGTGAGCTGATGTTTTCTTGGCACACTTTAGGCCCCTCTAAGTGCCAATTGGGCATCGTTTAAATCCCACAGCCTACCTGAGCATTATTTCTGACCATGTCCATCCCTTTATGGCTACCATGTATGTAGCCATCCTCTGATGGCTACTTCCAGCAGGATAATGCACCATGTCACAAAGTTTTCACACTGTTTTCAACATTGAAAATAATAATAATTTCTAAAAAAAAGTTTCTTGAGCACAAAATCTTCTTTCTGAAGGATCATGTTACATCGAAGACAGGAGTAATGGCTGCCAAAACATTAAGCTTTAGTGAATAAATCACTTTTTAAAATAAATTCAAATTGTAAATAGTTATTTTAATTAACTTAATTATATTTCACAATGTTTCATTTTTACTCAATTGATCAAATAAATGCAGCCTTGGTGAGCATAAAAAAACTTCTCTGACAAACATTTTTAAAAATGTCTTAACGCCCGTATATAAAATATCTAAATAAATAAAATATATGGATTTGTCAGCCAGTCCTTTGGGAAAAGATCCAGTGCTTCCTCTGGCTAGTTGATTGATACAGACATCTCAGTCTGGTGAGTAACAATGGAGGGATTATTTAGGCCTAATACATGTCTTTCCTTTTGCCAGCCGACAGAAAACGTGTCAGACATCCATTCTCGGTCATGTCTAAAACAGCATGTCTTTAGCCTGCAAGACCCCCAGGACACCAACCAACTTGTCAAGGTCCAAGAGCTTGCGAGGCTACTCAGGTGAGGGCTAATGATTATACAGGAGAGAAAGAGCCGAGGGAACGGCGTAGACTGAGGAGGACCTCAGCATGTCGTGCTATTCCTATTAGGATCAGACCCTCCTTAATTCCATCAGCTGTTACTGGCTCAGTAATAGATAAAACAGTGAATTTAAAGTAAAGCTTTTTCAACAGACATAAAAAAACACACACTAATGCTCAACCAGCACTCTCAGCAATGGAAACCGACCAAGAGGGCGAGTATAATTAATTATCAAATTAGTACCTAATTATCATAAATGGCCTGTATTTCATGTCATGAAAGCCAGTAGAATAAAGCAAGCGGCTGGTTGGGCTAAAATCCAAAACAGAGACTGTAATGGAGCTAGAGAGCTTTACTAGAGCTCTACAGATCAATTCTACTTGCAAGCCAAGTGCAATAGTTGTGGGGTTTTAAGAGTAAAAAAAAAAAACTACTAAGACTGCCAACAATAGAGATTTTGAAATAATGGGGCCGCTACCTAAATCCAGGGTCATGAGTTCAACCTTGTCTTAGTGGATTATTCCATCCAGAAACAGGAATTCCTGAAAACATCAAAGGGATGTGGGACCAACAAACCTCTCGGCACAGGTGTGTAAATACTGGCACAGGACTATCAGCAGACTGATTTATCACCCAATATTTAAACATTTTTAGAATACAATAACTGTGGTCTAAACCCGTCTTTGGCTGCTCTTACTTAAAATGCTCAGAGAAGAAATTTTGAAAAATGTCTGTTTTAAATGCAATAAAAGTCGATGGGGTACAGTGTGGTTTGATCATTCTTCAAAATATCTTTCTACAGAAGAAAGTCATACAGGGTTGAAACAACATGGGGGGGGGGGGGACTAAACGATAACAGAATATTCATTTTGGGGTGATCCATCACTGCAATTGGACAGTTTTGTTTCTCTGTATTTCATGGGTGTGAGGATGAAAAGCTAAAGCAGTCTTTAGGTTTTAGGATCTGAACGCAGCTTAATTGGTCACTATACATAAACGAGAACACAGAAAAACAGAAAAGGCAAAGATGTACAAAACAAACAACTGCATATAATCTCTCATGCCCAACCAAAGTCTAAAACATGGCCATTGTTAGAATAAGACTTGCGGGAAGAAACTGAGGCTCACAAATATCCATCAGTCACATTCCAAAGCTGTCATATGTGCCTATAGTTCTTATGAACCACCAACAAAACCTGTTTACTATTTTAGTTTATTTTTTTTTTCAATTTTGTCTCACCTATGCTTCCAGAGTCTCACCTGTCTCCAAGACTGATTTGTTTTCTCTTTTTTTTTTTCTATCCAGCGGTGCCACTATCAAAAGTATTTGCTTTCACCTCAGCGATCATGTGAACATCCAATTAAGCCCACACCTCTGTATCCTCTGTAGGAGCACAGTAGGCTATTACACTTGCCAAACATACACAATCAAGTGTTGGTATAACTCCAAAGATGTTAAAATACAAGCACAGAATACTTATACTCTAATCTGAGAACAATAGAGACAAAAACTGGATTTATAATTTGAAACAATCAGAGGTTAATACAGGCATATAACCTTGTGAAGATAATGAATGAAAACAGTGAAATCTTAATTGTGAAAGCTCTCAGCAGTCGCACTACACATTTAATTAGCTTGTGTTGTTAGCTCGCTGTATAAATGAGAACTTGCTTACTTTAAGGAATACAAGTACAAAAAGTAATTATACTGGGTCATTTAAGGTGGACAAATTTTCAGTTTTCAAAACAATCCAGACGAACACTTGAGAGTGGGCCCGAAAAGGCCTGAAATCAGTGTGAATGAAATACTGCCACCTGTTGTAAATGTACCTACATTACAAATTGTACAATAAAATGATAGGGACTGAGAACAAGCAACAGCTTGCCAAGTTTCATCAAGCCAAAAAATAGAACAATAAACCTATCCTGTCTGCTGCACCTGCACAATATTGATTTATCCTCTCTCTCCATCTTTATTTGTCATCTCTCTCTCTCTCTCTCTTGCCTGGATGGTCGCTCTTTCCCCCTCTCTCTTCACCTTTTCTCAGCTACTGCCAGCATCACTAATATCATTTCAAAAACATACAAATTTGACTCCTACAGGGGCAAGTGACTTATCAAAACTGACAGCATGTGGTTTATCAACAGATGGGAATTGGTGCTCACGTACACACCTTGTAATCACTGGGTGGCGAGTTTATCTCTCCAAATCCGTAATCCTTCTGTTAATAACTCTAAGGTCAGAGGAGATATCTAAAAAAGTGTGTGTGTGTGTGTGTTTGTGTGTGAATGCACACTGACTCATGGGGACTTATGTCACCGTGGGGACCTAAATTGAGGTCCCCATGATGAAACAAGCTTCTAAATCATAGAGAATTAGTTTTTTTGAAAAATGAAAATAAAAAGCAGAAAGTTGTCTGTGATGGGTAGGTTTATGCGTAGTGTAAGTTTAAGGGGATAGAATATACAGTTTGTACAGTATAAAAACCATTATGTCTATGGAGAGTCCTGACAAAGATAGCGAACCAGATGTATGTGTGTGTGTGTGTGTGTGTGTGTGTGTGTGCGCGCGCACAAGCGTGTACTCAGTTTTAACAGATCAGGCAGATCAGCACAGATTAATCTCTACACTTTCCCAGCATGCACCAGGAGGGTTTCCCTCTCCTCTTTATTTATTTATTTATTTTATTTTTTGCATTCTGTCTACTGATTTTCCATTGAAACATTCTGACATCAAAACACTCAACTAATTGTGTGATCTAATTGCATTAGCCAAAATATCTCTACATCGTGCTTAGCTCTGTCATTCTTCTTATTTTCATCCACGCCATCTCAAAAGTAATGTGGTGTTATGTTGCTTATTTTGTCGCACTTTCGCAATGCATTCTGCATTGTTACATCTGTGTTCAACAAAAATGTCGTTTTGGTCATCCATTTATTTCTATTATCATTCTAAATATATCTATTTATTATTGACAATTGTTTTCTCATATAGTTTGTAATTTTTTTCCTCAGAGAGGACCAAAAGTCTCAGACCATAATTAAAGGGGTCATGAACTGGCTTTTTAAGTTTTATTATATTGTTGTCTGAGGTCAACTTATGACGTTCGCTTGGTTTTTGCATTCAAAAACAGAAAAACACTCGGTTTTTGCGTCTCGCATTGAAGACTTGGAAGTAAACGCCCACTGCTGTGAGTGGATAACAGTTTTGCATATTATAATGATTTTCAACTCACCTGTCAATCCACTTGGGGGAAATTGTTTTGAAAACGTCCAATGTTGTAAAATGGCAACCGGAATGATTCGACCCAGAGTCCGTGTGTTGCACAATTCCTGTCAGGTCCAATATAGACGGCACAGCACCGTTCTTTACTCTTAATCGGTCTGCAAATCCAGTCTTGTTTACAAAACAATCCTCAGTGAAATGAAGCGAACAGACGGACAATGTTTTACCTCATCAGCTGGAACGTCATTAAAAATAAAGTTTATCCATGCAGTCCAATTGGAATCCAGAGGAAGCTTATGCAGCGACCGTCTTCCACAACCAGGCACTGCACAATATTTTGTAACGCTCGGTAGCTCGATCTGGTTTGTCATTACGAGGTAGGAATCTATGTTCTTTAGCTAAGCGTGTAATGCGCGAATCAGTGGGCGGGGCTAAACCGGCCGTTTTGAAGTAGGCGTTTATCCTCTTTGATGTCATAGTTCCCCACTTTGAAAAACGAGTCGTTTGCTGGGGCTGGTGTCAATAAAAGTTTTTATTGGACTAACGAGGACGTTTTCAGTTCTGAAACTTACAGGATATTCGTATAATATGATGATCTTTTAGATGCCAAAAGCTCAAGGAAAATTTGATTTCTCAGTTCATCACCCCTTTAAATTACTTAAAATAATTTTAATTCAATTGAAGATTTACCAAGCAAAATGACAGATTTACAATGTGCCATCAGACTTGTACACTGTCAATCGCACAGATGTAGCTGTCAAAATACTGAATTTGTTACTAATCATCAACAGATGAAAAAGAGGTAAAATATTGTAGGAGATAAAGAGAGAAGGTGAAAGAAAAATGATGTAGGCACTGGCAGTGCAACACATATCTCCATAATGACAGACAATCCTGAAACTTTACTACCAATAACTCATTGATTGGTTTAATCTCCATTTATCAGCCTCTGCTAAACACATCAATAAATAAAACCTACCTTCATCTGTGACAGATTCTTTTGACAGAGCAGCACTGAGAACTAGCACCATATGTTAATCATTCACTACACACATACAACACTGTAGTTGAGAGAAATCTGTGCCTTGGTGGACATCCCTTGATGGTGTGTGTGTGTGTGAGCGTGTGAGCAAGGATAATGAAATAAGAGAAGGTATAACCTTGAGTTGATTGACTCACACCACATAGAGGAAAGTTCATGAAGGGCATGCCAATATGTTGCTAAGATAAATTTACAGTATGTGTGAAAGCTGTGGTCACAGAGGTTGTATAATGAATGTCAGTCATTTGATTTCAGTACTGTACCTGTTTGGCCAGGTTGACCGCGTCTGAGGTCAGTCTGTCTCTGAGGTGAGAGTCAAGCTGGGCAGCAGGAGCGATCTCTACCACTTTCTGATGTCTCCTCTGGATAGAGCAATCCCTCTCATACAGATGAATTACATTTCCATATTTATCACCTGTGAGTGAAAACGAGAAGAATAAATATTGAGAGAAGGGACAGAGAGAGGTGCAAAGAGAACATTTTAAGGATGATTCTTAAATGAGTTACTCACACAATGCAGAATATTTCCATGTCCTTATCATATTATATGTCTGAATATCAATAGTGTTTTTTGTAATATATAAACACAAACATAAACATGAAATTTTAATCAACTTTGGTTTGAGCCTGGGCCATAACCACCATAGACACTGAGAAGAAAAATAATCGAATAATTAGAAATACCAAATTGTACCCCAAATATTTGATTCGTTATACTGCTCTTTTGCACTCTATTATGCACCGCTCTGTTTGTTGTTTGGATGACAACATTTTTTGAAAGTAAAATTTCTAGGCTGGTGTGCCTCAGCGGCCTTATTGCTCATATGCGAATTCCACGGTGGAAAAGAGCAAGTAGATGTAAGTGATGTAAGTAGCTAAACTTTTAAAATTTTACATCTCTTTTAAGATAGAAATGTGAAGCCTTTCAACTCAACTTTTTTATAAAATGTTGCTGTTTTCACTTGAAAATATGCTATCATTAACTATTTATTAACTGAATATGACAAAGTAAGAAATGTTTTACAGACATACGAATAAGTGTGAATGTGTAAATAATATAAAATATTCTTTGCAAATAATTAAAACTGATTACTTCATAATTAGACATAGAACTTATTTTATCATCTTACTTTTTCTTTATTCCCTTAAAGGAGAACTCCGGCGAACAATGAACCTTTGGTCTAATAAAACATCAGTACATAGTCAACCGTTCTCTGAGATTTGTTTTTATGATAATCGAATGTAAAGAGTTTTATCTCTAAAAACTTAAAAGTTTAACGTATAATGCTAGTAATGGGGGCATTGACTAAGTAAAAAGAAATCGCTAGTTTATACCACTAACAAGGCTCAAAATAGCCCCACACTAACACAGTAACATAATGAGGCTCCATACATGCAAAACGAAGCATTGAGAACTTTGTAAGTGTACAGACCTTTTAATTAGAAGATACTTTATGAAGACAGTTCACTTCGCGCATACAGACAGGTGCCATCTAAAAAAATAGTCTCGATAAGTCAAACCACGAACGTCGTGCTGAGTGATCTGAACTGTATGAAGTTCAGCGAACTTCTGAACTGTATGAATGGCGTTCGGGGATCGACTTATCAAGACTATTTTTTAAGATGGCTCCTGTCTGTAAACGCGAAGTGAACTGTCTTCATAAAGTATCTTCTTATTAAACGGTCTGTACACTTACAAAGTTCTCAATGCTTTGTTTTGCATGTATGGACCCTCATTATGTTCCTGCGTTAGTGTGGGGCTATTTTGAGCCTTGTTAGTGGTATAAACTAGTGATTACTTTTTACTTAGTCAATGCCCCCATTACTAGCATTATACGCTAAACAGTTTTTAGAGATAAAACTCTTTAGATTCGATTATCATGAAAACAAAACTCAGAGAACGATTGACTAGGTACCGATGTTTTATTAGACCAAAGGTTCATCGTTCGACTGAGTTCTCCTTTAAATCTCTTTTAATTATTGAATTATTTAATTCCTTGAAGAAAAAAAGACCAATACTCAATTGGTCCCACCAGTGTTCAAGACACTGGTTTGCGCAGATGTTGTCACATGAAAAAAAAAACTAAACTCCTCCTCTAACCAATATGTTTTCTCATGAGTATAGATTTACTTTTTAATAATTTCACACTGTCTTTCCAGTGTCCTCAATTGAACTTTTAATTCACTTTTTTTTATGTGAATCCAACACAAACATGAACAGCATTCAACAACTTTTAGTTGATACTTTGTTTTGTTGATACTATCCTTTCATTTTAAGTTATTTCCTTTGTCTAGTGTATCTCAGATGTTTGTCTATTTATCTTTTGGTATTACATTCATTTTGGAGAACAAGAAGACATAAAACCAGTTTATCTGAGAGTGAGAGAAAAGGAGAGAAAGAGAAGCATGTGGTTGGTGTTCCCTGGACACACACAGGCCCATTCTCTGTTAACAAGCCCAATTCAATTCCAGCTGTATGTTATCGACTATGAGCTCTGTTCCAGACGAGCAAATCACGTCTAATGAGCCAAAATACTCAGCTATAATGGCTGAAATACACCAGAGAGAAGCTAATAGCTCATAGTAAGCAAATATGTGCACATGGCCTAGGGACTTGCAAACAAATTCTTATAGTATCCATCCCTTTTTTGTCAACCCGAACATGCACAAACACAAAATACACACCTGGATATATATATATATATATATATATATATATATATACTCACCAAGAATTTGTACTTCAATGTGTCGTGGTTTCTCGATGAACTTCTCAACAAACAGAGCACCATTACCGAATGCCGCTAGAGCTTCTGAATAGGCTCTCTGATAGTTCTCCTCTAGCTCCTGCCAATCAGTCACAGTTTAATAGTACAATAATTAAAAAAACAAATAACAAAATAATCATCATCATGTATATGATTAAAAAGAATAAAGTGTCAATTGATCCTTCAGAAATTATTATATTATAATATTATAAATGATATTATAATTTTGTGCTCCAGAAGCATTTCACATCATTATCAAAAATGAAAACAGTTGAAAAAGTTTAAAAGTGTTTTATACATCTTTACAATCACTTCTCAATTTAATGCATCTTTGCTGGATTTTTTTTTTTTTAATTGACCCCAAAACATTTGATATTTAACATGATATAACATAATATAATTAAAGCCAGCCATAGCTTTAAATTGAAATGTTACAAATTGTATCATGTCTGATAAAAAGGAGATGCTGAATTATAGAGTAATTTTTAAAGGAACAGAGCCCACACATCCCCTATTGCCATTAGTTGAGCACTCGATTGTGAAAGATTGAGCTTGTTTTATTTTCATTTCTTTTCTGTGAAGTAGTTGATGTAGTAACACTTTACTTGAAGGGGTGTGCATAAGACTGACATGGCACTTTCCTAATCATGACATGACACATGTCGTGAATATGAAGGAGGTTTAATGCATGTTTATGACAACTGTCATTAAGTGTCATACACTCAATTATGACATTTTTAATGCAAAAATGACATTGTTTGAGATGTCTGTTATGACAACTTGACATTAACCAATGCATCATAACCTAACAAGTGTCTTGATAATGACAATGTGACATTACCAAAACAACATAAATTGTCATAAATATGTCATAATCATAACATAGCAGACTAATTATCAAACTTAAGAAACTTAAGCTTTATGGGTTAACATTCCATAAAATGTCATGTTGTTGATATTGGTTGTCATTATAGGCCATTATAACTGTGTCATGAATATTTTGCTTGACCTCAACTACAGTGGTACAAATTGAATTTGACGTTGAAATGTTATAATGACAGCCAATGTCAAAACCAACCACCAGACAGTTTAATGGAATGTTAACTAACAAAGCTAAGTGGTGGTTCCTTAAGTTTGATAATTTATCTGCTATATCATGTTTTTGACATATTTATGACAGGTTGTGTTGTATTAGTAATGTGAAATTGTCATGACAAAGAAACTGACAGGTTATGATGTATTGGTTTATGTCAGGTTGTCATTACCAAGACATCTTAAACAATGTCATATTTGCATTAAAAATGTCATAATTGAGCGAATGAGAATAAATGACAGTTGTCATAAACCCTCCTTCATATTCACGACACGTGTCATGACATGATTATTAAGGTGTCATGTCAGTCCTATGCACACCCCTTCAAGTAAAGTGTTACCCTAGAGGTCATTGTTTTTGATGTTCAGAAATCACAGTGCAAAAAAAAAAAAAAAAAACTTGTAGAAGGAGGCAATAAACACTTTTTGCAATAAAATATATGCAATAAATACAGCAAATAAATTATGCAGAGCTATCAATGTCCTTGTGATATAGTTATTCCCTGGAGTAATTGTCACATGTGCATGTCCACATGTCAAATGAAGCACATTAAGCATCAATAGTAGAGTAACACAGTTGAAAGCAGTCGTAAAATAGGCAGTAGCCACTGACATAAAATAAACATTATATGCTGTATACGTGAGCAGCAAATTAGGTCCATTAACAGGTGTGATCAACATGGCTTAATGGGCTAGCCTTGAAAAAAATCACAGTTATAATGACAAAGAGGACCAGGGCACTACTGGCCATGATGTCAAGTTGTGTTTTTCAAATGGGGAAAAAAAAAAGTGATTTTGTGGATTTAGCGAGAATGTTTTTGCGCCCTAAAGTGAAAAAGTGATGTGTGCAATTTATTCAATTTTAAATGACTTTCCCCTCTTGCAGTTTAATTTGTAGAGGCAGCTATAAGTAATAAGTGTGAATGCTGTAGTGTTGTAGTATATTCAGATGGCTGGCCTGCTATCATCACAGTGACCTATAGTATGACGGTTTACTGATTCCCTAGTAATTTATTTTTTACGCATTCATGGGCCAGAAGCTTCACTGACCTCATAATCTCTGACCACCCTCATTCCACGGCCTCCTCCTCCATATGCAGCTTTAAAGATGATGGGAAAGTCATGTATTTTGGCAAACTCATGAGCCTCTTGAAGAGATGAGATAGGAGCGTCTGTACCGGGAACAACTGGAACACCTTCACACACACACACACACACACACACGCACAGACGCACACAAACACATTTACATAGCTGTTTAAATGGGGCATTGCATCACATTAGGTCATATTAGGACCAGGACCAGTCTCGAATAGTACAACACTGCTAGCTACATCAGTTTAAACCAGGAAAGACCTGCTAACCACTTTTAAGTTGTTTTGTCAATCGCAAATTTAGCAAAAATAAGGATACTGTACGTCAATGTACATCAACATACAAACACTGACTAGTATAAGTATATAAGCTTTGTTGTACACCTAAGGCCTCATTTTGTGGTCACATTTCATCATAAGTGAAGGACATGAAGGACAATTCATTTTTTTTATTTAAATAACTGTGAACAATTAGAAAAATGCAGCATTATATTTGGTTAGAGAGATCAACCCTCGTAATTCCCAAAGAGACATGTTATATTTAATTTCTAATGACTACACACAGGAGTATTCACTTTATTAAGGTAATGAAATGAATTAATAGAATTCATGTGTGAATTCTTGAGGGAGTCTGTTCTCCATTGAGTAAATAATTGCATTCTCAGTCTATACATTTTATTAATTTTTCAAGAACAAGGACATGTAAAAATGTCATGTTCATTGGGTTGTTCTTATTGCTAGAAACAAGGTTATATCATGCTGACTGACAGCCTTAACAGGTATTCATGTAAACACAGCTGGTTATGTCTGAAGTGCACATAAACAGATGTGACAAAAACGCATCTGTGTCAAAAGATCGGATTTATGCCTTGCGGTGTTATAGCAGCCACAGCGTCATAAAAAAAAAAAAAACCTCTCTCTCTTACCATCATAAATTGTTTATTATATGGACCCAGTTTGATTCAATTTGATTTGCTGAGCTGTGAATTTAGTTCTACAGCACTGAAACTTTTTACTCTTTGAATCTGCCTGTTCAATTTCCGACCAGCAGCGCCAAATCACCATTCTCAGTACGGAAGTTAGGGCAGAACGAAGCGGCCTCCATCACTAACCTAACCAATAGTCCTTGAGTCTATTAGCTGTACCTTAACATCCCCTCTGAGACTGCTGGTCGGAAACTGCTGTCATGGCTCCGCGAATGGATTAGTAGCGGGGATTTTGCAGTGACTTTTCCTGCCAGTTACATTGTTACACCAGAATAGGTGATGTCTTATGCCAGGGTCCCACTAGACTTTGAGCACAAGAACATTTCTTGCAAACTCTGATGCAATGGGATATAACAGTCTGAAACTAGCTTTTGAGAGCAAGTTGACTGTTCAAGTTGATTTTAGCAGATGATTTTCCCTGGAGTTAGTTTATCATTGGTGTTAGATATTTCCGCATATGGATATTGCGTATTGAATTATAGCTACAGAATACAAGCTTACACAGTAAAAAATATCCATGATTTTAACAGTAAAAGACTGTAAAAATGTTAATTGGTTAACAGAAAGTTTCCGTACTTTATATGGTAAATAACTGTGATATAATTTCACAGTAAAATACCGTTAAATTTACAGTTTTTGAAAGTGAAAAAGAACAAATCGTTGTATATTTTACAGTGAAAAACCGTAAATTGACATTCCCACAATTCCCTGTGTGACACTTCACATTTGATGTATTTTTGTTGAAATAACTATACGACAATTCACCATGACGTCACAACAATAATAGACGTTCTTCCGGGTGGCAAAAGCCGAAGCGTCCCTATGGCAACACTAGTAAATTGCATGGAGGGAGACACACCGCCGGCAGAAGCCTAATCTACATTTCAACAGTTGATTCAAGAACAGACATGGTGGAAATTCGGACATAGTTAACATGATCATTAAAGCTTAGATTCTTTGATCTAGAGACGTGCACTCCCAACGCACTAGACCGCGGCGCGGGACTAGATCTGATGGCCGAGTGCGGGCAGTAGCAGCTAGCTAGTGCATTCACTCTGTGTGTGCGGATTGCAGGAGAATAAAACGATTCGCGGGACTCCCGCTAACTAGAAATATCTATGAATAAAACAAATAAAAACTAATACATTTGTATTCATCTGTTGCAGAAAAGCAACAAGAACAACTAAAACAAAATAGAAATTACTTACATGGCAGAGTTTCTTTTTATAACGTGACTGCAGCGATGAGCGATGTAGCCAATCACAGACATATGTGTTGATTTATTGAACGCATTGGCCAATCAGAAGCATTTACGATGAAGAAGCATTTACTCACTGCTCAAAAGAAAGTAAAATAGAAAGTAATAGAAATAACTAAGTTAGTTGAGAACGTCAGTTATATAACGACCCACGTATTAAAATGGTTGGGTTTAAATCGGGCTCAGGCTCATAATTAGAAGACGACATGCACTTTTGACGACGTCCACTCGCTTTAACCTCCTCACCCACAGGTTCTGCTGGATAGATTTACTTTTTTTCTGAAGGAAATCGATAAAAAAACCTACACCTTTTGCTGTATATTTGGTGGCACAACCCCAAACACAACATATTTTCGCCATAGATTCAACTTTGATCAACAACAATGATTTTAACTGTGTAACTGTTCAGTTGCCGGCTGGATCTCTTCAGTTAGTCAATTAGAAGCCGCTCGCGTTCTGCCACCCGGAAGTATCGCGGTGCCTATTGTTTACAAACATTCTGAAATGCCCTATAGTTCCTCATAGTTTTATTGTTTTGTTTTTTTCTAATCAGTTATGTACATTAGGGTTTTATGTTACATTTAATGCTGTTAAATTAATGTTTATTGCATTTTTTAATTTCATGTGTGTTACCATGATGGTGTTTAATGTTTGTGTGAATGACACTGTGCAGCTTCTTTATAAAAGTATTACTTAAAGGAACACTCTGACTTTTTGGGACTTTAGCCTATTCACCTTACCCCCCAGAGTTAGATAAGTCCATACATACCCTTTTCATCTCCGTGCGTGCTATAAGTCTGTTTGACGCACCCACCGCTAGCCTAGCTTAGCACAAAGACTGGATGTGAATGGTTGCAGCTTTCATACTAATCCAAATGAGTGGCAAAATAACGCAAACGTTTTCCTATTTACATGTTGTGATTTGTATAGTCACATAATGTACAAATAACAAAGTCAAATGAGACACAGACATCTTTTGACCGTATAAAACCTGGGAACTATTCTCTGAAGGCGAAGCACTGCTACGTTGACGGAGTAATAACCGCAACACCTGAGACACGCCGTGGTGAGGAGCGGAGAGTTCGCTCA
The DNA here is from genome assembly GCF_988280905.1 of Pimephales promelas. Taxonomy (NCBI): domain Eukaryota; kingdom Metazoa; phylum Chordata; class Actinopteri; order Cypriniformes; family Leuciscidae; genus Pimephales; species Pimephales promelas. The sequence goes on from NC_142769.1 coordinate 18,346,262, forward strand.
GTGTTTGGGTAACAGAGTCAGCAATTTATAAATAGTAAAAGCATAGTTTAGAGTCATGGGTTTTCGCTCTATTGTAAATAGCTGCGACAGTAAACAGGGGAGGTAATACCATGTTTCACAGAATTCCAACTAAAAACGCTGACTGGATGAAGAAATGGCTAACTTACTCTGGATATTTATCCAAACACACCTAAATAGATTATCAAGGGACATTATGTTTGCTCGGTACATTTCAATGGACGACTATTTTGAAAAAATGGAATTTGCCACACGGACCATAATGTGCTGAAGGATACGGCCATCCCATCGATAGCACAGACAGGACAAGTGGATCACCTGCGGCTGAGGTAAGTGTTCCGTTATGTTTTTAGATGACCTACTGTAACAGTGCCATTAGCCAGATCTAATGTAACGTTAGTGACACTATTATATGATTAGGGTATGAATATGTTTTTATCTTGATGCGTTGCGGACGCGCTTGGAAAAAAAACGAGCGCGTTCACCGCGCTGAACTTGCACCCTGCGCGTGGCGCGCCTAGTAGCCTAAATTTAAAATAACCATGGAAATAACAAACTTGAGCGTGCAAAAGGGTACGATAGGCTGTGAGTTCATTGTGCAAAAACAATTTGTGCTATTACTTTCCCCGTATTCTATCCTATAGTAATGCAATTGTACTGTATATTATATAGGCTACTGTTGAATACATTTGGTTCAGCTAATAAATTGCATTTAAAATATATTGATTCCTGTAATAATAATTATTTATTCATGTGATATTTATAAATCTGGGTGCGTTTTTGGTTGGAAATCAATGAAACATGGTACTGTATTACCTGGTCTCCCCTGTTTATTGTCACAGCTCATACAATAAAGCAAACACCCATGAAAAACTATGCTTTTCTATCTAACGTTAGTAATTGCTGACTCTTTACTCCAACACTGAGCGAACTCTCTGCTCCTCGTCACGGTGCGTCTCAGGTGATGGTTATCACTCTGCCCAAGTAGCAGTGCTTCGCCTTCAGAAAATATAGTATTTATACGGTCAAAAGATGTCTGTGTCTCATATGGCCTTGATATTTGCACACTCTGTGACTATACAAACCACAACATGTAAATAGGAAAACCTTTGCATTATTTTGTCACTCATTTGGATTAGTATGAAAGCTGCAACCATTCACATCCAGTCTTTGTGCTAAGCTAGGCTAGCGGTGGGTGCATCAAACTGACTTATAGCACGCACGGAGATGAAAAAGGTATGTATATGGACTTATCTAACTCTGGGGGGTAAGGTGAATAGGCTAAAGTCCCAAAAAGTCGGAGTGTTCCTTTAACCCTTATGCTGCATTAGGGACATTTTTGGTCTTTTGCAGTTTAATTTCTTTGACCATTTTGGCTGTTTTAATGCAAATGGTATGAAATTTGGCAAAATTGTGACTTTTTGGATACATGTAAAAAATGTGATCCCATTTTGCAAAATATGTATAACACACACTGTGTAGATCAAATAGTAACACTCAGCACCATAAAGACCAAAAATGGCCCATTGAAACCCATTAAAACGTTGTTTAAATCTGAGGCTGTCAGTAATACATGAAACATGATTTTTGCACAAACATCCTTTCATTTTGAAGCAAAAGCATTATATTTGCATTATATAGTGTATTCCACCAGATGACGTCACTACATATTTATTCCCTATGGGTGGAAATGCACCTTATTTTAGGCAATGTTTAATAGGTGGCCATTTTTGGTCTCTAACGCGCTAAGTGGGATTTTTTGCAAAGTGGGACTGTGATAATCCAAATCTAAAGTTTTCTCTTTGCATTTAGTTTATTGAAAATAATTGAATTTTTGTGTTTTTTCCTCTTATACAAATCAATGGTTTCGCAAACAAAACTGGTAATTAAAGGGTTAAAATCCTGAAATTGAATACATTTTTGGTAGTTATGATGAGGACTGATGCTGGTTAAAAGATTTAACTTGGTAAAAGTGGAAAATAATAATAATATATAATATTTTAGGCAATGTTTAATATGTGGCCATTTTTGGTCCTTAATGCACTCAACGGTGTTAAAAATCTAATGCAGCACAAGGGTTAAATAAGTAATCACTTATGATGAGCTGTGATTACGCAAGTAACTCTCATCACTGCTGTGATGATTAATTGTTGTCAGTGTATTACAATGGTTTAAAACAGATATCAATAAGTTGGTAAATCAACATTTTATCAGAAAATAAAATACGGTTTATTGCTGTAAATTTTAAGTTAATTCTGTAAAACCATTCACGTTCCTACCGTATTTTTAACGGTAAAGTTCTGGCAACAACAGCTGCCGTTTTTTTACCGTAAAATTTACGGTTTATTTTTTACAGTGTAGACATTGTCACCTGTGAAAGGTGATCATAGTTCAACTGGAATTTATAGCCTGGCAGTTATTAGAACCATAGGCTGCACAATGCTGTGGCATTTTCGATGAAAATGCATTGTTTTGTTAGTATGAGTGAAGCATGTTGATTGATCCAATATGGTGAACGCATTAATGTGTCTAGAGCAATGGATGCGATATCTAAGTATACAGTACATATGCTGTTTACCCCCCTCCCCTACGTAGAAAGAGATCTCAGGGGTAGAGTTTATCAGGTACCTGCTTGTATGGCCAGGGCACGGGCTTCCACTTTATCCCCCATCTTGCGCACAACCTCAGGGGAAGGTCCAATGAATCTCACCCCGGCTTCAGCACAGGCTTGGGCAAAGTCTGCACGCTCTGATAAAAAGCCATATCCAGGGTGGATTGCATCCACATTATTTTCCTGAGAGCGAGAGAAGCAAAGGCAGAGAAATACACAGTGGATGAGAAATAGAAAGACAGAGAGCGAAATTAGAGCAGAATGAAAAAACATTAGCCTGATGCTGGAAAATACTAATTTCATTAAAATCCCAATCAGAGAGAATTTGAAAAGGCCCCTCTCTCTGTTGGCTGACTGTGTGCAACATGGTAATTGCATTGGAGAAAGACTAATTATTCTGAGGCCGTCTGCTGAGGTTAGAGACGATGATGTTGGCTGCTTGTTCAGTTTTAATATGGTGTGGTGTTGTCCGTGTGTACTGCTTTGTGTGTATGCATTATTAGTGTATTGTTGTGGTGGCTAAGCTGCTGGTTTGAGAGATGAGCTGCCTGTGGCATAATGAGAGAGTTCGCCAAAGGATCTGAATCTGGCTGGCATCTCTGACACCGTTCCAAAAAACAGGAATGGATCTATTTGAGCACCATATAGAGAAGTGCTGATGTGAATACTAAGCACTAGAAGAGATGCGCTTATTGCACAATGCAGAGAGGCTGTAATTCAGAGAGTGACAGAGGAGGTGAGTCTGACAGATAGATATAACTGTCTAACCTTTGCCACTTTGATTATGTCAGGGATATGAAGATATGCCGCAACGGGGGACAGGCCTCTGCCGATGAGGTAAGCCTCATCTGCCTTCTGTCTATGCATCTGCCCCGTGTCCTGCTCTGAATATACTGCCACTGTCCGGATACCGAGTTCTGTGCATGCTCGAAACACACGGGTGGCTATTTCACCTGAAGGAAGAAGAGAAACATTAGTAAAACAAAGGATTTTGTTTTGTTTTTAAATTTAAACAAATTTGTGAAATGTAAACAGTTAATGTTATCCAACAGTTAGTGGATATAGCGTTAGTTCACCTGAAAATGAGCCAATTATTTTCTCAAAGGACAAAACAACAACAAAAAGCACAATAAAAATAGTAGTTCATGTAACAGAGGATTAATATAGTAACTTAATTGTTGTTTTAACGATGTGCAAGCTGACGTAAACACGCATTGAGAAACACTTTCACTGCAGGTAAGGTTAGTAGAATGACTCCAAAATTCAATATATGGGAACATTTTAGTTTTTGACTTTATTTCTATTTGTGGCTGTCAAAAATAACGCGTTAATTTCTGCAATTAATAACGTTACAACATTCAATGCAAATTTGTGCAAGCGTGACTGGCATACGCGCGCGCGCGCGCACAAACACACATGAAAAACGCACACACAGAAAGACAAAGGCTGCGTCCGAAACCGCATACTTCCCTACTATATAGTATGGAAAAAGCAGTAGGCGAGCGAATAAGTATGTCCAAATCCTTAGTATCCATAAAAGAGTAGGCGAGAATTACCAGAGTGACGTACTAATTATCGCGAGATTCGGGCATACGTATACTTATAGTACGTCCGAATATTCCTACTTTCGTACTATATAGTAGGGGGAAACAGTATTTGAAAGGAGTAGTATGTCCGAAACCTCAGTACTCATAAAAGAGTAGGCGAGAAGTTCCCGGATGATCTCCTGCTTTCGCCCCGATTTTTGAGTGTTCATCCGATGGATACTCTTCTATCCCAGAAGGCCACGGGAGAGCATACGTAATTATCAACATCGGAGATCAGCAGGGGTTTTCAAATGTGAGTAAACACGGTTTCTTGTGTTTAAATCGTATGTGTTAAACTACTATAGAGTAAACGTTTTAACTGTTGAAGGTCTAAAGGACTTAGACAGTATAGTATAGTTGTGATTTTGCTGTAAACACATGTTTTATTAGTTAGTTAAACTGGGGAGCTCCAGTAAGTACGCTACACGTAAGTTTCTAAAATGGATTTACATAACCATATAACGTTACATCTTAAATACGCTTATTTAAAATGTCTATTTACATCTGAAATGAAAATATTGTTTAAGTATTGCAGATGAGCACATCCCAACATGAAAAATACATCTGAGTGATGTAACGTTATGTGTGCTATTAATATGAAGGATAATTCACTGTTGTCAACACTACTTACATTACACAAATGTAGGCCTACTGTAAATAAGGTAAATAAACAAATCTATAAAGTAACTAAATATGTTATATTTAATTTGTCCCTTATTAGTGTTGATATATTGAGGAACATTTAAGTTGGATTAAAAGTGAGTTAACACATCAACCTCAGCATGTAAATTCAGTGTTGAACTCGTAATGTGAATCTTGTCTGTATGTTACAGGGACAGAAGAACACGCGTGTGTTTATCCGGTGGAGAGAGGCTCATGATGCTGAATGCTGTCATGAAAGGCTCCGAGTGAGTATACTACAGAAATGGATAACAAAATCTATTCAATCTTAAATTGTAGTTTATTTGAATTATTGTACAAATTTCAAGTAGAGAAATTACAACACTTTTCTGATTCTTGATTTCTGTGCATTTGCTGCATAGCTTTTGTGGTGGAGCAAGACCTGCAAGGAAAGATGATGGCAGCATTTGTTTTAGGGATTTTACTCAAATATAAAGTAAGGTTATTTTTAATACATAAATCAAATGACATTGTGTTAAAATTACTGCTTTTGTATAATGTTTGTGCATTTTTGTAGGATCTGAAATGTCTGCAGACTGGTGTGAGCACTGAGGATGAGGAGCCTAGAGCTGCATCCTGGAAGTGGTGCCATGGATGAGTCCCTCCATCTCTCCACCTGCCCTTACAAGACCCTCTATCTCTCCACCTGCCCTTATTGCCTCAGATTGTGAAGCGCAGCGCAGCAACAAGCTCCGGGACGAAGGCACAGTCCCCTCTGGTGAATTCATCAGAATAAAGCCGCAGAATGGGAACCGCTGTGTTGAGACGGCATTAGGATGTGGTGTTCAGCCCTGTAAATACATGCTTGTAGTTTGAATAAAGCTTTGTTTCATGTGTTGTTGACTTGTATAATGCATTTGTTTATTGTGATGGTTACTTTTATTTGTTCTTTTACTCATTTATTCATTTTTATTATTGTTGTCAGTATATAAAATTGAATTATTTAATTAATGTATCCATTAATTCATCGATTGACTGATAATTGAGATGTTTCACTGCATTTATGAATATAAATGTATTCATGCATAACTGTCATATGACAAAACAAATTACATTTTGCTTGTTATATTAAATTATATTTTTAGTATATAAAAAAGTTATATAATTAAGTATTGGTCAGCATTTAATATTATTATTTTGTTTAAGTTTTGGGGTGGGCTAACAATGCAATTCATTCTGAGGTAATATTAATTTTTAAGGAGTGATACTTACATTTTTCGAGTATAAAATCAACAGTTTTCTCCAAAAGAGATCTTCGAGCAGCTGCCCGTCTCCTTTGTGCAGACATTACAAACGCAGAGGAAAACTGTTCTAGGTTGTGCTGTCGAGTCACTGATGTTATGAAGTGTTAGTACACCTGTCACTCATAATTTAAACTTATAAACGTATTACATACAAGATCATGGAAAGATACCATAATAGTCATAATGACAAAACAGAAAACATAAAGATCATTGGTTTGTTTACATCATAATACAGGAAAAAGGAACAATAACAAGGCTAAATATCTTTAAATAGTTCTTCATAATACATGAAAAATGTTGTTTTGTTGTTATAGGTCTGAGGGATGAAACGAGGTAAATTCATCAAGAAAAGGAGGAAAACTTAAAGGAGAAACGTTTTGGGTATAAAATAAAGAAATTAACAACATATATTCAAGAGGTGACGATTTGGGGGTTTCTTAATAAAAAAAATATCAGCTGTTTCTTCAACAATACCACAACAAAATGAGAAAGTTTCATCAATGTCAAGATATTTATAGATAGAAGAATTAAACGTGTCGCTGTTCATTTCTTTGCGCTTGTGATATGATGATAACGCGTCGTAGTAGGTCACATGATAACGTCAACATGGCAGATGTCCGGTTCTCATTCATACTCAACGAGATTTGGCTATAAAGTACCTACTCTTTTAGCGCTCGTTGAGTAAGTACTTATTGAAATTAAGTACCTACTAATTGAGTATGCGGTTTTGGACGCAGCCAAACATCTTGGCATATTTTATTGCACTTACAAAATTGTCAGAATGCCTGTGAGTATCTTCATACGCGTTGAGCTAAATGATGACTGTATGTACATAGCGAGAAAATCGGATGTGTGTTAGATCACGTGACTCAGTCAGGTCCATAGTAGACTGTGGTCATGTCTTAAAGTGACAGGAGCCTAATATACCGCAGTCAGTTATTGTTTATCAACAACAACAAAAAATAAATAAATCTCCAATATTAGGTCAAATATGGTTCAGCTGACAAAAAAGATGGGGAATCCCTGCATTGCATAATTTTTGAATTTGTACATTTTAATGTGTTTAAACAATATATTGTGTTCGTCAGGGATTGAGTAGATATGCAATCTTGAGAAAACACTTAAAAAGTTAAATGATTTCTGTAAATCCAGTGATTAAATGCTTTGTGGCTCTCAGTTTTCAGTGGTATGATCCACAAAACTGGAAGACCTTCTGAACATAGGATTTTTGAAAAAAAAAAGGAAAATGTAAAATATAAAAAAAAGAAATAGTAGGCTATGGAGAATCAATGAATTGTGAATAATGTACTGTCATTACAGAATAAAACATATAATCATGGAATAAATTAAAAAAACTAACTGTAGTCTGATAGTATTTTAAAATGTAATCTCATTAATACTTAGGTTTAGTTCACCCAAAAATGAAATTTCTGTCATTAATTACTCACCCTCATGTTGTCCCAACCAGTAAGACCTTAATTCATCCTCAAAACACAAATTAAGATTTTATTTTTTATGAAATGCAACGTTATGAACACTTACAAGGGCCAGAAATGTAGTAAAGACAATGATAAATGTGTGCAAAAAAACAACAACAAAAGACTACCGAGTCGGTATACAAAGTTTGTGTATGCCCTGAGGATGGTTTTGCGACCGAAAGCTTGGCATTAAATTTGCTTTAAGGACTCAAGTGTGCAGACAATTTATTTATTTTTTGGGTTGTCAAGTTGTATCTGTCACCTTGTTTACCGTGAGTGCGGTGAAACTCTTTCAAATAACATTAAGTTTGAACATCTGTAGTTGCGACTATTTTATCGATGTCTATACTACCTTTCTGGGCCTAAAGTGGTAATAGGCCTAATGTTGGTCAACAACATGAGGATGAGTAGCCTAAATGACAGTCATTTCCTTTTTTTTTTTTTTTTTTTTTTTTGGTGAACTAACCCTTTAATGTTTGTAAATTGATTACATGTGATCAGTTACCCAGCACTATATACACTTTAAATATTTCGAGTATGCACAACAAGCAGGTGAATACATAACATAAGCATGAGTAAATAATGACAAGTGGGTAAGTAAATAATAACAGGTAAATCATTATTATATTATGTTGAAACTTAATTTAAAATGCAGCACTTCTGGGCCTGTGTGTATTTAGACTTTCAAAGCACTAATCCAGGGATCAGACTCTCACTTTCACTTTTTTTCTGTTTGCTAAATATTTAATCTCAGGATTACCTCTGTTTGCCACCATGACCTTTTTGATTGGTCGATACTCCAGGCTTTGTGGAGACAAGTGAGCAGAACGACAAAACAAACCCACTCTCCTGATGAGCAGGATGCCCATCTTCCCCCTGGACCCTCCCAAATGTAGGAGCATCCTAGAGAAATACAGGCAGAAAAGACAAAGTTAAACAACTTGCTCATGAGTTAGCCATCATAAAGTAGTTTTAAAAAATACAGACAGTGGAGGAGTAAAAATAAATTATCTCTAAGAATGAAACTGTCTTCACCAAAAAAGATTTATGAGCCGTGATGTATTTCAAAACTCTTTCGTTTTCCACTGGCTATGAATGCAGATGTATAACCTACTATTAATCTATCTTTATTGTTTTGAATCTTCTGTAGTAAGGCACTGCTGCCATCTTGTGGTTGTAAAGTAATCGGTTTCTCTTCAAAAGCTACTGATGTCTTCACCTAAAACAGATCACACTAGGTCCTATTTTTATAAATGAAAACAATTGTTTTCTCTTTTGTATTTAATACATAGCACTGTAATTTTTAAATCGTTTTAATGTTTCTCTTTACATGTACTCTTGCGCCGTGTAGCCTACATTTGCTACTCGTTCATTGGCCACCCCTGTGGCCACCCCAGATCTGATAGACCAGTCAAGTTCGTCAACACAAGAAACAAGAGAAATGCTGTCAATCAATGGTGACAGCTGATCAACCGATTTAGGTCCAGTTTTACTTGTTAAAATAACACATGGTCGTGCTGAGGCTGTGAGAGCTGATTTCTGCTCAGCGGACGTTTGGCCATGCAGGTCATGTTACTAATGAGATCCGCGCGCTGGCTGCTGCTGCTCCGTGAAACAGGTGAATGAATGGTCACAGTTACAACAGCAACAAATACAACGATAAAAACGCGGGAATCTGTAGAGAGGTATGGTAATGTAATGTTTAGTTATATCGTAGTTCCCTGAGAATGTGTAGGAAATCTGAAAAAGTCGAACTACACTGTACTAGTTAGATTAGCATCCTGAACGAGTGCAGACGGTTAATTAAAGAGGACGCGCGCAGCTCTTAAAGGGGCCACACCTTATTTCCACTCATACACCGCCATGAAATATAAAACGCTATTTTCTGGACTGAAGACTGATGGTGGTTTTTGCAGAAGTGTATGTTCAATATAGCTAATGTTATATTTTTCGCCAACCAGTGTGTGCAATATAGTGTGACAGTCTAGATTTAATTTAAAACACAAAACAAGCTGTGACTTATTTATTTGCTCTGTGGTTTAAGGGGTGTTTAAAAATGACTTTTTGTTTGTATCAATTAGCTCATTTTCACAGTCCAGATATATTTTTAGAAGTTTAAATAGGCAGAGTAAATTGCATTAAAATGGCACAAATGTCATAAGTTAAATTATGAAGAAGCATCTTGACTATTTATGATTTTGAGTCAAACTGTTTGATTTTAAAAACGTATTAATGTATGCTGAATCAAAGCCAACATTACAATTCATCAAAGGCCTGGGACATGAATACTGTCTGGGTTGAAAAACACTTTTTGCACATTTTCATAAGGCATCCTAATGAAACTATTGAGTCATCAGGCCATTCTCTGTGTTACCTGTGTTTGCTTTACTTATTTAAGTCCCCTCTTGTGGTTAAATAAAACCACTCCTGGCAAAGAACAAACTAAGAAATTCAAATTCCAGTGGGCCTATCTCTAATAAATTATATTTAAATAAATATATTTTATACTTATATAAATTATAAGCTAAATAATAACATAAACTAAGCATGTAAAAGAACAACACATTTTTTGTTTTTTCCTCACAAACTTAGCTTTTGCTTTTACAGATACACTTTTTAATAAGGTCCTATCTTTAAGCATGTTGGTTTGTCCTGTTGGATTTCTGTTTTCATGTGATCACAAGATGGTGCCTCAATTAGTAAAGCAAACTCAGGTAACAATACAGGTGACACAAATGATGAGCTGACGACTGATGCATGTTATTCTATAGGATGAGTTAAGAGCGGTTTAATTTTGCTAATCTAATCTAACTTGTGAAGTGACAAGGACTTAAAAATCCACTACAAGAAAATAGCTCTTAATAGAAAATATTTACCCTATCCTGACCATAATTACTGATTAAAAATAGACATGTTAAAATAAACAGAGATACTTGAGGACTGTCTGTGATTGGTGGTTAGGACTGTTTTTAACAGGATAGACACCTTTATTTGACAGTTATGAGACAGGAGATCATAGGAGAGAGAGAGGATGTGACATGCAGCAGCAAAGGACCGGGATTTGAACCATGGTCGGCTGCGTGCGTATGCGCATTTAACTTCGCTATGCCATGGCCACCCCACTCTAGCTTTGTGTCCCATCTTGGCCACCCCCCAAAAAATGTCCTGGATTCGCCACTGCTCGTTATATTACACTGAACTGAGGAAATGCAGATGATCAAAATTGGATCAGTTTACCTTGGCAAAGTCTGTAGTCTGCTTAGAGTTAGCAGTATTCAAAGCCTGGATGTTGGTGTAAGCATGCGCTCTCAGAGTGTGTCTGTATAAATGCATTGCCATTGACATGAGTGTTTGTTAAAATATGTGTGTTTGACTGGCTATCCTAATTCATTGTGCTTTGAATGAAAATTAGACACAAAACATTAAAATGAGATCTCACCTCAATGTATTACTTATATATTCAGAACAATTAAGAGTAAAGAGCCTGAGTGATGATTTACAGAGGGCCATCAGAAGGTTTCCTTTTTCACCTGTTCATACATATTTATAGATCTCTGATGGGTCTAAGACAACCGTGTGTCTGTGCTAATGTATTTAGAGTGTGTTCAAGTGGGAAGTAAACTATGAATTACGCCCAGGTGCTTGTCTCACTGTTACTCTATTCCTGTCTATGTCTCACCTACACCATCACAGATGGCAGACATAATATTCAAACCCATTTGTGTATTCACCCACGTATGTATGCAGTGTGAGCACACCAACCTTTAAATAGCATTGCATCGTATATTTACACGTTTGCATTTTCTTTGTTTGGCTCAGCTCAGTCTCATCCCTTGGGACGTGTTTTGACCATACGTCAACATCCGCCTTTTTAGGGTACCCTTAAACGTCGGTTAGATGACGTTATCGGATCCTAACCCTACCCCAAACCTAAACCTACCCCGTCACCTAACCGACGTTAAATGTAAAGCGTCAGTTGTATGACGGCCCGGGATCGTCATGTAACCGACGTTTAAGGGTACCCTAAAAAGGCGGATGTTGACGTATGGTCAAAAGACGTCCCAAGACGTCAGTTATATGACTTCTTGGGATGAGAATGTTGCTGCGTCCCAATTCGCATACTATCCGTCCTAAATAGTATTCGAAAATAGAATTAGTGCATCCCAAACCGTTGAAATAAGTGTTTCAAAGATACGCGGATGGTCTACTTTTTCTGGTCAGAATCCGAAGTGTAGATTGATGCACACTCTAACGGCTGATATTGCCCACAACCCTTTGCGCGTTGAACGTGGATTCGGTTAGAACTACATACAAACACGAGTAAAAAGTGTTAAAAAACTACAGACACGGAGGACGCGCGAGTCCCGCGGTTATGTTGAGAGGTTTAGATAAAGAGGTTTGAGTGATTAATTAACACTATCTGACCTGATGAAAATTAATTTATTCAATGTTCTCCACATTATATTGCATCTGCAGCAGCATTGTGAACTTTTGTAAGTATACGTTTAGCCATTACTTTTTAAATGCATCATTATATTCAAATTGCAAAACACGAGGAAAGTGTACACATGAAAGACCCATGACTGGCAGATTAACGTGCTCCAAAACGAAATCAAATTAGATTGAATGAAGGATTTTAACTGTGATGAGATGATTGACAGGGCAGTTTATGGTGACAGGATGCAACCATCACGCGACCGTCCGTTAAAGAAGACGTGATAGTATGTCCCAAAGCTTGCCTACTTTTTTGCTACTCACTCAAAAGTATGTACTTTTTTCTTCACAAAAAGAGTACATGCTTTATGGGCGTAGTATAACTAAGCGAATTGGGATGCATTTGGCTCCAATTACTAGTAATAGGGAATGTTGATATTGTGTTCAAGCAAGGTCTATATTTTGAAATAAGAATGCATAAACTCAAGTAAAATTGACTGTTATTTTCCATGTTTGTACACTGTAGATGCTTACTGTTCCAAAACAAAAAAGCCCACTTCAAAATCTATATGATATTCTTGTGCCTGCATTGACTCGGTCTCTCCATAAGTATAAAGGATTTTTACACTTATTTTATTCACTGCTAAAAATCAAATCACATATCACTTGTTGCAGGCCTACCTGGAGAGGGGAGTATACAAATCTGGGTAACACTTTAGAATACAGTTCCTCCGTTAATGAATAACTATACAAGAACCAATGAGTAACACAATATTAACAATCTAGTAACTATTATTAACTAACAAGAAACTCTGATTAACGAACTAGTAAGTAATAGCGCACAGACAAAAGTGGTAGTTCACTATTAACTAATCAATAACTACTATATTTTTTTAATACTTCCCAGAGAACTACTGAAAAAGTTTATTAATAATCTAGTAACTACTATTAACTAAAATAAACTCTTATTAACAAATTAGTAAGTAATAGCTCACAGATGAAAGTGTTACTAGATACTTCTGTGGGAATTACTAATTATTTGGATTCGTATTATAAAGTGAAGATCATTGGAACTAACTAGTAATGACTCAAGTGTTACTACATGATCTAGTCATAACTTGCAAACGTTGGAGATTTTTGGTGAACTTTAGTATACTTTTAGAAAATGTCTTTAGTAACACTTGAGTCATTACTAGTTAGTTCCAATGATCTTCACTTTATAATACGAATCCAAATAATTAGTAATTCCCACAGAAGTATCTAGTAACACTTTCATCTGTGAGCTATTACTTACTAATTCGTTAATAAGAGTTTATTTTAGTTAATAGTAGTTACTAGATTATTAATAAACTTTTGATTACTTAATAGTGAACTACCACTTTCGTCTGTGCGTGTCACGATACAATTTACAAAAGTGGAGAGGAGGACTCAAGTGCAGTGAAGGGATGATTTATTAGCAAAATAAAACAAAACACAATGCAAAAACCCACAAGGGGGAAAACATAATAAATGAAACATAAAACAACACTAAACTAGAAGAACAAACACTGACTCTGAGCATGAAGACCATTACACAGAAACTGGGAAAACATATGACAAAGATCCGACAAAGACAGCAAACAAGAGGAGACTTAAATGGAACAAATCAAGAGGGAACAGGTGGAAGAACTCAAACACTAATCAGGTAACAAGTGGGAGGATAAAACAATGACTGGGGCACATGGCCCAACATAACAAAACACCAATGTGCAACACAAGACAGGACAGACACGTGACAGTGCGCTATTACTTACTAGTTTGTTAATCAGAGTTTCTTGTTAGTTAATAATAGTTACTAGATTGTTAATATTGTGTTACTCATTGGTTCTTGAGTTATTCATTAACGAATGAACTGTATTCTAAAGTGTTACCCAAATCTGTAAGTATGAGCAATTGACATATTTATACAAGCCTTGGAAAGCATCAGATAGGTGCATTGCAGCCCATAGATACTATATGTTTGTAAATAGGGAGCAACTCAATGACTGGCTTTGACTGATCACAGGTCAAAGACAGCAGTGATTGGCTGAAGGATTCAGTAGGTTAGTAGCTCATAAACCGAACAAACTTTGAACAAGAGTAGTGGGCCATTAGTTGTTCCTTCATCAAGACTCCTGTGTCAACATGAACTTTGATCCAATGAACAACCTCTTTTCTTTTTTTTTTCTTTTAAGTGCAGTGACGTCCAACCAATAGAACCTTTCCCATTCCACAAAAGGCTTTGGTCACTTTTTGTAAAGGTGTACTTGTTGCTGTGTAATTTTACTCGTAAGTACTATTAATATTAATCATGTTTAGGGTTAGGATTATGGTTTGGTTTACAGTTAGTTTGTTGCATGTAATTATGCATCATTCGTAGTTTTTACTATATGTAACATGTAACAAGGACACTGTAAAATAAAGTGTTACCAAGGTTTTTCTTTTTTAACACTTTGAAGTCCGCACCAAGAAAAAAGTGATGGATTTTTTTTTGTTTGCATTTCTTATATTCTTATGTCACTAGTAACCACACTCAATGTATTTTTTTTCAACACATCCCATAATTAAAAAAAAAAAAAAAAAACGGCCTCTACCAAATGGTTGAGATGTCACTTAATGGTAATAAATGGCACCAGAATACATACACATACAAATGTATATATATATATATATATCTATATATATGCTTAGCTTGCAAAATTTCAGCAAAAACACTTCACATGGCTGGAGAGATTTATTTGTTTCTGACATCCATCTTAGTCGAAGTGTTGTGACAAGTGCTGTTGATTGACACTGTGAAATCTAGTGGATTTTTTTTTTTTTTTTTTTTTGTCATAATATACCTCAACCAGATGATAGAGATGGCTTAATCATTTTGAGTTAAGTCAGTTAAAGGGTTAAGTTCTTTTGAATGATTGTTCTTTTAAGAACTTTTTACTGAAATGGTCTTTGGGGATCCAACAATGGTTCTTCAAACCTCCCCTCCTGGCATCTTTATTATTAAAGGGTTAGTTCACTTTTGAAAAAAACTTTTGCTGATAATTTACTCACCCCCATGTCATCCAAGATGTCCATGTCTTTCTTTCCTCAGTCGAAAAGAAATTAAGGTTTTTGATGAAAACATTCCAGGATTTTTCTCTATATAATGGACTTCCATGGGAACCAGACGGCCCAAGGTCCAAACGACAGTTAATAACAGTTTCAGATGCAGCTTCAAATATCTTTAAACGACACCAGACGATGAATAAGGGTCTTATCATGCGAAACGATCGGTTATTTCAAAGCTTATTCCAAAAATGTAACTTTTCTAAGGACAAATGCTAGCCTTGCTATATTCTGTGAGGCGCGTTTGCAACATCACGTAATACGTAATTACGTTCAAAAGGTCACGGGTGACGTAGCCGGAAGTACAGAATCAAAATTGTCCGACATCGTTGTTTTACCTTTTAATTCCTTTTTTGTAAACGGTGTTTGAGTTAGTTTTGCACGTTCAACCTATGCGTTCAACTTGTAAACACTCTGACGCTGTACTTCTGGCTACGTCGCCCGTGACCTTTTGAACGTAATTACGTATTACGTGACGTTGCAAACGCGCCTCACAGAATATAGAGCAAGGCTAGCATTTGTCCTTAGAAAAGTAAAATTTTTGGAATAAGTTTTGAAATAACCGATCGTTTCGCATGATAAGACCCTTATTCATCGTCTGGTGTCGTTTAAAGACATTTGAAGCTGCATCTGAAACTGTAATTAACTGTCTTTTGGACCTTGGGCCGTCTGGTTCCCATGGAAGTCCATTATATGGAGAAAAATCCTGGAATGTTTTCATCAAAAACCTTAATTTCTTTTCGACTGAGGAAAGAAAGACATGGACATCTTGGATGACATAGGGGTGAGTAAATTATCAGCAAAAGTTTTTTCAAAAGTGAACTAATCCTTTAAGAGTATTGCTAAATTAGCTGATTTCATTCTTTTCTTTTTTGGAAAGTAAAAATGTTTTTGTTTTTTTTTTCATACTAAACCATAATTCAGATGGCAGTGACACACCTATGAAGCACTGATGGCTTCACAGGGGGAACTTACAGAGAAAATATAATGATCAGCCTCTTGGTGCCTTTCAAAATTGCTCAGTTAGCGTTAAATTACTCTGAACGCTGCCCTAAAAGGCCAAGCTGGGTGAAATTAGCATGCTCCGCCGCCTCCGTACACAATCTAAATAGAACCATACATCAGCAAAGCTTTTTTGGGCCCTTTTGTTTCTCTCTGCTCTCCTTTCAGTCTATTCCTTCACCTCTCCTTCCACCTGACTATCATTTCCTGCTCTGTTTGTCCATTAGAGGTAGATAGATGTTCTTTGTTTTTGCATTCTAAGCAGTGCAAATATTCTGCCATTAGGGCAGATGAGGCCAGCTCAAGCAATACAAACACAAATGCACACGTATTATCAATAAACAACTTTATCAATATGCAATCTGAGCTAATGTCAACCTAGCTCCAAAGTCAATATAGACATGGTTAAAATAAAACTGAAAACACAAATCTATAAGTAATAATAATACTTTACTCCATTCACATAATTTTTCACTTGACTTCTTCTTTGACTCTCTGTGGTCATTAAAAATTTGCCCCTTGGCCTCTGTTCATCATGGCCTCCTAATCATCCCCATACTGATTGGCTTCATCACTGTCTCCTCTCCACCAATAAGCTGTTGTGTGGTGGGCGTTCTGGCGCAATATGGCTGCCATCGCATCATCTAGGTGGAGGCTGCACATTGGTGGTGGTTGAGGAGATTCCCCCTTCCATGTTTCCATGTAAAATGCTTTGAGGACCCAAAAAAGCGCTATATAAATGTAATGAATTATTATTATTATTATTTCACTATTCTATGCTGTTTTGTGGTAGTTTGTTTTGTTTTGTTCTGAGCACACAGAGCATTCAGACACTGTGACTGACTCTTCGTGAATGTGTAGTACGTGAGCACTGTTATCTCCCTGTCAAGTACAAACTATCCCATCATCATTTGATGAGCTTTAAGTGGACATCCAGCAAGCAATTTTGTGTTTAAAAGACGGCTAATGGCCGTCCAAACACAGCCCTAATTTCCAGGCTTAAACAAGGCAAAATTTGGGCTGTCAGTGAAAATTTAGACAAGCATAGCCCAAGACTATACTCGTCATCTAGAACATGTCAAAGAAATGAAACCAAACATCTTGTAATCACTATTGACTTTGCATACATGATGAAATATCAGACATCTCGCAAGTTATTTGGGCAAAACTACATGGATTACCCATAGCCGGACTCTATATAGGGTCTATAGTTAACCTACCTGTAGACGGTGATCTATTGCTTGCTGGGCAGTGTTCAAAGTTGGTGGTCTTTTTCTTTCTTTGTTTTTCTTTGTTTTTCCAATCATTTAAATATTAAACAACACTGAACTCTGTACAGGGTATTTTATCCTCTCTAGGGCTGAATGATGAATAAGTTAATGATAACAAAATGCAATTGATCATTCAAGATATGCAATCAGATATATTATCACACAAGTGGTATTTTGTTTTGATTGTCCAATGAGTATGACCACATGCAAGTACACAGGATTGTCTCCTTTCTATTGTTTTTGTAAACAGTTGTCTTATTTAAATGCTGCTGATAAGTCCTTAAAACGGCAAGAACAAACGATCTAGTTTGCGCAATTCCGCCACACCAAACAGCCAAAGGTCAGCTGTCCTTGGGCAAAAAATGCATTGTTAATATGCCAGTCTAGTACACACAGTTCCTTTTCCGCTGTCTTCCTCCCTGAAACAATCATGCAGTGATACACACACTCACAATCTCTCTGACACAAACACACGTGGACAAAAAAGTTGCACAATATTAAAATTACCTCCATTAAACTGACAATAACTATTTTTAATGTTGTGACCAATAACCAATGAATGGTTGATATTTAAAATCAATAGAAGTATGCATAAATAAATAAATAAAAATACTAAAGACTTTTAAAATCTGCAAGGGAATTTAAGCACCACAATGTTACTCTATATGCACAGTATTGAAATAGATTTTCATTTAGATTTTTTTTTTTTTGGATTTACAGTGCTTTTAAAAGATTCACTTTAAATTAGGTGTTATAGAACAGGAAAGGTATCTAAATATACAAATAGAGGAAAAATGTAATATTCAATATCAGCCAACATATATCCAATATCAAGCCATATAGGCCAACCGATTCTGCTCTTATATATGTGCAACCCTAAAACATGCACTTGGGGTGGTCCTATATATGACAAAATGCTTAAATGGATATTCACTGACAAGCACTGATGAATCTGACACATAATACCATTATTTTCAGGAAATGTACATGTACACATGCACAATCACTCACATCATAAAGTGACATATTGTATGGTAGTAGTTTCATCACCACGTGCACAAGATCTCTAAATGCACACAGTTCAAAACAATGTTTTCTACAGGATGGTTTTCTCATGACATTGTAAAAAACAAATATTTACATGATTTTTTTGTCACAACATTTTTTTCTTCTTTCAAAGATAATTTTTATCATTTTAATATTTTTTTTTTATTTTTATCAACTAAGATAAATTTCTGGTTCAGAAAGCATAATACTTTGAGTTTCTGAAACTCCAACAGAATCTCCTTCATTCTATCAACATTTTTTTTTTTATTCCAAAGAACTTAAAATTTGAAGGCATCCAGGTTACTTACTATTTTTAAGTTAAATCAACAACATTTGTTTTTACAGTATACTCAACCGATCACATATACTTACTTGTCAAGCCAGGTTCAGATTCAGCCCAAAATCAGCGTAGGTGTCAGATGTACAACAAATGAATGGGCCAGAAAGTTCTGCTGCAGTCCTGTGGTACAATGATCAGATCCAGAGAACGGGGGAGTGTTGGCAGTGTTGTGACATGCACCCAGGCGTACACACTATCATGTACACAGCCAGAACTGCTCTTCTGTCACACAGGCTGTGAGACTGTGAGGCCTGATCCTGTTAATCTCTCTCTGTCTCTCTCACTTTTGAACTCTCTCTCTCTCTCTTTCACTTGATGCTCGTTTTCTCTGATGCTTACGTAATACTACCCTCGTGCACACGGGCCAACCACTATGGCAAGCCGTTTTATCTTTTAATCATTCGCAGGATATGAATTCTTGATATCAACAATTACATTTTTTGATATCAAGAATTAAATTGTTGATATCAATAATTGAGTTCTTGATATCAACAACTGAATTCTTGATATCATAAAATGTAATTGTTGATATCAAGAATTCAATTATTGATATCAACAATTTAATTGCTGATATCTGTAATTGTATTTTCACTAGTAAAATTTCACCATAGGCTGCCATTCAAAATCAATTGTTGATATCAAGAATAGATTTCTTACTAGTTGAAATATCATTTTTGATATCAACAATTACATTGTTACTAGTAAGAATGTGAATTCCTGATATCAATAATTAAATTGTCACTAGTTGAAATGTCTATTCTTGATATCAACAATTAATTTGCTACTAGTAAAAATTTTTATTTATGATATCTGAAAATGTATTTCTGATATCAATATTATTTCAGATATCTAAAATGGCTTTCTTACTAGTAACAATCACATTCATGATATCAGAAATTAACATTGTCACTAGTGAAAACTGAATTATTGATATCAAAAATGAACATTTTTACTAGTAGCAATTCAATTGTTGATATCAAGAATAACATTTCAACTAGTAACAATTGAATTATTGATATCAAAAATAAAGGTTGTTACTAGTAAGAATTGTATTTCTGATATGTGAAATTGGAATTTCAACTAGTAAGAAATCTATTCTTGATATCTGTAATAGTTTAGTCGCCCTTTTAATATTTAATCACATGTAGGATATGAATTGTTGATATCAACAATTCAGTTATTGATATCAACAATGAAATTCTGGATATCAGAAATGCTCGTGGTTGATATCAGGAATTAAATTCTTGATATAAAAAATTACGTCATCACTCGCAGAAATACATTCTTGATATCACAAATGAAATTAAAACTAGTAAGAAACATACTTCTTGATATCTGTAATTTAATTCTTGATATCTGTAATTTAATTCTTACATGTAAAAATGTAATTTTCACTAGTAAAAATTGTTATTGCAGATATCAATAATTCGTTTTTGGATATGTGCATAATAATGAATTCCTTTTTGGATATGTGCATAGTAATGACGACTGCTTAAATATTCAAATAAAAGAGCGTGATGTTTTCGCATGATTTTTTACGCTTAAGAACTGATGAACTGTGAACAAACTAGCAATGGCAGAAGAGGTTTTGAGGCAAATTGGAAGGCAATGTTATGCCATTGAAAGGGCGTACCACAATGGATGTTGTGGTCAACGACATCTACGTGCCATAGAGGCATGTCTCAGAAATCTATCAAGAGTTGCCAGTTTGTTAAGAACAGAGACAGCGGACGAACTTAAGGACTCGCTCATTGACCTAAGAAGGATTTTGCTGCTGCAAAATGTAGAGCAAGAACGGTCCTATTCTGCCGGACGTGTACATTTAGGTGAGTAAAATTGTTGTTCTCTCTAAGTTATTAGAAGGTTAGACCGTTATAAAAGGTTAGACCGTTTAATTGAAAACATGTAAAGTATTTAAACTAGGCTGTAAGTTATTTGGGTCGCTCCGAAGTTCTTGAAGACGTTGCGACGTCCGTCTCTGGCTCAGTCAGAATTTTCCTCAAAAAAAAAAAAAAAAAAAAAGGTCTCTTTGATGCCATTAAAACCATGATAGAACCAATATAAGCCCATCGGCAACAATCTCAAACATTCTAACATTTATATGTGTGTAGCACTTTGATTGATTGTTTCTTTGAGCAACATAAAAGCATGAATGTTGCATAAAAAAAGTCTTATTTAAATGTAGGATGCACAGTGCATGCAGGAGGTTTGGCCATGAAGGGAGTGAGGAATGTGCAGGGTAGAGATTTAGCTGAATTGGCATCAAATCTGTTAATGTCGATCTGGTTAAACAAAATTAAATCTGGTTAAACAAAAATTATTTCATTCTCTGTTATAGGCTTACATGCAACTTTGTCATAATCCATTAATTCCTATGTATTATCGTTAATTCCCATTCCAAACTTTTGGAATTCCTAGAATTTGGCAAACTAATAAAGGAACACAGACACTTCATATTTAATTGTATTTAATAAATTGTGATTTTTACACTTAGATAAACAGACTACTTAATAGATTGAAAACATACTGTACACGGCCGCACAGGTATTCGAGCAGAGTGACAAGTGGAGACACATTGTTATGAATGCCCGTGCGGCCTTAGCAGTGTCTGTTACTTGTTGTTCAATTGTTCTTTGTTTCTTTTTGTCATAGGTGTACGTGGCAGACCTTCTATTAATGTTTCAAAGCAGCAAATTGAGTTTCTAATGAAACAGGGACACACCATTAAGCAGATGGCCAATATTCTGGGCTGCTCATCTTCATTTCTCTATAGGAAAACTAAACAGCTCGGAATTCCAATAAGAAAAATGCAAACACAAGTGACTGAGGAAGAGCTCATTCAGCATGTCAGAAGACTTCACAGTCTCTATCCCAACACAGGAAGTGAGGTGTGTTAGGCAAAGGAAAGCCAAACTCACTATTCTGAATCCATACTGTCAAATGAAAATGTGCTTTTATAATTACTCCTTAGATCATGAGGGGGCTGCTTCGTGGAGAAGGGCTGTTTGTCCAGCGGTGCAGGGTCCGAGAAGCCCTTACCCTAATCGATCCCACTGCGACTGCACGCAGGTGGAGTAATGCCATTGCCAGAAGAGTCTACCATGTTCCTCATCCAAACAGTTTATGGCACATAGATGGAAATATGCGGTTGATTAGGTAATACACTATTCATCCCTCCCACAATTCAAAGACACACAGGAAACACTAAATTGCCCGTGAGTGCATGTGAGAGTGTCCTTGGCCCTGTTACCTGGTTTTTAGATGTGTTTTCGTCGATCGGATCACAGTTGGACGATGCTAAATACAGGCTTAAATATGCAACTTTTGTAGCTTTTGAACACTTTCAGGGGTAGTTGAAAATTCATTCGACCAGATGCTTTCATAGTTTAAACGCTTGTGGTAGAATATGTTCAAACAGCCACAAAACATTGTCTAGTTTCCTCCCACTAACCTAATGCGTAAACATTATGGGTAGAGCTCGAACCAGATGGGTTTTTAACTTTGTTGGTTAAAGACCCAAGTTTGGTTTGCAAAAAAAATTTACCAAACACAATATTCTCGCTATTCTCCCTACGTTCAGCTGGTTTTGTGGCTGTCAGAGCAGAAACGAAAAAGCTGCTGTTCTTTGTTTTTCAATCTTCTCCATTTCACTATTCATATGTACATTCATTGCTTGAGCTTATTTCGTCCATTAGACTGAAAGATCTGATAAAGCCAATATTTACCAACCCATAGACCAGGGTTTCTCAAACTCGGTCCTAGAAAGCTGCTGTCCTGCAGAGTTTAGCTCCAACCCTGATCAAACACACCTGAGCAAGCTAATCAAGGTCTTCAGGATCACTAGAAAGTCACAGGTAAGTGTGTTTGATCAGGGTTGGAGCTAAACTACTGCAGGACAGTGGCCCTCCAGGACCGAGTTTGAGAAACCCTGCCATAGGCCCTCTGAAAGAAATCAGGACAGAAATGGTGGAAAGTGGACAACAGAGACAGATTTAAACACCAGATGTAAACGTGAATTTTGTCTCCCTCGTCTTCTTGTGATCCGATCGACCAAAACACGTCTTAATAAAAGGTGGAAACAGGGCCCTAGTACTGCGGTTGCACAAGTTTGTGCACTTCAAGAGCGGGTTACACCAGGAAGGGCTTCCGGCTTATATCCTGTTTAAAAAAAAGCCTCATTCAGTCCAAACCCAATTTTTGTGCATATCTAATTAGAATCTGATCATATTTAGCAAGTGTGAACAGCAAAAAAATAAATAAATAAACAAATCACATGAAATGCAATTTTTTTTTTTTTACAAATCCATTTTGATTTTATCACAATATTGTGGTTGTCAAAATAATTGGTAACTAAACAGAACTTCATTAAGTTTAATGAAAATATATTATGTTCACACGACAGGTAGACAAGTGTTATTTTAAGTGCTTGACACAAATTTCATGCTTTTCATGATAAAGCGATTTGATTCCGATCTTAATTCAATACAGAAGCTACATGTTGATTTTTCTCAAAGAACAATAAATCTCTTAACTAATGCTGTCACAGAAAAACCTGTCAGCTGGAATGCAAAGATTAAAATTAATATTAATATTAAATAGTAATAAAAAATTATATAATGCGTTTTTTATAATTATGGTATTTTTCTTCATTGATAAAATCCACAAAAATATCAATATGGCACTCCGCTAATATATAATACAAGAATTGAATCATTATCTATTGTCACAATCCAGGATATGCCCCATCTTAATTTATGTTTAGGAGCTGCTAATTAATTTGGTATGTTTTATCTTACCTCAAGGGCATCCAAGATGTAGGTGTCTTTATTTCCGCAGTAGTTTCAATTTTATTTGTAGGTATTTTTAGGTCAAACCTTTGTTGTCTGTCAGTCATATAATGCATGTCTATGGTCACCACCTCAAAGAGCATGCACAGAGAAGTCCAAATTAAACATGATTTAATGACTCGGACTCGTAAATGTAAGTACACATTGATGGCCTAAGACACGAAACGAGCGGTTTGTGTGAGAAAACGAATCGGTTACCTAACGTAACCTCGGTTCTCTCTAGATGAGGGAACGAGTATTGCGTTCCCGGCCGTGCTTGCGCCACCAGCGTTTCGCTTCATGCTGACAGAATCGACGAACGAGCCTGGGAGAGCTACCTTTATACACTGTAGCCACGCCCCTTTTGGCGGGCTCTGACGCAGTGAGCGAGCGCCGTCCGCTCATTGGCCGCGGACTCGGCGCCGCTCTCCCATAGGTTCGTGCATTCTCTCTGAGCGAACCAATGAGCCGCTAGCTAGCCCGCTCATGGTCTGCCTCAGAAGAGACTGCGTTGACAATGATTACAAAATTATGGAATAATTTTTTGGCTTCAAGTTCTCAGCAAAGATGAATCTTTCCCGTAGCGTAAGCTAGCTTACGCAATACGAGAGAACCTCTCGTAAGAGAACGAATCGGTTACCTAACGTAACCTCGGTTCTCTCTAGATGAGGGAACGAGTATTGCGTAGGGTAATCTAGCTTACGCAATACGAGAGAACCTCTCGTAAGAGAACCAACAGTATTTGTATCGTTTTTACCTCTTGATACCACAGCCACAAAGCGCCCACGCCCTCAGATCAGTTGGACGTGGATGTGATTACAAGAGGTAAAAACGATATAAATACTGTTAGTTTTCTCACACAAACCGCTCGTTTTGTGTCTTAGGCCATCAGTGTGCAGTTACATTTACGAGTCATTAAATCATGTTTAATCTGGACTTCTCTGTGCATGCTCTTTGAGGTGGTGACCATAGACCTCCATTATATAACAGATAGACAAAAACAGTTTGACCTAAAAATTGAAACTACTGCGGAAACAAAGACACCTACATCTTGGATGCACTTGAGGTAAGATAAAACATACCAAAAGTTAATTTCAAAGTGAACTATCCCTTTAAGATATTTTGAATGTACTTATTTTGTATTGCTTAACCTTGTGTTGTTTATATGCCTTTTATACAAGGTGGGGTTTTGTTGTACATGGAGCCATCGATGGGAAATCTCGCCTTATAACCTACCTGAGCTGCAACACAAATAACCGTGCCTCCACTGTGCTGACCCAGTTTGTGAAGGCCACATGTCTTTATGGCCTTCCTTCACGAGTGCGATCTGACCATGGAGGGGAAAATTCACAAATTGCCCTATTCATGAATCTGGTTCAAGGGGTGGAACGGAGGAGTCACATAACAGGAGAATCTGTTCACAACCAGCGCATAGAGCGGCTTTGGAGAGATGTCTTCCTGCATGTGCTCCAGTACTTCTACAACTTATTCTACACTCTTGAGGATTCTGAGGTCCTTGATCCAGATAACGATGTCCACAAGATGTCCCTGCACATTGTTTTCCTGCCAGAGATACAAAAGAGACTGGGTCTTTTTAGGAATGGATGGAATCACCACAAAATCAGAACGGAGAACAATAAAACACCTGTCCAAATATGGACTGCAGGAATGCTTGCCAACATGGACACAAACTGCAGAGCGATCAGCAATGTTTTTGGTGAAGATCCTTACAGCACACAAACTCTACAAGAGCTTTTGGCAGAACATGGCATCGACAACTTCCCTGTGACTGATGATGATGATGATGATGATCATTTTCCAGCTGTTGTTGTGGAGCAACCCAGAATCAATCTGAGCCATCAGCAGCAGCAAAACATAATGCAGGCAATTGAGACCATCTCAGATACTACTGCGAAGTATCAGACATGCTGCAGAGAAATCGCAAACATATTACAAGATGACTGAGATACAATTTATAATACAGCATGTGTTTTTCTTCAAATGCACCATCAGAGTGACAATGTTGATGTATTCGGCATGCTTGCCTTTTTCAAAGGGGACCCACTAAAAAAAAAAAAAAAAAAACTATTAAATGTCTTCAGTTAAATATCACACCATCTGTTTCATGCTCCGACATAATTTGTTTAGCAGGATTACTAGACTACAATGTGAAAAAAAGGATTCAGACAAATGCAATGAAAATAGATTCAGGTTTTATTGCTCCAATTATGCAGTCAAACATTTAGATGTTAGAAGGATTACTGTTTTAATCACAACTTGCTGTTATGTACTTTTTCAATTTAGAAGAATTAAAACTGATTTAATCACAACTTGCGGTTATGTACTTTTTCAATTTAGAAGAATTTGAACCGTTTAAGTAAATTAAGCAAAATGTGCTAATATAAATCAAACATTAAAGGTAAGAACAGTCCGACAATAAACTGTAAAACAGTAAAATGCGCGTTTGAGATGGCATAAGGGTGGATAAAGGAACACTTCACTGTTTTTTCATATTGAACTATGTTATTCCCTTAACTAAAACGAGTTGATGCATACCTCTCTCATCTCAGTGCGTGCACTCAATCACTCTGATTGATAGACACTTTGATAGCACTTAGCTTAGCCCAGTACAAACTTGGGTAAATGTATTTAAATTGGAAAAACATGGAGGTGATTGGTTGCTTCTAACTTAATCTCTGTTTGGATCCGCATGAATGAACTGGGCTAAGCTAAGTGCTATCAGAGTGTCGCCACACACCAGATTGATTGAGTGCACACACTGAGACGAGAGAGGTATGCATCAACTCATCTTAGTTAATGGAGTAACATAGTTTAATATGTAAAAACAGTGAAGTGTTCCTTTAAGAGAATTATTTGAAGTATTTATTTTCACCCTTACATGAAGGTACTACATGGTGCCAAAAGTTGGCGACTGCAGAATACCTTCAGTCATGTAAGTTCTAAACAATTCATAAGTACTGTGAATTGGAAGTCTGAGAACAATAAGACATGTGTTGGCCTCCGGAAATATTCTGGTCTCTTGACCAGAAAGTAAAAATTCAATTTTTGGCTGATGGGGGAATCCTAGAGGCGGCACAGACGAGGCTCCAGAAGCGAACTGTAGCACCATCTCTAGCGTCAGCGGATTGCAGTCACCTTCTGTAGCCACACAGATTCAGACAGACACACAAAGAAGCAGAATAAGGTTGACTATCAGTTTCAGTATGTTGGCTTTAAGCAAACTAATTTTTTTTATTACTGAAAGAAATTTAACTTCACAAAAAAAAAGTCATTCAAAATCACTTTAAATGCCAATGTATTTATTTTTATTTTATTTTATTACCACAAAGTGATTGTAAAGTTTAAATGATAAAGCAAAAACCCTACCTTCAACATCTATTAGCCAGTCTCTCCAGAAACAAATTGTCTTGTTTTCCAGCTGCCTTTTGTTGCTGCCAGGGGGAGAAAAGTCCACTTCAAAAAGAGCCATAACATCTTTTGCCTCCAGTGGTCTGATCGCATTAACAAATAGGTCCTCAAAGATTTCAGGATGATTTTTTAGTTCGTCCATCAGACCGAACGTTTTGAATCCCTCTTCAAATCTGGCACAGGACATTAAGTCATAATGAGATTTTAGTCACATCCAAACTTTCCATTTTACAAATTTTTTCCTTTGTAAGGCATTTACACAGTTCTCATGCTGGATACTTACTGTCTGAGAGCCACATTTGTCCGCCCATTAACAAAAAATTCTGCAGCAGATTGGACGAAGGAATCCCTGTCTTCTAGTGATGAGATGAATCGGAGTGCTCCCAACATGTTGAGACTGTCCCCAGCTTCCAAGATTGCTGAATTGGCTTTTTGAACAGAGTCTGCTTCTTTAATCTACAAGTAAATCATTAGAAAGTTATGCCATGAAATCACATTGCAAAAAAAATCAGAAGTCAGAAAGCATTGCAAAAAAAATGACAAGAAAAAAAAAAAAAAAACCTGCATAGATGAGACTGTTTAATGTACAAGTCTAACTTTATCTCTTCCGTGAGCACTTAACATTTAAAAAAAAAAAAAAATAAAAAAAAAATAAAATAAAAACTTTAAATCCTCACGTGCCTGGCTTATACTACTCTGAGCAATGTTAGAACTTTGTATTGAGCACTTCATGTGTTGTTATTGCCTCTTCACGATGACTTAGTAGTCAGATGCAAGTTACCTTGGATAAAAGCTTCTGCTAAATGACTAAATGTACAGTAAATTTAGTTTATAATCACCTTTGTGAGTTTTTCTCTGAAGCAGCTGTCTGCAATCTCCTCAAGGGAGACAGGAAGTGTACATGTACCACAGAGCTGCATAAAGAGACGATCAGAAAAGAAACGAGGGCCAACTCCACCATGAACTATGCACACTGCAATCATTTTTGCAATGGTCATGTACAAGCCATTCTCAAGTGCTAAAAAACATATACAATATACATAGTTAGTGATATACTTAGTGAATGTGATGAAATATAAATCTATTTTAATTTAATAAGAAAAAAAGAAAACCAAATAGATAATCCTCACCATGAGTATCAAGAGCCAGTAGTCTGTTATCTTCCGGCCCTTCAAATATTTTTGATGTCTGGATTTCCCTCATCAGCAAGCGAAGATATTCCCTTGTAGGTCCACCATCATCTATAGCTCCTTCTCCAACCCCATCCGAGTCCACAAAGATCACATCCAGCCTTGCTTCTGGATTGAAGCGCCTTCGTTTGAAAGCGTGCAGGCTACCTTGTAATATGTTATCTCGACTTACATTAATTTGATTACTTGTGGGACAACATGAGAGATCAAGTCTGCTATGAAGCTTCTTCAAAATCATCTGTAGATCAACTCTAAAACACAATGGAGTAAAATAATTTAGCTTTCATGTGTCTGAAAAAGTTTAGTTCTTTACATTATTTAAAGCAGAGGTGCCCAAACCTGCTTGACTGTCCTGCACAGTTTATCTCCAACCCTAATCAAACACACCTGAAGCAACCAATTAAGGTCTTCAGGATCACTTGAACATTAAGGCAGGTGTGTTTGATTAGGGTTGGAGATGAAATGTGCAGGACAGTGGATCGGCAGGAGCAGGATTGGGCACCCCTGCCTTAAAGTAAAACACAACATACTCATCTGAAATATTTTCACAGTTGTCAGTTGTTACAGAGGACAGATCAGTGGGGAGAGAGCGCTCAGGTGACCAGAGATGATTTGTGTGAAAAGGTGAAGGAGCAGGTGACCAATGTGGAGGTGAAGGAGCAGGTGACCAGTTCGGGGGTGTTGGGGAATGACAATCATTCAGTGGCAAAGAAGGAGTTGGTTCATGTGATGATGATGGAAGCGACTGGTTGGAAAAGGACGAGTTGAAATGAACTTCTCCAGAATTCACTTGAATGCTTGCCTCGTTCTGTTTATCTCGACTCTCCTGTACATATAGACCAATATTTTAAATAAAATATACTATACCGGTCAAAAGTTTTAGATCGGTAAGATTTTTTATGTTTTTAAAAGAAGTCTCTTCTGCTCACCAAGGCTGCAATTATTTGATATAAAAAAATAAATAAAATAAAAAACAGTAATATTGTGAAATATTATTACAATTTAAAACAGCGGTTTTCTATGTGAATATATAGTGAACTTGTGTAATTTATTCCTGTGATCAAAACTGAATTTACAGCATCATTACTCCAGTCTTCAGTGTCACATGATCCTACAGAAATTATTATAATATGATGCTCAAGAAACATTTATGAAGATTCAGGATCAAGATTCTTTGATGAATAGAAAGTTCAAAAGAACAGAATTGATCTGAAATGGAAATCTTTTGTAACATTAAATCACTACCATTCAAAAGTTTGGGGTCAGTAAGAATTTATATTTTATTTTGGGGGGAAAGAAATTAGAAAATACTTGTATTCATCAAGGATTAGTTCAATTGATCAAAAGTTACAGTAAAGACATTTATATCACATTTATGTTAGAAAAGATTATATTTTAAATAAATGCTGTCCTTTTGAACTTTCTATTCATCATAGAATTTTGGGGAAAAATGGTACACGACTGTTTTCAACATTGAAAATAATAATTGATGTTTTTTGAGCATAAAATCAGCATATTAGAATGATTTCTGAAGGATCATGTGACACTGAAAACTGATGTGTAATCAGCAACAGTAATGATGTTGAAAATTCAGCTTTCAAATTACATTTTAAAATATATTAAAATAGAAAACAGTCATTTTAAACTGTCATATTTCACAATATTACTGTTTGTCTTTTTTTTCATCAAATAAAGCAACCTTGGTGAGCAGAAGAGACTTCATTTGAAAACATAAAAAATCGTACTAATCTAAAACTTTTGACCGGTAGTGTATACTCCAGAAATAGTTGCAGAAAATATAAATAGAAGGGTTACTCACGTGTACATCAATTGGTGAACCCCAAATAACATAAAGCGTTGAATGACCCTGGATGTTGTAATCATTAAGTGTTCCTGAAAGGTTATTTTCAAGAGGTGTAGATGAGATCGCATCTTGAACATAGAACACTTCACTGGCCATGTCTTCCTGACCAACAAAGTCAAATAAGATCTGAAAAGAAGTACATGAAACATAGGTAGATTACAGTTAGTGTCATTATTATACAATTATTATTATACAGGCTATTTGCTATATTATTTCCCAAACACATTTTAAATCATGACTGTTTTCTATGCTTAATGTCTATCCTTTTATTAAATATCAGGAGTCATTTACTTGAATTGTTTCTGACAAGATGAATTTTCGGATTTTTTCCACTCCATTAGGAAACTTGAATTTGATGGGCACAGCATTAATGGGTTCCTCATAATTCGCAATCCTCTTCCGTCTGTCTTCAATTGCCTTTAATGCAACCAAGGTTACGTGAATGCAGTATTTTTTTTTACTTCAACCAAACAAATCATTATATTTTTTTAAAATAACATTTACCTGTAGTCGACTCTTCTCCTGCGCCTCCAAAGATTGTCGTCTCATCTCCTGTTTATAATATAAAGAATTTGTGAATTTAATTTAAATAGAAATATATGTTTACACCTATTAATACACCCTGAAACAAGTTCATAAAAAACATTACAGAACAGTTTAGTGTACATACTCTCAAATAAATTGTTTCTTTTGTATTTCAACCATTAAAGCACTAATTTTCTTATACTATCCAGACATTAATGCCAATTCAGAAAATATACTAAAGGTTAATGGGTTTGTGTAACAAATTATAAATTAAAAAATATATTTTAAACTGGACTTTTGTTTTGCAACTGGAGAAAAATGCGATTTTCCCAAGATTAGTAAAGAGGACCCTAGCATTCAAAAGTTTATATAAATATAT
This sequence comes from Pimephales promelas, assembly GCF_988280905.1. NCBI lineage: Eukaryota > Metazoa > Chordata > Actinopteri > Cypriniformes > Leuciscidae > Pimephales > Pimephales promelas. Next base: position 18,377,310 of record NC_142769.1, read on the forward strand.
TTTAATAACATTCTTAATCAAAGACATTTCAACATTTTGGCTCAAGTATCACAAGACTAACAGTAATACTACTACTCATTCAAATTTAGAAAGTAAAAAGTTTAAGTGGTTGCTGAGTTGCAGTGAAATAATACAGTTGCTTACTTTTTCTCTGTCTGCCATTAAAGATTGTTCAAATTCTTTGTCTTGTTCTTGCCGCAGAGATCGCCACTGCTGCAAGACCTGTTAACACATAAAAAAATATCTGACTTAAATATTATGAGGAACAAATTTTCAACACAGACTCTGGTATATATTGCTTTAAAACGTTATAGGTCTATTCTTAATTACCACTGCGCTGTCTGCAGTGTCTGTGTTGCCACTAAAATCAGTAAGGTCATTCACCACAGATGGAGTACTCTCAGAGTTGTTGGCTCCTGCTTCAGGTGCACTTTGTGACTGGCACAAAGGAGGTGGTGATTCCTGTGCAGATAGTTGTTTTCATTTACACTACAACAACATTTTTCATTTAAGCATTATATCAAAGAAAATGATGACAAACCTGGTATAATTCTGCTAATGGTAGAATGTACAGCCTACTCCGGCCAAGAGCTTGCTTTAATTCTTTGACAGAAGTAACCTGAAGCTTCTGTAATTTCTTTCCTCTGTCAGCCTTAGCTAATTCATATCCAATCAAATTTAGGCTGACATCTGGGAAACTTTGACAGATGCATTGTTTGAAATCTGCCAAACTCCAATTCATTTGGATTTGGGAGACTTTTTCTTTACCTGTGTCATCCACAGGGCTACCTAAATATGTTTTGAAAGAAAAAAATGATAACATTACTATATTATTGTATTTCAAAAATAAAATAAAAATAAAATCTCATAATTCACTGTGCAATTACCAAATCCAGTTTGTGTCATTTTTCTGCGTTCTGCCACTGTAGGTATCTTTGTAAAGGTTGGGCCAGGAAGCAAAAACAGGCCAACATTCCAACAAAGATTTCCTCGTCTTCCAGCTGTACCTTTAAAACAGAACATTAAAGACTGAATAAATGAAATAAGAGAATCATCTGATCAATGTGTTCATTTTACCATTTTGATATCCTATTAGAAAAGGAATAACAAGAAACTGAAAGACAGTTAATTTATTTTTAATTATTACTATTTACTTAGCCTACTGAGAGGTTAAAAAAACGGTTGTTTCTTTTTACACAAAACAACAACTAAAAAAACCCATATAGAATAGACATTGGCTCATGGTTTCAAAGATCATTAATTTGATACTTAAATCACGTGACTTTGGCAGTTTGATAAGGCTCTGAATCACTTCTGAATCACTCACTGAATCATCAAAAAAAATGATTCGTAAATGTTTCGAAGCGTGTTCGAAGCTTCGAAAGCCCTCTCATCATCACCAATGAAGACTCATCAGGGCACTAGTTACTGTAGCCTGCACAGATTGCAAGCAAAAGCTTTCGAAATGAGACGTTCCCGTACAACTTTTTGCAATGCTTTGGAACGCACCCCTGGTCATGCCAATCACGGGAAAACAGGCCAATTTGTAAAAATCATTTACAGACAATTTTTGGAATCATTTGTTTTGCACATCAATTAGCCTACCAACTTCTATACATAATAGGCTACATTTACAATTATAGTAGGCCTATGGTCTATTTCAAGTCTATTTCATGTCAGCAACAAAAAAACATCAACATCAAATTGTAAAAAAGCAAACCAATGAGTATGGTAGGCGAGTAACAGTTGGTAACGTTAACTGATAAAAAAGAAAGGTTTTCGAAACATGTGGCCTACCTGAATGTCGATTTCGAGAACGTCGAAAAAGCCTCCTTGTAGCAGCAAGCAAATTCTCGTTCGATGAACTCTGAATAAGTTCCATTCTTGCTCTATTTGCGACATCAAAAATTCTATCAAAGGCAGAAACTGCCGCATCTAACGTTATCTGCTCTGATGAAGCTGTTTCTTCCTCCATCTTACACGGACTCGGACTGCTTTGAAAGGCGCCAAAAGTACGAGTATGTGATAGTGGGAGGACCGCTGACGGTTAATTTTTTTTTATTTATTTTTTTATTGTTGATATCACGAATGTAATTGTTGATATCAAATTTAATTGTTGATATCAAGAATGTAAAGTGATATCACGCATTTAATTGGTGATATCAAGAATTTAATTGTTGATATCAAGAATATAATTGTTGATATCAAGAATGTAAAGTGATATCACGCATTTAATTGTTGATATCAAGAATGTAATTCGTGATATCAAGAATGTAATTGTTGATATCAAGAATGTAATTGTTGATATCAAGAATGTAATTGTTGATATCAAGAATGTAATTGGTGATATCAAGAATGTAATTGTTGATATCAAGAATGTAATTGTTGATATCAAGAATGTAAAGTGATATCACGCATTTAATTGTTGATATCAAGAATGTAATTGTTGATATCAAGAATGTAATTGGTGATATCACGCATTTAATTGTTGATATCAAGAATGTAATTGGTGATATCAAGAATGTAATTGTTGATATCAAGAATGTAATTGTTGATATCAAGAATGTAAAGTGATATCACGCATTTAATTGTTGATATCAAGAATGTAATTGTTGATATCAAGAATGTAATTGGTGATATCACGCATTTAATTGGTGATATCAAGAATTTAATTGTTGATATCAAGAATATAATTGTTGATATCAAGAATGTAAAGTGATATCACGCATTTAATTGGTGATATCACGCATTTAATTGTTGATATCAAGAATGTAATTCGTGATATCAAGAATGTAATTGTTGATATCAAGAATGTAATTGTTGATATCAAGAATGTAATTGGTGATATCAAGAATGTAATTGTTGATATCAAGAATGTAATTGTTGATATCAAGAATGTAAAGTGATATCACGCATTTAATTGTTGATATCAAGAATGTAATTCGTGATATCAAGAATGTAATTGTTGATATCAAGAATTGGTGATATCAAGAACCACTACTCATTAATATTCATAAATTAATTACCATAGCTTTTCTTACCTGTAAAAATGACAATTCTAGATATCTGCAATACTATTTTTACTAGTTAAAATAGTATTCAAGATATTAGAAATTATATGTTCACTAGTTTCAAGGGCAATTCCAGATATCAACTTGCTTTGTTGATATCAATATTTACATTGTTACTAGTACAAATACGAATTCCTGATATCAATAATTAAATTGTCACTTGTTGAAATGTCTATTCTAGATATCAATAATTTAATTGTTACTAGTAAAAATAGTCATTTATGATATCTGAAAATGTATTTCTGATATCAATATTATTTCAGATATCTAAAATGGCTTTCTTACTAGTAACAATCACATTCATGATATCAGAAATTAACATTGTCACTAGTGAAAATTGAATTATTGATATCAAAAATGAACATTGTTACTAGTAGCAATTCAATTGTGGATATCAAGAATAACATTTCAACTAGTAACAATTTAATTCTTGATATCAAAAATCAATGTTTTTACTAGTAAGAATTGTATTTCTGATATGTGAAATTGGAATTTCAACTAGTAAGAAATCTATTCTTGATATCAACAATTGGTTTTGAATAGCAATCTATGGTGACATTTTACTAGTGAAAATACAATTACAGATATCAACAATTATAATTTTTACTAGTTCAAAATTAATTGTTGATATCAAGAATTATCACTTTAACTAGTGAAAATGTAATTGTTGATATCAAGAATTAGCATTGTTACTAGTGGAAATGTTATTCCTGATATCAAAAGTTTTCATTGTTACTAGAATAAATCTAATTCCTGATATCAATTAGTATCATTTTAACTAGTGAAAATGTAGTTGTTGATATCAAGAATTCATATCCTGCGAATGATTAAAAGTCAAAACGGCTTGCCTATTGCCATTCCCAGGATACAAATTGCTAATATCAAGAATTATAGCTTTTACTAGTTGAAATTCAACTGTTAATATCGAGAATTATAGTTTTTACAAGTTAAAATTGAATTGTGGATATCAAGAATTACAATTTTTACTAGTTGAAATGTAATTCCTGATCTCAAAAATTACCATTGTTACTAGAAGAAATCTAATTCCTGATATCAAAAACTATTATTTTAACTAGTGAAAATGTAATTGTTGATATCAAGAATTCATATCCTGCGAATGATTAAAAGATAAAACGGCTTGCCATAAACCACAGGCACTCTGTCTCCCACCATTAAAGAGCAGCAGGATTTAAAGACAGAGAGGGAGGGATGGATGAAGAGGAAGGGGAAGAGAGATATGATGATGAACAGAGTGTCACATAGTCCATGTGCATTATGAGAGAAATAAACACAAGAGAAAAGGTGTTTAATGCTTTATGGGGAGAACACAAACATCAATGTTTTCCAGGCCCTGTGATTTAACTGTTTGACAGTCTGTCATTTTGGCATGCTGAAATTGGAAAAGCTTGGTGTCGATTCATTTTCTGCTAATTCTTTTTTGAGCCAAGATGCACCAATATCCTGCTAATTCTTTGTGTGTGTGAATTGGAATGTGTGCAAAGGATTGTGGGTGGATAGGAGAATGTGAAGGATATACTTTATCCATCCTTCAAAACATGCTGGCTGAAGGATAAGAAACGAAGGATCCTTTAAATTGACACATCCTTTGACAGAGTGTGATGACTTGGCAGCCAAGATATGCACAATTAGGGCAGAGCTTTCCAACTGTGAACCACCCAGCAAGTTAATTCTTGAATCATCCATTCAACCCATTGATTGAAAAATACTGATTCGTTGAGTAACAAAACACCACAGAGACTCACACGGTTCATACTGCTTTGCCTTTGTTTGAAACCTTTTTTGTTGGTAGAGAAAAAATAGACAAAGTAACTGGCAATATTGTGTGTAAGTTACTCAAATTCAATTTCTTGTGAATTAACACTAGAACGGCCACGACAGTCATTTTGGCCGTTTGGAATTTTATATCTGCAATAACCTTAAATAAAATAAAATCCTGCTGGTACCTGACTTGAGAGCTGGTCAGATGCTGGGAGAGTTAAAGTCATGAAATCCCAAACCAAATTTTCTGAGATTTTAACAGAGGTATGTGTGTTGAACACCATTGAAGACAATCTGTTAGATTCAATAGTAGGATTAAATGGTTAAATTTTTCCCACTTTTTTCGTCTTCCGGATTTAAAATCTTCATCGTGTCCACATCACTCGCTGCGACGTGGCCGTGCACTGCGTTGATGTCTCATCGGTGTCTCATAATTATTAATGATACTGAGTTTTCTTAAGAAGAAACGGTCTCTTAATTATTCATGACACCACATGGATCTTTCCAACAACAGATATGTCACACTGTGAGATCACATAGTACATGAGAGAGGCAATAATGGGAGGCAAGTGTTTGTTTTCATGGTCAAAGTGCGTTTAATATGTTCCCCGCGATGCTGCCAGGGCTAGACTCTGGCTCTGTTGTGCGTTTCCCGAAAGCATCGTTAGCCAACTATGGTCGCAAGTTGGTCGCAATTTCTATTGAACTCTATAGGTAACGACAGAACTTGCGACCATAGTTGGCTAATGATGCTTTTGGGAAACGCACCCCTGGACGGTTGGTTTGCCATCGACCACTGACACATCTAAACACTATCTAAACTATAGTGTTTGCCGCAAACATTTTCTCAAGAGAGCTGCGACAAGTGGAGAATGGTGGACTTCGCCTTGTTGACAACTAATCCAAGTTGCGTCTTGCGAGTGATGCTGTATCCGGAGGACTTTTCTATCCCTTCAGAGGTGTGTGTGACCAGACTGATCTCATGAAGTAGCTTGTGTATGACACGCCAATTCGTATTTCCATTTTTGGCGTGCTATCAAGACGCATAATCGCTTTTCAGCGTGTTTATGAACGCCGTTGACTTAACGTTATTACTGTATATATAAATATATGACTTACCTCAACCCCGTCCCTAAACCTAACCGTCACTGGGGTCAATGGCATTTATGACTGTTCCCTTACCATCCTAGGAAAAAAAAATATCGCTCCCCAGATGTAGATCTACATTTTGCTTCATTTCGCGCGGACATTTGACGGCGTATACAGACACGCTCAGACGTTAATGGCGTAGACATCATACACGCATACACACGGATACACGTGGATAGCTCAAAATGCGTAGAGATAACACGCCACTTGACTCGAAAGTGGCATGTATGTTTACGCAAAAGTCATGATGTCATGTTGGTGTGACAGTGTGTTTAAAATGAGAAGTCATCCACCTCAGCAGAGCCATCTTTATTATGAGGGTTCAGGGGGCGCGTAGATCTAGGCTGTGCACGGAACGTTTTTTTTAAAGTGGAAAATTAATAATTTTCAAATGCATTTATAGTGTCTATATAAACCACTATATATTTTATAATGACATTATAATTATACATGTTGGCTACATTAATATGTTTTAAATAGAATTATGATTAGTGTAGGCTAAGATATGTAGCAGGACACTCAGTTACTTTTGAAAGGACAATAACTAATAAAGTGTCAATGTATTTCATAAGACTTTAACTTTGCCAGCTATATAAAATAATATAGCATTTCCTCATGTTTTACCACTGCTTTTTAGTGACAGTAGATATGCATGAGACATTGACAGTGATGGACATACCACACCCACTCCCTCCCTTCTTCTCACAGCTATCCACGCCCATTTAAGTTGCATTTTTCAAAAAGATTGTGAGCTAAACTTGAGCTGAAAGAGGGGGGATTCATTCATTCATGCAAATGTCAAAGCCCTTGACAGCCCAGGGACGCTGCATGTAGGAGTACTGAACATGGATGGATGACACATGGAAAACGGATACAGGCAGGGCACAAACACGCAGAAATCATCCACAACGATCGGACAAAGACTAGGAGACAACAGTTAAGGGTTTACTGATCAGAAGCAGCGGGCATGCTGATCAGCAGCAATGATCAGCAACCACGCACACACTAGAAGACAGCAAATTCATATGACATTGTCTCTCTCACTGTCAAAAAATCTAAATAAGATACTTTTAGTTGTTATCTTGTTCTGAGTTATGTTGAATGGACATGGAATATAGGCTATCGGTTGTGAATATGCAATAATTACGGATTATACCATGGTCTGGGTGAATACTCGATTCTGATTGGCTGCAGGGTGTCCGTTAAAAAGTGATCGAGGACACCTAGTAAAGTAGTTCTGGTGAAACTATATTTAGCCTAATTAAAATATAAACTAATGTTTTAAAAATGTTTTATTTGGCAAGTGACCATGGTATAAGCGGTTTTAATGGACGACGGCGAGGCGTAAACCGGCCGACGCGCAGCGGAGGCGCAGCTCTTACATACAGATACTAATGATATTAAACTTGTTTAAATGTACAGTTTGGCGTTGTTTTGTTTTTAAGATTTTCTAATACAATAAATCCATTAATCTCTAAATTGGGTATCATAGAGCTCGCATCTAACAGTCAAAATGACCGCTTGTGGCAGTTATGGAATTCTGGCACTTCTAGTGTTAAATTATAAAAGCAACATCACACTCACAATCATGTTTGTCTGAATGTCAGCATGGCAGTGATGTGATTCAAACATGGGCATTGATCATTAATTTATTAATTCAAATGAAACAACAGCACTCTTTTTATGAGACATGCTTAATTATGAGCCATAGTGAATTGTACTAAAAATACAGGCTTCCTGTACAGTTATTGAATTTTCATCCATTTTATGTTATAGTACTCTATTGGTGTAACTAATTTAACATTTTTGAGAAAAAGAATGATCATTGTGTTCCATCAAATGCTGTGGCCCATATTCTTCAAAACAGTGGTGAATGGTTATCCTTCAATGATAAGGCAGTAAACTAATCTTAGAAAATAGGTTTTACAACACAGTTTATCTCCTGCTTTTGTTTTTTCTCATGCAGTTGTGTTGATAAGGAGAGAAAAAAAAACTTTGCTTTATTGGCATGACTGTGTCAATACAATGCTGCCAAGCATCAACATATTATATATAAATAATAAAACAAATTAGCGGAGAATTAGCGGTCTCTGGCATTGTGAATAGCTAACACAAATTTAGCCGCTAGTGCAGCTGTACTATCATTTTCTCTGAGTAAGAAGGACATTTTTTCAGTGCCACTCAGTTCAAAGAATGATGGAAACAAGGTTTCAAATATGGGCAGAACAGTTTCTCTCTCTTTCAAAGCAAAGTATTTGTGAAGCCACAACACGCAACCTTGAGGCAACCTACAACCGTAGAAGACCCCACCGGGTACCACTCATCTGCACAACAAATAGGAAAAAGAGGTTACAGTTTGCAAGAGCTCACCAAAATTGGACAGCTGAAGACTGGAAAAATGTTGCCTGGTCTGATGAGCCCCGATTTCTGTTGAGACATTTCAGATGGTAGAGTCAGAATTTGGTGTAAACAGAATGAGAACATGGATCCATCATGCCTTGTTACCACTGTGCAGGCTGGTGGTGGTGGTGTAATGGTGTTGGGGATGTTTTCTTGACACACTTTAGGCCCCTTAGTGCCAATAGTGCCATGGCCTACCTGAGCATTTTTTCTTACCATGTCCATCCATTTATGGCCACCATGTACTCATCCTCTGATGGCTACTTCCAGCAGGATAATGCACTATGTCACAAAGCTCGACTCATTTCAAATTGGTTTCTTGAATATGACAATGAGTTCACTGTACTAAATGGCCCCCACAGTCACCAGATCTCAACTGGTGCCCTGGATGTGCATCCCACAAATATCCATCAACTGCAAGATGCTACCCTATCAATATGGGCCAAAAATTCTAAAGAATACTTTCAGCACCTCGTTGAATCAATGTCACGTAGAATTAAGGCAGTTCTGAAGGCGAAAGGGGGGTGAAACACAGTATTAGTATGGTGTTCCTAATAATCTTTTAGGTGGGTAAGAAATAAGAGCAACAATATGGACAAATACTAATGTAGACGTTATTGACTATTATTCTTGCTGACTGTAGTGCTTAAAACATTTTTATCTCAAACAGAATCATGGGTTCATGATCAAAGCATTGTTCATTGATCCAGTGTCAACAGACTCACCTGAAAAATATCTATTCTAGGACACTCAACATGAGTAAGAGGCACATTGCATCTAAAGTGCAGTTTTCTTCTCTTCTTATTTTCTTCATTTTCTTTTCTTCCTGAACTCTGTGCTGATAGTCTGTTATTTGCAGTTGCTTTTTACTGTTGTAGGGAAACCCATGTAAAGATAAGAATAATGATAAGGAGGCCTTCGAATAATTATATATATATGGCATGATGTACGTAATACTCCATATCCATGTCCTAATTTTAAAAATAGTAAAGAAGTAAGAGGAGTAAGCTGCATCCACATGACTCTTGTGCCATTGTATTTAATGTCTTTTATCAAGGTTTGTTTTTAAATCAATGCTGATCCAATGGAAAAGAGAGAAAAGAATGTCAGTCTGGAATATGCTCTTTTTATTGCAGGACATGTAAACACAGAAAATAATCTGTCAAGGCCAAACTGATGTCAGAGGCATGTTCATATCAAATGGTTTGCCGCGCTGGCCAACAATCATCTTCAATCTTGTGATGGCTCCATGAGAATTTTAATGAAAAACTCAAATAGTCAGAGAGGTACATAGATTACTACATAGCCTATAGTGGCCTAAAAAAGAAACAATTAACATAAAATTGTATAAAACATAGAAAATGCTTACTGGACTACTCCACCCTCTATGTCATCTTGATATTAAGCTATTATAAGCAGCAGAAGATGTACCTGCTTTTTGGAGCATCTATCTAATGATGACCTTAAATGGACATTCATGCAAAACATTCTGTCAAACTGTCTCAGTCTGTCACATTTATTTTTCCACATTCCTCCCTTGTATCACCACAGTACATGACAACTCAACACACACACAGGGAAATTATTAACACTCATCAGTCCAGTGCAGTGTCTTTCGCTGTCATCAGTGTTTGCATAGAGTGGAGTCCAAAAGTCTGGTCAACACAATTGAATTTTTTTCACAATTGATTTTTTATTAAATAAAACATTTTGGGTAACACTTTATAATAACCATTAAGTAAGTATTAGTAAACAGTTAATTCATCATTCATAAAGCATTAATAGACATTAATAAGCAGTTTATAAATACAGCAATAAATGCATTCTTCTTGATTTAAAAGCTTTTCTATAATTTGTTTAATAATTGTATTTTCATCCTTTCTTAATGATCGGTTTATCATTTCTAAATGAAGAATTGCATTTTTTATAAATCAGTTATAACAGAGTTTATAACAGAGTTTTCAGTGGTTCATAAGCTCACTTAGAGCGTGTAAGTAAATGATTAATAAACTATTTAAATGTACATCCATATATCTTATTATTCAGAAATGATGATTACTTAGTGTGTTAATAAATGCTTTATTAACATGTATTTATGCTGTAATTCAGGGTTATTTTGGGTTGTTATAAAGCATTTAGTAGTGGTCAGTTAACTACTGTATGTTTGTGAGCGCATCTAAAGTGAGGACTATTCATGCTTTGTAAAGCATTTATAAAGGAGATTTAAAGGCTGTAAATATTTCTATGTTCTGTATCACTGTGTTGTGTTTGTTACATTTTACAGTTTAGAAGATTGATGTGCCGTTAAATCTCCTTTATAAATGCTTTATAAGGCATAAATAGTCCTCACTTTAGAAGAGCTCGCAAAATAGTTAACTGACCACTACTAAATGCTTTATAACTACATATATATTTACTAAATTTACTTACACTTTCTAAGTGATCTTATGAATGACTGACTGTTTAATAACTGGTTTGTAAATAATGCTATACTTCATTTAGAAATTATTAACTGATCGTTAACAAAGTGTGAAAATACAATTAGTAAACACATTATAGACATGCTTATAAATCAAGAAAAAAGCATTTTTAGATGTATTTATAAACTTCTTATTAATGTATATTAATGCTTTATAAATGATGATTTAACTGTTTACTCATGCTTAACAAATGATTAATAGCGTGCAGTTATTATAAAGTGTTACCACAACTGTTTACAAAAAGGAAAGTTATTTCAGGGGAACATGAAGTCATTACATTTTGATACAAAGTGGAGACAACCCCTTTTTTGATTTGGAATAACATAAATAGATGAATCATTCATAATTAGACCAGGAATGCACATTAACAAAGTAAAAATTATCAGTTTTCATGTTACTGCTACGTTACAATACTTCCACTTAACACTTTGACCCTGTTTGAGTTCAAATCCATATATTATCTTGACTGAAAGTCCTACTGTATGACGTCATGATCTTAAGCAAAACTTTTTATATTTGTTAGAATGTAGAATATGGCATTGTTGATGAGCCTGACCAGTCTGTGACTTTTCCCCCAAGTTTATTCTACATTACTGCTGTTGAATCAACACTTAAATTAACAAAAATAACAATTAATACCTGTGGCTACTTAAGTTCTTCCCTCTCAGTCCTTAAGTTACGTTACATTTAGTGTGTGTTGCCCTGCCTGTCGAAGTATTATTTGTATTACCCACATTAAAATTTGTATTGGAACTAAATTCTTCATCTGCGCCTTGCTGTCACCTGCCCTTACGATGACAAGACCCTGACGTCACTGTTCTGGATTGGGGCACATAAAGTATCATCAGACAACTGATGTATCTGCCACAATTAAGGAAGTGCAATCTTGTGTCTCTGAGAATCCTTATTTATTTTTGATCCTCATGATTTCCAGTTAAGGACATTATTGCTTTCAAGATAAAAGGTTGGTAACTGTCATCAACTCTTTCCTCATTAAGTACAGTCGGCTTAATTTTCTCACTTTTAGTTTGTGGTTCAATGCGGACTGGATGTGATGGTACAGACGTGTTCTCCGTGTTCTCCCTCTGCTCCTGGGAGTTTTGGAAAGAGTTTGCAGGGACCATCTATGCCTGCTTCTTATAATCCCGCGGTGAGCCCGGCAGAGTTTGGTTTGCAGATCTTGTGTCTCTCCTCAACGGACCTCCCATGGAGATTCCCGTCAGGAGGGACCTGTTGTCCCAGGCAGGAGGCTCGATATTTCACCCTCGTCCCGAACTGTGGAACCTGTGGGCTTGGCCTCTGAGGGGGTCCAGCTCATAGGGTCAGGTCTCTTAACCAAGGTTGTGGAGACCATTCTACAATCCAGAGCTCCCTCCACGAGAAAACTTTATGCTTTAAAATGGAGAGTTTTTACTTCCTGGTGCAGTGACCATCAGTTGAACCCAGTTAACTGCCCGGTCGGTTCAGTTCTGCAGGACCGGTTCACTGCAGGTCTATCTCCATCCACGTTGAATTTTTTTTGGCGGCCATAGGCGCTTACCACATTCCTTTGGGTGGAATATCTGTGGGAAATGACCCGTTGGTATCTCGTTTTCTTCATGGCACTTTGAGGCTGAGGCATGCTGAGCGCACTAGGGTACCGACTTGGGACTGATTGTCCTCTTTGAAAGGCCTTTCCCAGGCTCCCTTCGAGCCCCTGGAGGAGGTTCCAGACAGTTTTCTTACTCTAAAAACTCTGTTCCTCCTTGCTATTTTGCCTCTTAAAAGAATAGGAGATCTTCAGGCTCTGTTGGTTGTACCCTCGTGCTTGGTATTTGCACCTGGCATGGTCAAAGCATTCCTTCATCCTAGACCAGGTTATGTTCCGAAGGTGACTAATGTGGCCCAATCTATAGTGCTGCAGGCCTTCTGTCCTCCTCCATTCCAGGATGAGGACCAGGAAAGGCACAATTTGCTTTGCCCAGTTAGGGCTTTGGATGCTTACGTCCACAGAGCTGCCCTGTGGCATAAATCCAAACAGTAATTTGTATGTTTTGGACCCCCTAAAAAAAGGTCTCCTGCATCTAAGCAAAGAATGAGCAAGTGGGTGGTTGAGGCTATCTCACTTGCCTATGAGTCAACCGGGCAGCTATCCCATTTGGCTGCCCGGTCTCACTCTACTAGGAGTATTGCGGCCTCTAAGGCCTTCCTAAGGCCTTTGTCAGGAGTTCCGTTACAAGACGTTTGTGATGCGGCAGGATGGTCCTCACCTCCAGACTGATCTCATGAAGTAGCGTGTGTATGACACGCCAATTCATATTTCCATTTTTGGCGTGCTATCAAGACGCATTATCACTTTTCAGCGTGTTTATGAACGCCGTTGACTTAACGTTATTACTGTATATAAATGTATGACTTACCTCAACCCCGTCCCTAAACCTAACCATCACTGGGGTTAATGGCATTTATGACTGTTCCCTTACCATCCTAGGAAAAAAAAAAGATATGACTTACCTCAACCCCGTGCCTAAACATAACCGTCACTGGGGTTAATGGCATTTATGACTGTTCCCTTACTATCCTAGGGAAAAAAAGATTGCTCCCCAGATGTAGATCTACATTTTGCTTCGTTTTGCGTGGACATTTGACGCCATGTACAGACACACGCGGAATCACTCTGACGTTAATGGCGTAGACGTACACGTATACACGTGGATACACGTGGATAGCTCAAAATGCGTAGAAATAACACGCCACTTGACTCGAAAGTGGCGTGTATGTTTACGCAAAAGTCATGATGTCATGTTGTCACCTCACATATTTGTTAGGTTTTATGCTCTGGACTTGGACTCTACTCCAGGGTCCCGAGTGCTCTCGTGCTGCTTGCCTGATTTCACACTGGACAGGCACTTCCAATGGGTAGACTTTGGTACAGATGTTTCCATAGTGTCAATTGACGCAACATGAGTTCCCTTAAAAGAGAACACCTCGGTTACGACAGTAATCTCGGTTCCCTGAAGAGGGAACGAGACGTTGCGTCACCTGCCATAACTCCTACGTGCCTGTAAGCGACTTGTTCAGACCTTACGAAGCTGTCACGGCTGGGTTTGAATCGGCTTATATAGTTTCCTAGTTTATGACGTCACCCACCTCTGACGTCCCGTCACGCCATTGGACTGATTTTACATGTGCTTCAATACATCATTATTAAGAAGTTCAAAAGATATTACAAATCTGCCAGGAAGAGGATGTGTGTCTAGTTTGCCTTAATGGACGTGAGGATGGAAGTTTAATTGGCCAAAGACTCTTTGAGGATCACAGATGGAGAATTGCATAGAGTAGTTGAGTTTAAGTCAGAAATCCTATAAAAAAAAAATAATAATAAAAAATGAAACAACTATTTTCCATTTGCTTTTCTGACCTTTCCATCGCCATATTTGTTTGGGATGGTTTCAAGAAAAATCTTAACCACTCATCCAAAAACAAACTCCAGCAAATTCAGTTGTCAGACACGACTGGAACTTCAAATGGAACAGGATTGTGTGGTCAGATGAAACAAAAAAAAAACATGCTAGATGGGTTTGGTGCACACAAAGATAAAAAGTACCTCATGTGTACAATTTAATATAGCCTACCGCTGGATCTTTAATGTTGTGGACATATTTTTCTGCTGGAGGTCCTAAACTTCTTGTCCAGATACATGGCATTGTGGATTCTATCAAATATCAACAGATAAAAAAATCAAAACCTGACAACTTCTGCTAGAAATCTTACAATTGGCTGTGGTTGGATCTTCCACCAGGAAAGTGATCCAAAACAAACATCAAAATCAACATAAAAATGTGTTGCGGAGCACAGATTTTTGGCAACTTTTTGAATGAAAGATCAAAAGAATAAACGATGCAGATTTATTTTTTACAGACAGTTTTCATCATATTTACCAGGGGTGCCAGTAAATATGAGCATGACTGTACAGTATGTTTCAGAAACAAACTTGTAAAAAAAAAAAAAAAAAATTGCATATTTCATCAAATCATACATGAAACTCTCTTCTAAAGATAACATAGGGCCAACCTCCTGTGTTTTACCAATGGACTTAAAGAACAGACCTCTTTAGGCCAACGAAGGGAAGTAGCAATGCAGTAAAATACACAGAAAAAAAGAATCTACTTCTAATACTCTAAACTGAGGTACTTAAGCAATGTGCTTACTCACGTCAAATGTACTCTGGGATGGATCAACCAGAAGAGATATGAGACCTGGCCTTAGTGACCTGACCCGGGTTTGACTGCGCAGCTGAGCCAGCATCAACCTTCACTGCCTCCAGCTCAAGCTGTCACAGCTTCACCTGCTTGTCAGCCTCAATTTCAAGCCAGAGTATTTCCAAATGCAGTTCTAGCTTAGCTGACGTGCTTGGGCTGTCCTTGTGCCTCATATTGCAAATGGGCCAAGCTGACTTTCAGTCGAGCCCCCTCTCCAGAATCAGGGGAAATGAATGGATCAAAGGGTGACAAGTCGGCCTTAGCATCGGTCGCCCCCTCCACCTCAACGTCATCAGCTCTACCGTCCTGTTTGTCCAACTCATTTATGGCAAAGTCACCAAGGCCTACATCTTTGCCATCCTCCATATCTAAATTACTTGACATACGGTACACACTGAAAGCACTTGACATACTGAAGCTCACTAAAAACTTTATCTCTCTCTTAATGCCAGAGACACTTAACAACTAGCTGAAACATACTAAGACTGAACGGAACACACTGAAACACGACTGAACGACTGGCTCAAACGACTGAAGCAGATTTTAGCCGCTGTCCGGCAGAGTTTAGCTCCAACCCTGATCAAACACACCTGAGCAAGCTAATGGGCTCTATGCACGGCGTTATTTCCGGTGAAGGATTAAGGATGTTCGATAACTTCCGCCGATCATAGAGTCCAATGCAATAACGAGAATTTCTATTGAATTTTATACTCCATGGTTATACTAATGAAACGTTAGTCACAAAAACAGATAAAACAGACACCCCTCGTTGTGTTTATGCTTCTTTTTAAAATTATATTAAATAAACTATATATAAAATTACATCTAAACGTATATACGTTTCGTTTCAAAGACGGGAGGACCGTAAATATTGAAGACTCTTCCATAATCCCGTTTTCTCCGGTTTTCCTCCGCTTTAATCTACACAACCGGAAATGGACGAGCATCCTTACGTCAAATGCGGAACTTATGCGTGCATATAGCCCATCAAGGTCTTCAGAATCACTAGTGTGTCACGGGTAAGTGAGTTTGATCAGGGTTGGAGCTAAACTCTGCAAGTCATCAGCCCTCCAGGACCGAGTTTGAGAAACCCTGATTTAATGTGAAAATAAATTGTATCTCACCATTGGGGTCTTCAGAATTTTTATCCAAGAATAAAAAAGCCAGATATCCATGACAAGCCTGAGCTTTGACAATTTGTTATTAAAAAAAATGGTAACACTTTACAATAAGGTTCGTTAGTTAACATTAGTTAACTACATTAGTTAATATGAACTAATAATGAATAGCACATACACAGCATTTGTTAATCTTTGTTAATGTTATTTTCAACATTTACTAATACTTGATTAAAATCTTGTTAACATTAGTTAATGCACCGTGAACTAACATGAACAAACAATGAACAGCTGTATTTTCATGAACTAACATTAACAAAGATGAACAAATGCAGTAACAAATGCATTGCTCATGGTTAGTGCATGTTAGTAAATACATTAACTAATGTTAACTAATGAACCTTATTGTAAAGTGTTACCAAAAAAATATATTTTAAAAGTCTAACTATCGAGATTTTAAATAACTATGGAACTTTGTGTACACCAAGTACAAACCACTGAAATCGGTTGATAATTGTACTTTTTTGTTTAGTTTTTATGCAGAAAAACTACAGCTAACCATTTACTTACAGTGCAGTCTTGCCCTCAGCAAAATGGCGGACGCGTTGACGTATCGCAGCAACGTTCCAAAGCGGCTAATAGGGCGTCTATGTATTTATTATGATTTTGGCAATAATGCCTTCACCCGGTTCTATGTATCATACACTACACAACACCACTAGCAACCACTCTTAGCAACCCAAAACACCTTTGTTCTCATTGATATTGTTCATTGAATCTTATAGCAAAGAGTATAGAAGTACCACAAATACAGTAAAAACTGTAATATTATTAAAATTTAACATAGACTGTTTTCTATTTCATACTAAACTGTAATTTATTCCTGTAATCAAAGCTGAATTTTCAGCATCATTACCCCAGTCTTCATTTACTTCATGATGAGAATTAATTTTAATATGCTGATTTTCTGCTCAAGAAACATTTCTTATTATTATCAAATGTTGTATGTAGTATATTGTTTTCTTTTTCATTATTATTACTTCTCACCTCTTGTACATTTATTTTCTCATATAATGTATATTTAACATTTTGAACCATTATGGACACTTTTAGTTTGTTTATTTCACAATAACTCTCGATTGTTTCGCTGTCATCTAAGCAAGGCTTGATTTCCCAAACGCACTGTGGGCCTGTGAGCTCAGCGAAGCACCAGCATTGAACACTGTCTGATTGATTGGTTTCGTCTTCCATGTAACTAGGAAAAAATGTTCTATAATACACTTTTATGTGTTAACTTTCACTTATTTTTCCATTTAGAAGCTTATTTTATGCACTGAATGGCATGCTAAATTAATAAAAATTACTGGTAAAAGAACCCTCTCTGTGACACCCACCCATCTTTGCAATGCATCAATTAAAATGGAATGATCAACTGTATCAAAGGCTGCAGTTAAATCTAAAACATAGCATTTATTCTTCCAGCATTAACATTCCATAACTCAACTACACTTACTATCCAAAATAGAAAAAAAAAATACAATGAGTGGCACTCACTTCTAACTTCTAATGCATCAAAGTCTTTAAGTGTTGCACAATGTACAGTGGGGCAAAAAGTATTTAGTCAGTTCTCCCACTTAGAATAATGAGAGAGGTCTGTAATTTTCATCGTAGTTACACTTTAACTATGAGAAACAAAATGAGGGGAAAAAAAAATCCAGGAAATCACATTGTAGGTGGTATTGTTTTGGCCCATTCCTCCATGCAGATCTCCTCTAGAGCAGTAATGTTTCGGGGCTGTCACTGGCCAACACAGACTTTCAACTCCCTCCACAAATTTTCTGTGGGGTTGAGGTCTGGAGACTGGCTAGGCCACTCCAGGACCTTGAAATGCTTTTTATGGAGCCACTCCTTCGTTGCCTGGGTGGTGTGTTTGGGATCATTGTCATGCTGGAAGATCCAGCCACATTTCATCTTCAAGGCTCTCACTGATGGAAGGAGGTTTTGGCTTAAAAATCTCACGATGGCCCCGTTCATTCTTCCCTCAACATGGATCAGTTTTCCTGTTCCCTTTGCAGAAAAAACAGTCCCAAAGCATGATGTTTCCTCCCCCATGCTTCACAGTAGGTATGGTGTTATTGGGATGCAACTCTGCATTCTTCTTCCTCCAAATACGACGAGTTGAGTTTTTACCAAAAAGTTTGGTTTCGTCTGACCACATGATATTCTCCCAATGCTCTTCTGGATCATCCATATCCAGGGACATGCCTGGCACTGCAGGATTTGAGTCCCTCTCGGTGTAGTGTGTTACTTATGGTAGCCTTTGTTACTTTGGTTGATTTCTGTTCAGTTGACCCTTTTTTGTTATGGGCCCAGACCTGACTTTATTTTCATTCTTTCAACTATTTGGATTTTGTAACTGCTGTAACGTTACACACAACAGAAACAAAACACAACATAAAATCAGGCCTGTTTCTCTCTCGATCTGCCGTCGTCGCTCCCCATTTTATGCTTTCGCTTCTCCGTGAGAGACGCAAGACAGGTGTCTTTCATTATCAGTCTCTGTTATAACTCACGCCACCGGCCTCGCGCAAAGCGCCATCCTCTTACATCCCTCGCCCTCGATCGTCCTGCTTGCCACAGCCAACTAGACATTTTGTGTGAAATGAATTTCAAACTCCAGTGACAGCTATGCTAGCCTTGTAGACGGAAGAGTGAATTCTCTGTTTGTGCTGTTCCGGATTAGTGGGTGTGGCTTGCGGAGCTGTGCATTGTGGGACATGTAGTCTTTTCATATAAGAGTGCACCAAATTATTATAATTACTTGGTGCACCAAGAGTGCACCAAATTAAAAAAAATCTTTTACATTTCGACTACATACTGTATATGATCCACTTTCAATAAAGATTGATGTTGCAATGGGTGAAATGCTCCTTTAAGTAAGAACAGTCTAAACGGAATGGAGATCAGTCACATTTTTTTTATTATTTATTTTTTTATTTAACAGTCAGACATACAAACCAACATAGTGCAGTAGTGAACAATCTTGTAATCCCATAATTCCAGAAGTGAAATAAAAGTGTTGATGTATAAAGTGTGTTGGGTGGGTGTGAGTGTGGGTATGTGTATGTGTGTATGCGTAAACAAAGTTACCGTTAATTATGTATTACCATCGTCATTACCATCACCACTTCAACTCCCTCATATCTCATATTTAATACCAATTCAGGAATATGAATGATTGCCTGATAAAGCAATAATCTAGGAGCAAGGAGATAAAAGCAGAAGATAGCATCAAATCCCTGGTCAGGTGATTAAACTGTGGACTACAACTCAATGTATAATTAATGTCAGAATTATCAGGTGCTTCTTATCTCAGTAATTGTCCATTCAAGGTGCTACGCAGGAAAGTTTGTTACTAAAATGACAATATAGTAATGAAATTTTCACTGGTAGTACAGTATATATATTAGATATATATGAAGAGTTCAGATGCAAAAGCCTCTAAATGCCATTTGAAATTTTCTTCTAAAATGATAATTTTTATCAAGCTTATATATTCAAGTTCAGTAATTTCACTTAAATGACAATTAATAGGTAATCCTCATTGCAATTTAACTGAAATTACTGAACTTAAATATACAAGCTTGATAAAAATGATCATTCTAGAAGAAAATTTCAAATTTCTTTTGCATCTGAACTCTTCATATATACAGTATATATATATATATATATATATATATATATATATATATATATATATATATATATATAATAAAACAAAAAACTAAACTAAATTAAATGTACAAATTCCACAGTGTTTACTGGATGATTTGTTTCTGTAATATCCCTCTAAATCCACTTGGGGTCAGCAGCACCAAATGATTTTTTTTATTATTATTCTTAATGAGCAGTTTAAACAATTGCAATGCCTATAATACAGTTTTCATCTGAATCTTGTGAAAATGTATCTTATATATCTTTTTACATCACAAATTTAAGTCTCAGTCTTGAAGTTAATTGTTTTGATTTTGTTGGGCATGATCTGGAGATGCACATACACTCTGGCTAAATGGTGTCTCAGATTAAGCGAATTATGCTTTGTTTAATTATGTTTTTTTTAATTATGAATTCATTTTTGAAAGATAGCAAACCATAAAGAGTTCATGAATAGATACTCTCACAAATAAATTTTTTTAAGGCGATTTTTTAAGGCGTCAAGTTCTCCAAAAGTGTAACTCTGGTGCACATTCTTCATCAGTAACTAGATGGGGCTGTTAATAACTGTAGTTAAATTATGAATCAAGACTGGGACAGATTAGTGAAATATGGTCTGCGAGAGAAAAGTTTCCTTCAACTCATCAACAGTCTTGCTGTTTCTTTATTCATCAGTCATTCTCTCTCTCTTCTGTCAGAAGATTGTGCATTATTTAATTCAATCATTCTTCTTTCTTCCAATCTTTTTCCCTGTAGCACTGGCATTAATGAGGAGCTCAGGTGTCAGGGGAAAAGATGTGTGTCAGACATCGGGAGATACATAACAAATGACCTGTGTGCTCCCACACACACACACACACACACACACACACACACACACACTACCTCACACACCTTTTCCTCTTTAACAGGTGTTTGTTGTATATCCTAAGCACATGTGGCCGTGGGGGGTGTCATTAGAGCCACTCGTTGCAATGGTGGGTGGCCAGGGCATGTGTGGATATCCGGATGCCTGTAAATGTCACAGAAGAAAGTCCTACTGTGCACAGAACTCATTTCCTGTTAACATCCAGCTCTCTCAAGTTCTGCATTATTGATAAAGGCCACACGTATGCTTGCAAACACCCACACACATATTTATGCAACTGATACCAAACTCTCTTGACAAGTAATTCACAAAGAAAATCAACAACGACTCTGATGAACTGCCAGATCCAGAAACTTCTTAATATTTTAGAACCTGCAAAAAATGGTTCTGATAATTAACTGACTGTCAAGCTGAATCACTTCTTTTGAATGTGGACTTGTTCAGTTTAAGAAATATAACATTGTGAAGTTGTTATACCAATCATACATCTTTAGGCTTAAAAATGCACATGGCAATAAGGTCAATAGTCATCAACAGTGGATCGTGAGTTGGACAGTTGCTTGATACAGCAGCAGAGATCACATCTTCCATAATGCAAGTGAATGAGGCAAAGTTTGCACTTTTTGAGAAAGGAAAATAATTTACTCACCCTCCCGTCTTTTTAAATCCATTCAACTTTCTTTTCGTCTGATGAGATCAAAAGGATGTTTTGGGACAAAATATCCAAGCTGCTCTTTTCCAAACATTGATATTGGATTGTTACCATTGTTACCTTCACAGCTTTCACGCTCCGAACCGTAGTTAAGAGCGAGCTGGTATCATTATAACTTGGCTCGTAGCAGGTAACTTGATAGTGGTCCGGCTAATAGAGCTGAAGCACACGCTGTAGTGGTCGGCTTGTTTTCAACAGGTTCGGGCTTTATTGTTCACAGCGGTAACTTACACATTCGCGGCATGAAAGGCACTTTGCTTGCTAGCATTCGTACGGACATGGGCTGCGTCACAACCACCTATTTCGCTTCATCAACTCAGATTCCCCGCTACACTTTGCTTACACTACGGAAAACCCACTACGGAAACCCAAGAGGCCCAATACGTCACACATACGCTTTTCTTTTTATCAACAAGCAAGAGATTGCAACACTACCCCCACTCTGGAGAATGATTAAACCTTTAACATATCTCCAGCATCATAGTATACACAGGAAAATATTAATTAGACAGTCATCATACAAACATCCCCAACCATAACCCGTGTTTCTCACAGTCATTGAAGGGTGTTCCTCCAGTGGAAAGTTAAGTTGAAAAAGCAATGTCCATAAATTGTCCATTAAAGCATATTGTATACTCCTTCGTTTGTACATGTAAGAAAATGTCCTAAACATGACACTTATACATTCCCTGAGAAAACAAGACTATTACTTTAACCGCTTAACCCCAACATAGCGTTAATAATCAGAGTTCCTTGTTTGTAATAGTGGTTAGTAAATTGAATGTTAATGTTGCGTTGCTCATTTCCTCTTGTGTAGTTATTCACGAAACATTATTCTAAAGTACATAACCAAAAATTATTTAATCAATTTCAAACCACCAACTGCATTGCATTGAGGAGGACATGTCTCAATTTCTTTCTAGCGAGGAAAAAAATAATCTATATTGATTTGATACTATCTTATCTGTTTAGACAAAGCGGCGAGTCTGTTGTAGCCTATGGAGCTTTTAGACATTCTGAACTGAGAGGAAAAGAAAAACAGCAGGGTGGGAGAATCGTGTTGGAAATGTCTATGGAATTCACACTTCGACTAACCAGACATACTGTTATTTCCCAGAGTGGTGCTAGGGGCTAACACCCTTCTAAAATGCCAGAGATACGACACACACACACACACACACACACACACACACAGAGAGACATACACAGAGGAGTTAAGGGCACAGGCCCATCCATTTTCTCAGTTTTTGTCACAAGGGATGTCTTCTCACATTGCCTTGTCGCACTGTTCAGAAAATGTTTAGTGTGCACGCCTGTGTGTTCGTGTGTGCCATTTTATATAAAAAATGCTAAGGCCCATGTATATGCCTTTTCCCCAGAACATGCTGGTGCCTATCTTCAGGCTAATTAAATCGATGATGGAGTATTTCACAAGGCCTAACTTGTTTACTTCCCGACATTTATAGCAGAAGCGCATTACTTCTAATCCAATACAAGCAGTGAAGTGTGCAGCAAAGCCATTATTCTTTAATGTGTCTGTATGTGTTGCAATGACAAAATTATTTCTATCTGTTTGTGTATTTTGACATAACTAGATGTGGGCGGTTCTTAAACCATAAGTGTCAAATGAAAAGCAAAAAGCCCAAAGAAGTGTGTGAAAAGTCCATCTTTAGACTGTATTCCATTTAACTTCCATACAGAAAGTATGTATTGTTAATCGTATATAAATTAGTTGATTTCTCATGATTCGGATATCCTGGAAATGCACACATTTTAACCATTGTATATACTATATCGAGACCACAATAAGTGTCGAATTCAAAAGCTTATGTACAGCGTGCGTCTTCGTCTGCTTGTAAACAGAAAGTTTTGCGCTTCAGGCTATATCATGTCATCTTATACAGCAGGTGGCGGTAATACTCCTAAGCAGTGAGCACCAGTAAAAAGGAAGAGTAGAAGAAGAACGTCCTCATCTCTGTTCTCGCCTTTTACTGTCTATGGTTCTCTCGCATGCGTCCTGGAATTCTCGTCTCAGGCCCACAAGAGAGTTTAAAAGAGTTTATTGAGGGAAAAGTCATAGTTACTAGTTAGTTAATAGTGAGATTTGGACCATAATCTAAAGTGTGACCAAAATAGGTATGAGCTGTGAGCCTGTGGTATTGTGCTAATGTGACCGACAATCATGGCAATCCAATTTAAATTTGAAATCACACGGTGCACATATCCTTTCATAAAGTTAATTCTGTGGTCATATTGGCTTCACAGACTCACCACTCGTTGTAATTTCAGATATGATAATTAAAAATACAATCTGTAAATTATAAAGTAATAGGGCAGCGCTCCTCATTCGATTTGCTCCACGAATGAAGCGGGCGATCAAAGGGTGTTTTCCCACTGAAACCATGTCAATCTGAGCACACGGCAAGCCGAAATGGCGGCCACAGATACTCTGAGAGTAGCAGGACATGTGTCTGCTGACAGCTTTTCCTGCAGAAACTCCAACACTGAAACAATCTGGCAGTGGACTGGGTCTGCATGTAAACCCCCTTTCAAAGGTGGAGGGAGCCTAACCCTCAGAATGGTCTCTATTTCATCCACTGAAAGTGCAGCATCTCTCAGCCGGTCCCACTCAGGGGCCAGACATGAAGATTCCATAACTTGGGCCGGGGATAGAATGTACTCCCCTGCGCTGAGACAGGAGACAGGAGATCTGAGACAGGAGATCTCTTCTGTTCGGTATCACCCGTGGGCGAGCCGTCAAGGGGAGATATTATTTCGGAGATCCAGACTCTAGTCAGCCAAAGAGGCACTGTCAGAAATAGGCATGACCCTTGTTGATGAACCTTCTCTCGTACTCCCTGGAGCAGAGTGATCGGTGGAAATGAGTATAGACGCTTTCTGGGTCATGCATGGGCCATGACGTCCAGACCCAGGGCTGGAGGAGTCAGTGAGAAGTACAGGGAACATTATGCTTTTTCTTGTAAAGCTATGAGATCCACCTTTGCTTCGTAAAATATGAAGTCACAACTGAACCAGAGCTGAATCAATGCATTTTGTGTATGAGCGGGATTGACAAGGCTAGGCCTTATGGATGAACGCGATATTGGTAAGCTTCGCACCAGAAAGCAAAACTCATGAAGTTTCTGTGTTGTGGCAGAATTTCTATATGAAACTATGTGTCCTTAAGGTTGATCGTGACTGAAGCAAGGTTAGATTTTGTGGGAAGATAGAGGGGAAAACAGCAAACATTCAAAGATTATAATAAACGTAAAATAAACAAATACAAAAAAAAAAAAAAAAGTAAAGGCAGCAGTCCCTCACGGACGACTGCTCGCCACAGTGACAAAGCCATCTTTGTATTGAATTTGAAACAATCAATTTGACTGTCAACATTTTTCACTTCGTGTTGGGTCCCAACACGATATTTTGAAGAATGTCAGTAACCAAACATTTAACTGGAACCACTGACTTCCATAGTCAATGGTTCCAGTTAACTGTTTGGTGGCATTCTTCAAAAAATCTTCTCTTGTGTTCAGCAGAAGAAAGAAATTCATACAGGTTTGAAACAACTTGAGGGTGAGTAAAGGATGACAGAATTTTCATTTTTAAGTGAACTATCCCTTTAACTTAGTGCCTATGGAGATGCTGGGGTCACAGCAGCTGCTGTTTGCTAATTGGCTGGCAGTACGAATGTCGGCAGATATTTTTTAAACGAAAATAATTTAAAATGTATATTACATTTTAACCTTTTGAGTGTTATGGCACCATAGCCTATATTGGAATTTTATTTCTGTGACCCTGAGAATAGAATGTTTAGTGACGTCACAGAACTACCAGAGGCGCTGAGCCAGAGATGGACGTGCTCAGCACTTGTCATATATATCAAAAATAATAGCCTATGTGTCACAGTCTGCGTCTGCACAGTCCTGTCTGTGTCTACTACACTACACTTCCCAGGATCCTCTTGTCTCCTCATTTGAACTCACTCCCTCATCAGCCACCTGTTCCTCGTCTTGTTAATTTGTTTCACCTGTCTGCACATCGTTATGTTTGATTCTTGCCTGTATTTAGTTCTCCTTCATTCAGTCAGTCTTTGTCGGTCAATGTTGAATGTTAGATGGTGTTACCCTGTCTTCCTGCCTGTACTTTGAATTAAAATATTATCTTCGTGAGAATCTGGACTCCTCCTGTTTCTTCTGCCTGCTCCACACCCGTGACAGATTGACCGACCCAAAAGTGGAAGTTGCAGCATGGGGATTCTCCTCACCCCAGCTCAAACTCTATTCAACGTATTCCAAGATGGACACCCAATTGAAGAGTATGTCGCCAGTTTCCTGGAACTCTCTGCTGGGGTAAGCTGGTCAGATGATGTCTTAAAAACTGTCTTTTGGTTGGGTTTGGATGATCATCTGTACCATCAAGCCCCAGCAGCTGCGTTTCCAGGAACCCTCTCCTGTTACCTGGATCATGTGTTGTGGTTGAGTGGGTCAGTCTTCACCGTTGGTGAGGCTGAACATAACAGCACCGTTCAACCACACACACCCACCAGCCCTCACCGCCTTCCATCCGGAACCCTCCTCATCGCTGGTCCCGTCCAGCCCCACCGAGCCTGAACCCTCCTCATCGCTGGTCCCGTCCAGCCCTGTCAAGCCTGAACCCTCCTCATCGCTGGTCCCGTCCAGCACCGTCAAGCCTGAACTCTCCTCATCGCTGGTTCCGTCCAGCCCCGCCGAGACCGCTTCACTGCTGGTCTCGTCCAGCCCTGCCCAACCCGAGACCGTCCAGCCAGAGCCTGAGACCATGATCCCACCCAGCCTCCCTCTCCCACCTCCTCCGATCCATCACGTTTTCACCATCTCTCCACCACTGCTTGGCAGCCCCACTGCTTCCCCGGAGTGCTTCGAGGAGGTAGAATCGTCGTGGGTCTGCCGGCCACCAACTCCATCTGGGTCAGGGGATCCCCCGGTCTCCTCCTCGACCTGGTCTCTGCTGCAGCCCTCTGGTCCATTACCTCCACCATGGCTCTTACCTCCCTCACCTCGGCCGTGGCCCTTTAGCCCACCAGCTCCTCCAGGCTTCCTCGTTCCCCCGGTTCCCCCTTGGTCCTTCATTGACCCGCCCTCACCCTGGGACTACCCTCCTCTGGCTTCGCCTCGTCGCTGCGTCCTTCGGGTTCAGTTGGGCTCTTCTCTCCCTCCGGTCCACCTTGGTCCTCGGTCGCTCTGGCTGCGCTGCGGTCTTCAGGATCCTCGTCTCGGCCTCAGTCGCCGGAGCAGTTGGTGTTGCCATGTCCCTCCAGCCTTTCTACATCGCCCGGTCTCGGTGGCTCGATGGCCTCACCCTGGTCTCCTCGATCACCTGCTCCACCATCTATCGGCTCCCTGGAGTCGTCAGTCCTGCCTCCTCCATGGCTCCTCCCTCCGTCATCTCCGCCGTGGCCGGCCGAAGGGTCTTCACCGCCGTGGCCGCCCGAAGGGTCTTCACCGCCGTGGCCGCCCGAAGGGTCTTCACCGCCGTGGCCGCCCGAAGGGTCTTCACCGCCTGGCCGCCCGAAGGGTCTTCACCGCCGTGGCCGCCCGAAGGGTCTTCACCGCCGTGGCCGCCCGAAGGGTCTTCACCGCCGTGGCCGCCCGAAGGGTCTTCACCGCCGTGGCCGCCCGAAGGGTCTTCATCGCCGTGGCCGCTTGAAGGGTCTTCACCGTCGTGGCCGCCCGAAGGGTCCTTCAGCCTGCTCCGCCCTGGCCACGCCTTCAGCCTGCTCTGCCACACCCTCAGCCTGCTCCGCCCTGGCCACGCCCTGCTCAGCCCTCAGATCGTCCCCCCTCCTTCGTCTGTTCTGCGGCGTGAGGCCACGCCTTCCGGGAGGGGGGAGTTCTGTCACAGTCTGCGTCTGCACCGTCCTGTCTGCGTCTACTACACTACACTTCCCAGGATCCTCTTGTCTCCTCATTTGAACTCACTCCCTCATCAGCCACCTGTTCCTCGTCTTGTTCATTTGTTTCACCTGTCTGCACATCGTTATGTTTGATTCTTACCTGTATTTAGTTCTCCTTCATTCAGTCAGTCTTTGTCGGTCAATGTTGAATGTTACCTGGTGTTACCCTGTCTTCCTGCCTGTACTTTGAATTAAAATATTATCTTCGTGAGAATCTGGACTCCTCCTGTTCCTTCTGTCTGCTCCACAACCGTGACACTATGCCTGTGCATTGTTTTCAACCACATAATGTTTATTTTAGGTTTCAGACATTTAAATACACAACTAGTAAAGCAATACATTTGGAGTTAGTAAAATATACAATGTCTAGTATGGAAGCAGCAATAACAATCTATTGAAATGTAATTTGCAGATGTGTTTTATTTTTATATCAGACATATCGGAACTATAAAGTTTACTCTATTCTTCTCCCAGTTCAATGGCCACTTTCTTTAGTGTATTTTGGGAGAAACTGATAATTTCAGGTGCTGTAAATCCAGCTGACCGGACTCTCTAAACTGCAGCGCTCATCTTGTTATATATATTATAGATCAATATCATTTATAAAGGTTTTTAAATGAAGAATTAGAATATCAGACATGGTAAATTAAATAAATCGAATACATCTGTCTGTTATTGTGGCTGCTGTGTGTCACGTGACAATCATGACGTGACACCATGGAAATATGGTCAGTAATGGTCAGTTTTACTAAGACTATAAAAAAATAATTGTGCATCCATTATTTGGTGTGCCAGCTGCCACTGTGGGTGGCACCGGCACTCCCTGGCACACCCATGGCTATGCCAGTGGACCAATAACAGAAATAGTCGTCTGGGTCTTATAGTGTGGAGACTACACTCATTCATGAGCACAAAAACACACACATGCGTGAGTTAACGCCCTTCTGCACATCTTGTATTCTCTGCTCATGGCTCTCTAGATCTGTGCGTGACCCTGTATCCGTCTCTTCTGCCTGAGCCGCATAAAGGTCAGTGTGTCTGCTGAGGGAAAGAAATATATAAATAAATCATTCTGCACACACATACAGCCAATAAAGAAACCACCACTTGTAAGACCAAGCTTGCTGTTTCAACCTTATAAAAATAGCCACTTTTTTTTTTTCATAAAAAAATATCTCATTGTGGTAATAACAAGATTTCTGAATGTGTCCTGAAAGGAGGTTCACGAGACACTGATTTGGGATCCGTTTCCATGGTGTGTGTGTTCTCGGTGTGTTGCACAAGCTAGGTGGTTCTGGGTAAGATAATTTGAGAATAGATTGTTTTTATGGTTTATGGTTCAGTTCAGTTAATGTGATGCAGTTTCTCAGACCATTCTCAAGGGTGAGTCAGCGATGAGAAAAAAAAGAGACAAAGGTCTTCTCTCATACACACACAAACACATTACAAATAGTGTGTATCATCCTGCCTATTAATTGTGTGTTCATGCTTTAGTCTGATATGCTGTGTTGTGTTATTGGTTGTATACTGTATGTTTGTGTGTGTGTGCTCGTCTGTTGACTTAATAAATGTGATTTGCTGTGGGAGTCTGGGGTCACTCCAGTAATGAGACTCAGTCTTGCGAGCTCATGCACTCATGTCTCTCATCCTCCCCACAACCCCCTCCAGCCTCTCTCTATCTCTTTTTCTCTCTCTGTCTCTCTCTATACTTCAATATTCCTTTACACATCATCTGTATTTTTATAATCTTTATATATACTGTATATATATATATATATATATTATATATATATATATATATATATATATACTTGTATATATGAAGAGTTCAGATGCAAAAGCCTCTAAATGCCATTTGAAATTTTCTTCTTTAATGATGATTTTTATCGAACTTGTATATTTAAGTTCAGTAATTTCACTTAAATGGCAATGATAATTACCTATTAATTGTTATTTAAGTGAAATTACTGAACTTAAATATACAGGTTTCATAAAAATCATCATTAAAGAAGAAAATTTCAAATGGCATTTAGAGGCTTTTGCATCTGAACTCTTCATATATATATATATAAAGATTATACATATAAAAATACATATATATATACGTATATAGTGTGTGTGTGACCACATTTTATCTTATATGCCATGTGAGAGTGATTTTCATATATACCAAATTAATCATGATTAACTGTGGATGTCATTGGGGGTTTGTCGAGGAGAGTGATGCCATTATTGCTGTTCTGATCAGACTAAACAAGCATGTAAGGAAAGACCCAAGACATATCAGGTATCAGAATTTCATAAGACTAACGGTGCGGATCCACTTGTCCGTGCGGCACTTCTATCGTGCCGCTCTCCGCTTTATTCCTATGGGTCACGTCACTTGATTTTAACGCGCCTGCAAAGCATCCCGGGAAGGTTGCACTTTATTTGGAAAAATGCTGCGCGTCAAAAAGCTGGCCAATGCCCATCTTTATGCAAAAGAATTCTGTTGAATGCGCCGCGAGCATGGAGACGGGGGGAAGTCTCTCGCAGGTCCTGTGTTCTAGACTGGCCGCTGGCTCAAAACCACGCATATAGCGGTAAACTTGAGGAACACCCATCAAAGTACAAATGTGGGGAGGCGTCGCGACAACACGCGACTGTCATGTTGGACAAGTGAATCTCTACCATTAGAGGTAGTGTTTTGCAACTTGAACAACCATCTAGCAACCCCCTAGAACTAGGGGTGTAACGATACACGTATTTGTATTGAACCATTCGGTACGAGGCTTTCGGTTCGGTTTTCGGTACGCATTTTTGACGCATTTTTCCTGCCGACCAACATTTCGTTATTTCAAATATAGGCGCGTCGCACGTGGCAAGCACGTTCATAATGTAAGAGCGGGCGTGACCACAACATTGCCCAACATCAAATGGCAAATGTAATGTAAGCGGAACGAAACTGAGCTACTCGTTATTATGTGGTTGTCTGGATGACGGACCGTTTAATGCAGAGCGAGCCGATCTTGATCAGCACTGTTACTACACAGCCAAATCCAGTAAAGAAAACATTTGAATTCGCCACTGAAGTAATAACATCGCTGCGAGATCTAGTGAGAAACATTCACATTTCTCCGTTATTAACGGATCAAACAGTGCTTACGTGGAAACCAGGAAGAAACTTTGTGCCATGAATGAACTATCCAGTGTCCACAGATCAGCAACATCACAATGGATTTACTGTATAACACTGTAAGTTTGGCAGGAATAGTAGGCTATAACACTTTCAAGTAACATCACGTCGGTTGTATTTTGACATTATCAATACAATTGCTGCCCTCAAATGTTAATCTAAACTAAATAAACCTTTGTTTATAACTACTACAATATTAAATTTCATTTTGCCCAAGGAGCTGTTTTGTTTTATATGCTCCTAAGAAAGGTCTATGAAGTATCCTAAGAGGTCCTAAGAAGTATAGTTCCATCATTGCTCAAAGTTAAAAAATATCATACTTTATGATGTTAGTTTTAATAAAAATATGATTTAACACTAGAACGGCCACAACGGTCATTTTGACCGTTCTGAATTTTATATCTACAATAACTTTGTTGAAAAAAATAATAAAATCCTGCTGGTACCTGACTTTTCCTAAAATTGTCTGTATTTTCATTTAAAATGCTTTTCATATAAATTAAGTTACGTAAACGTAAGGCAAAACAAAAAAAATGAACATATTTACCTATTTCGGCCATAGACGGTCATATTGACCGCACTGAATTTTGCGGTATTTTTTTGTTAAATATCCCGCGGTTGATCGTGTTCTCTCTCAACTGTCAACAGAATGGTCCGTCCGGTCACCTCTGTAGCAGTGTTTGCCATATAATAATTTCTACATTAGTTGTTGATCAGAAATAAGCAAATAAAACCGGACTACAGTTATCTATAATTCGGATGCAGGGGAACAATCGGAGGTGGAGTGACAGCGACGTTTCCTGGGTGCAAGTTAACATTTCCTCCTCATCAGAGAGTGATTCAGAGTCAGAGTCCACATCAAGGAAAAAGAGACGGCTGCTATCATCAGACACGGCGGATCCAGATGTTCCATTCATGTCGGATGATCGTGGTGAGCTCTGCTGCCCTGTCCTGCGCTGTTTGTTTTGCTGCATGGGCTGTTCACTAGTTCTGCGAGTCCTATTATTATAGCCTTGACCGCGTCGCAAATCGTCACTATCTAACATTTTCGTCATAGTCTTTGTCATTCAAACCTTGTTTTTATTTAGTTATCGTCTCGTTTTCGTCTTTGAAAAAATGTGGTTGACAAAAATAATTACGAAAATTATTCATCAACACTGTTTTGAATCTAACGGTCAAAATGACCGCTTGTGGCCGTTCTAGTAGTTTTGGAATTCTGGCACTTCTAGTGTTAAAAAAAAAACACATCAAGGAAATTTCTCTGCCATTTCTTTCTTTTTGCTGTAATTGAAACGTACCGAACCAAACCGTGTATTGTATCGAACTGAAATGTGAATTTTGTGAACCGTTACACCCCTCCCTAGAACACATAACAACCACACAACACAAGAATAGCTAACTGTTAATGGGATAACCCCCCCCCCCCCCCCCAAATAAAATAAAATAACAATTTCCTAAAAAACTGCATGTCTTTCTTTATTCTGTGGACTGAAGATATTTTGAAGAATGTTGGTTACCAAATAGCTTTGGTGGCCATTAACGTCCATAGTAAAATTCCAGATATATTTTAAAGATATTTCTTTATGTTCCACAGAAGAAATCTAACATAAGGTTGAGTAAATTATGACAGAAAGACTAGCCCTTTAAGGTATTCTTGTTAGATTGTGCCACCATCCTGCTGACTATGCTAATTTTTTTAGATCGAATCTCCATGTCAGGAATATTGGATCCTGTCTCTTTTCTCTTTTCCTGTCAGAAAATATCAGTTTTGTCTGGTATCCAAAACCAGCAGAGTTCAGCCCCTCATCTCATTCCAAACCTGTAAGACTTTTTAATGAAACCTGAGAGCTTTCTGTCCCTCCATTGAGAGCCTACGGAACTACCACTTTCAAGCCCCAGAAAGATTGTAAAAACATATTATTAAAGTAATCCATGTGATTCCTGTGTTTTAACCTCAATTTTTTGAAGCAACACTTTTGTTTATGCTAAAAACAACCAAACATCATTTACCACTTTATTTACAAAATAATCTCCAAAGCGCATCCACGAGAGCACTATGAGGTATGCATGTTCTGTTGAGGCCACGGACTGTAAAAAAAAGATGGACGACGCACCATTGTAGAAGTGAAGCCGTCAATGTCCAAATATGGCGCTGACATCTTTGAGCCCAAGTCTGCCCAATAGTGAGTGTGAAGTGGAGCAGTGGTATCAAGACCCTGCTCACACTCAACTCAACTTTATTTATAGAGCACTTTCAACACCACAAGTGGAACCAAAGTGCTGTACAGAAGGTATAAAAGTGAAAATAAAAACAAAGATATAAAACAATACAAACTTATTACATACACAACTGCAAAGCATCATCAAATGCTCAAGAAAACAAAATATTTTTAGCACACTCTGAAAAACATCCAAAGAAGGGCAAGTTTTTACAGACAGAGGAAGGTCATTCCAGAGCCTAGGAGCTGCAACAGAAAATGCCCGATCACCTTTACATTTTAAATGGGATTGCCAACCATGAGAAGCAATTGATCATTAGAGCGCAAAGATCTACAGGATTGTTTGATCGGGGAGTTGGGGCATTACACAAGTATGTTAACACCGTGCCCGCTCTAAAGCGCTCACACTTACAAAAAGGCACCACGCGCATTGCAAAGCAGACATAGAACTCCCAATTCACTGCAATCCGGTCGTCACTTACAAAACAGTTCGTCACTACTGTCTTCAAACACCGAGACAAACACATTCAACCCTAGCTGCACATATTAATGCATGGGAAGCTATCCCAGGGGTGTCAAAATGGGTGTTAAGCACAATAAAACAGGGCTATTTGCTCCAGTCTGATCACCGCCCTCGCTGTTTCGCGGCTCGAAACTACTGTGAATACAGAAGTAGAACATCTACTCCGCACAGATATAGCGAACCTGCTGTGCAAGAGGGCTATAGAGCAAGTTCTGCCTTCTCTGAGCGAGTCGGGGTTTTACAGTCGTTATTTTTATCTTACATCTGAGATATTTGAACAAAGTGCTTGTGAACAGACCGTTCAAAATTCTAACAATCAGGAAACTACTAGCGCAAGTGCGCCAGGGGGACTGGTTTACATCTCTCTTTCTGAAAGATGCTTTTTTTCAGAGTCAGATATAAGTCACAGGCCATTCTTGAGATTCGCCTTCGACGGCCAGGTTTATCAATACACCATCCTTCCGTTCGGCCTGTCCTTAGCACTGTCCTTCTGTTCGGCCTGTCCAAAAATCCTGAGCGACTTTCACTTCAGTCGATGAAAACCAGGGAAGCAGCCTCTGAACCCAGCTTATATACACTAAGCCACACCCATTCTGGCAGGCTGTGATACCATGAGAACCGCGGGCACAGCCTATGAGCTGGAGCAGCCTACGAGCTCGCTAGAGAGCCCGCTCTAGGTCTGGCAGCTGCTGCACTGCGTTGACAATAAATACAAAATTAAGGATAATTTTTGGCTTCAATATTTCCAAAAGATGAATCTTTCCCATAGCGTAAGCTAGCTTACCCAATACTCGTTCACTCTTTTAGAGAGAACCAAGGTTACATTAGGTAACCGATACGATTTCAAAAGAGACGCTGAAGTTGCCTGCTTTCTTCTCGACAGGTAAGTCAATGTTACAGTATTAATTACAAGCTTTTTCATTGTTAAGTTGTGTACTTATTATTTATAGACAGATTATAAAAAGTTGATGATGTTGATGAAAAAGTTGATTAAAAGTTAATGATGATATCTAACAATGCACGTACTTCAGAAAATATAACTAATAAAGAAGGCAAAACTACTTATTACAATAGTTAACAATATTTTTCACAGTCAGTATTACATACTGTAACATTTGTTTGTTCGTTGTGTCAAGTTACTGGTTGTTTGAAATAATAAACTTGTTCACCTGAAGGAACACTCAATGAAGTGCTATTATTATGGCTACCGTAGATGCAATGCGCATTTGAAAAACCGAAGTAATGGAGAACACAATTCGTTTGAATGCAAAATACATTTCACTGCAAGATGGGAGAAATTCCTACACAATGTCCCTTAAAAGACTGAGTTGCAGAGTTAATTTTTCAACGAATTTGTGCAATTTGCTTGTTGGTAATAAACATTTAAACTGTTATCCATGTTGTTGGGTATCAAAAAACGGAATATAATCCGAAAACATAGGTACTATCTTACAGTGGTTTGCAACGATTATCCCTTCCCCCACATTGCATTGCATTACATCACCTTGGGGAGTGAATTTACCAAAGTCTGCCTTGAGACAGTAGCACCTCATTGCAATTCCAACGCATTCTCACCCCAAGGCGTCACCTTTGACCATGCTTCAATATTTGACGTTTTTGACGCGATCCTACGGCGTCATCTAACTGAC
This sequence comes from Pimephales promelas, assembly GCF_988280905.1. NCBI lineage: Eukaryota > Metazoa > Chordata > Actinopteri > Cypriniformes > Leuciscidae > Pimephales > Pimephales promelas. The sequence goes on from NC_142769.1 coordinate 18,412,343, forward strand.
GCTAAAGGAAAGCGTCAGTTAGAGGACGCGGTTAGGTTTAGGTGTGGGGTGGGGGTAGGGTACACGCGATCCTAGGGCATCATCTTACTGACGCTAAAGGGCGCCTAAAGCGTCAGATATTGAAGCATGTCCAAATGCTTCCCAAGGCGTCAGTTAAGTGACGCCTTGGGGGTGAGAATGGGCTGGCAATTCACAAGATCCAGGGGGCAGAGTTGGATCCAGATCATTGCATTGAGCATTGAGGGTGACTAGAGAGACGATTAGTCGATGAGAGTATTCAGATTATAGATACATAGATAAATACATAAATATAGATAGAATAGACTAGATAGATAGATAGATAAAGATAGATAGGCAAGTATAGAGAGAGATAGACAGTCAGCCAGATAGTATAACGTTACACTCTAAAAAATGCTGGGTTGTTTTAACCCAATTTTGGGTCAAATATGGACAAACCCGAAATGTTGGGTTAAAAATGTAATGTAAAAATTTAACCCAACGGCTGGGTTAGTCCATATTTGACCCAAAGTTGGGTTAAAACAACCCAGCATTTTTTAGAGTGTAGCATAGATAATTATATAGCCTCAAATCCTGGATGCTAAGTGAGGCATGTCACATCTATTCGCAGGATGAGCTTCTCGACCAGCGTCAAAAAACAGCACATTCTCATCCCAAGACGTCAAACTGACGCTTTTGACCATACGTCAACATCCAAAGTTTTATGGTTCTCTTTAACGTCAGTTAGATGATGATCCTAGGGCGTCGTCCAACTGACGCTTTACCTTTACCGTCAGTTAGATGACGTGGGTAGGTTTACTGTAGGTCTGGGGTAGGGTTAGGATTATAGCGTCATCTGACTGACGTTAAAGGGTACCCTAAAATGTCGAATGTTGATGGATGGTCAAAAGCGTCAGTTACATGACGTCTTGGGATGAGAACGGGCTGGCAATCACTTCCCTAAAGTATAAGCTTTCCAAAGCAGTTTCCATTGGACAGCATCACCCACACAAGCATCAGCCAAACACAGCGACAGACACACGGAGGCTACGTTTGCTACAACATTTTCACCGGAGGAAGAGATATACGCTTAGAAACGCCCATATAGTTAGCATGATGCCTTCTATTTCTAGATGACAAAGACAAAGATTACCAGTACTACGACACTATGACAAAGGTTACCGGTACTTATCTGAACTAACGTCATGATCACTGCCACTAGATATGAAGAAAATGTTGATTTTTCACTCGGTGCTATTCAATGACAGTAAATAAAACATAGATTTTGCACTTGGTGTTATTCAATGACAGTAAAAAAGAGTGACGTTATTGTACACTGCTGCTTGTAGACTAGCTCCAGTGCTCATCTTTGCATTGCTAAATGATAGCAACTCAACAGGACACTTCACCAACTCTCCACTCATTCTCCTCGGACCATGCATTTAATTAGCTTTGACAGCCATCAGTTTTTGGCAATTCCTCATTTGCCCTCTCACCTCTGGTAGGTTAGAAATTTTACGGCTGTGGGCCATCATACATGTTGGCTCTTGTCACCTCTTCTTCATCCAGTTAGTCGCCATAGCTCTAATACTAGACTGAGGGTACCTTTCCTCCACTTCTCCCCAATGTGATGTTATCACCAAATTACATAAAAACAACCCTGTTAAGACCAAAAACATTTAAAAAAGGGTCTTTAAGACCATTTTTGTGACATTTTAAAAATGATATAGACCATTTCAACAGCTATTTGTAGATGTAAGGAAGTGACATGTTTGGCCCTGAGACGTTTCCAGTTAATTAGCGCGCACATTCAAAACAACGGTGGGAGACCCTTATTTACCGCGAATGTGCGATCATTTTATAATAAATGCGAATAAAACATGTCAAAATTAAAATTAGGTGTATGTTGTTCAGTGGTTGGATGTTCTCTCAGGCCCAGAACTAACTTGCTCTCGGAAATCAAAGAGTTTAGATTTTCAAAAACCGCGCCTGGATTGCAGCAGTGAAGTGAGCAGAATAGATACTAAGCAACTAGCATTATACAGTGTACACATTTCGATTCTGGTAAGTAAAATACTTAATTTTAAAGTAAAATATTTTTTTTTACATTGCATTATTTGTATTTCTCTACTTTAACTGTTTAAGTATGATGCAGCATAATTAGAGAACTGTGGGTCCGACCGTAATTGTTTACATACGCATTCTCATCCGCGTCATATAGAACGCTATATGACAAAACCGCGCCATACTATACACATGGCACCCGTTATCGTTAATATAACACGCGCCGTGATGGGTAGGTTTAGGTGTGGGGTAAAGTAGGGTAGTCTCATATTACGCTAAATGTTTTATGACGACTTGGGTTTGCGTGTTATATTAACGATAAAGGGTGCCATGTGCATAGTATAGCGCAGTTTTGTCATATAGTGACGCTATGTGACGCTAAAGGATGAGAACAAGCTGCATATTCCCAGCATTTTGACGCGTGTGTTGTAAAAAAAAGGCCAAGTTTTTTATTTTCTGTATTTTTTTTTCTAAATGTTCTGTATGGGCTGTAATTAAGTAAGTAGGAGTTAGCATTAGCACATTAATCTTGATAATGGCCATTGATTTTGTATTTTATCATATACAAGTGATATATAATTGTTTATGAAGGCTGGAAATGAAAACACCTTATATTCAGGTGGATAAAAATGTAAAAAAAAAAAAAAGGATAAAAATTATTAGGTACGTTTTCTTTTTCAGAGAAAATTTGCCAAAGAAAGTTAAGGTATGACCATTGGACAGTGAAATGCTCATTGGGTCAGACGAAAACAGGTCGAGAAGAAAAGACATGTTCACTGCAAAATAATCAAGCATGAAACCATCAGGGACCCTTTAGTCTCCAGCGCCACCATTTTCCAGAAATGGAAGCTTTAGCGTTAAGTTCTGCCAGGAAAACTCTGCATTTCCTGCCTGAAGATGAAGGCAGGGGCGTAGTAGACCCCTTGGGAGGTATAGGAAGGGACCATCCTGGTGGTGGTGGGGAGGTTGGAAGGGTAGGAACCATTTTGGAGGTGGTGGGGAGCATGGAGGTCAATAGAAGCGTCAGCATCTGCGAACTCAAACACGTGTAAGTACCAGTCTTTTATACCGTAAGTATTAGACGCGATTGGATAGATGAGAGGGTAATTAGTGATGCTAATGCAATCAGATGAGCTTGTTTTCACCTATGATTTACACAGATCGGTGGTTCTAAAAGAGCACCACCGGAAATGAATCAGGGACAGACATGCGCAGTTGCATTCCAACGAGTTTTTTTATTGTTTACGTCCTTTAAATGGTCTATACATATCTTGAGTGATTTATGTGCCCAATAATCGACAATGGTGGTTAAAGGGATAGTTCACTTTGAAATTATTTTTTGATATGTTTTAGCTTACCTCAAGGGCATCCAAGATGTAGGTGTCTTTGCTTCCACAGTATTTTCAATTTTTTAGGTCAAACCATTCAATTCAATCAAATTCAATTGAGCTTTATTGGCATGACTGTGTAAAATAGCACAATATTGCCAAAGCAATAGTAATTTACAAACATATATGTAACATTCTTGTCTGTCAGTCATATAATGGAGGTATATGGGATCCCGTCCAAGTACTCAGTCCAAGTACTCAGAGGGCGAGGGCGCTTCTATCTGGCCCCGGGGCGAAAGCCCCGGAAGTGATCTTTCGTGCGTGTACATCACTCATTGTTTACACAGAGATTTCAGAAGTGTTATCCTTCACTGTAAAGATCTAAACATATTTACATATACAGGAAATTGCAATGGAAGACGATTTCGATATATCAACAGACAACGTTGATTTTTTTTTCGCAACCGCACAAAAGATCACTTCCGGCGCTTTCCAGTGCTTACGCAGACCGAAGCGCCCGTGCCTTCAGATTACCTGGAGGTGGCTGTGGTTATAAGATGTAAAAACGATGTAAATACTCTCACACAAACCGCTCGTTTCGTGTCTTAGGCCATCAATGTGTTCTTACATTTACGAGTCATTAAATAATGTTTAATTTGGACTTCTCTGTGCATGCTCTTTGAAGTGAACCTCCATTATATGACTGATAGACAACAAGGGTTTGACCGAAAAATATCAAAATACTGTGTAAACAAAGACACCTACATCTTGGATGCCCTTGAGGTAAGCTAAACATATCAAATTTCAAAGTGAACTATCCCTTTAACCTGCAACGCAGCCTTTAAATGTGGACGGAGATGATGTAAAGAGAATGCAAGTGTGTAAAACAATGAAACAGAGACTTGAATGTTGAATCAACTTGATGTTCTTTTTTTTACAAGAAACACACAGTGATGATAAAAATGCTACAGATTAAATAAAAGAATGGATTGGCTATGTGTTTATAAGTCATACAACTTCGCTCTTTTAATTAAGGATGGGGAGACTTATGAAAATTCAAGCCCTTTTTGAAAAATATGTTCAGGTTTTTGTGTATATGCCCCCACGTTACCAATAGAGAGTGGCTTTTTTAGATATGTTATGCTTAACTCTAGACAAACGCAATAGCCAAGAATATTTTTTTTTTCTTGGTGGAGATTTTAATTGTGTTGAGAAAAATATTGATCGCAACCATATAGAACCACATATGACTTCTCTTTGAAAAATAATTCCAAGAAACTACCTGATAAACTATCTGATGTCTGGAGAAGTTTAAATGGAAATTTAAGGCAATATATGGGCTCATGAAAATCTATTGTTTTTAGCAAGACTGGATAGATTTTACAGTTTTAAGCACCATCACAGTGTTTTTAAGAGTTGTATAATAAATCCAGTTTTTTCAGATCACAGTTTAGTTATATGCATTGTTTTCCTTAATTCTGTGTCACCAAGGACACTGCTCTAGCGAATGATACTTTTTTTTTTATTAAAGAAACGTTTCATTTTTGGGGGGAAAATTTTAGAAATTAAAAGGTTTCTTCGCTCTTTGAGGAGAGTGCTCGGTGCGTGCTCCCCGCAGTTCGAGTCCCGCTTCTGCCGAGGCTAAGCGGCGACACTTATGGATATCGCAAATGGATCTTTCAGCGGGGTTAGAGAGGGGCTCTGCCTTATCTCTGCCTATCTCTGCCTACCTTTGTCTATGCCATACTCCCAGCATGCCCGTTACCGATTCATTCAGGCCTATCAGAAGCTGTTGCGCTTGTGTTTTCGGGGTGCTTTATAGTTTCCTGGTCAATGACGTCACCCACCTATACATTCCGTCTCTCCATTGGACTGATTCCATACATGCTTCATGACGCACAACGCAGGGACATTCCCATAGCGGTTACACACAGCGTCTCGTTCCCTTCAGGGAACTAAGGTTACATGCGTAACTCTTCAGAGTTGGTGGGATTTTGGCAAGATTCAAATCAAGTTTTTTTTTTGTCAACAGTATACTAATATACCAAGAGAGACTATAAAGTCTAAACGAATTTTTGAAACTGAAATTTTGAATTTTCAAAATATGGCACAGTTTAAGTGCAAATCAAGCGTATTCTCTCTCTCTCTCTCTCTCTCTCTCTCTCTCTCTCTCTCTCTCTCTCTCTCTCTCTCTCTCTCTCTCTCTTTTTTAAGAAAACTGCTTTATCTGACCTACAAGAGATGTAGGCACAGGTCAGATCACATTTTAAAACTGTAGAAAAGATGGATGTACCATCAAAACCATGTTTTTGGTTTGGAAAAAAAGAATGGCCAGAAATGTAATTATGTAATTATAATGATTAATAAACAAAATTATGTGGATTTATTACTAAAGACATTAAAGGATTTTGGTTTAATTTCTTCTTCAAGAATTAATTGGAATTGTGAGGTAGTTGTGAGGTAATAAGTAGTTATGTCTTCTTTATTAGTTATATTTTCTGAAGTGCGTGCATTGTTAGATATCATCATCAACTTTTAATCAACTTTTTCATCAACATCATCAACTTTTTATAAATGTTCATCTATCTATAAAATAAAGTACACAACCAAACAGTGAGGCAGTTTTAGCGGGAGAGTTGAAAAGTAGAGGGCCACCAAATAGTCAGATGGATTTTGTTGGACAGGAGATGGTTTGAGATATTTTTGAGTATATTTAGGTAATGAAACATTAGCTCAAAAAAACTGGATGGGAACTGTTGAAAAACTTAAGAGCCGACTTGGATAATTGAAATGGCTTGTACCAAATTTATCATACAGAGGACGTACTTTGCTTCTTAATAATTTAGTGGCTTCATCTTTGTGGCACCGGATGGCTTGAATTAATCCACCAGCTTATTTTCTTGGAAAAATCCAGACTGTTTTATTGGACTTTTTTATGACAAGTGACACTGGATACCACACAACATCTTGTATTTTAAAAAAGAAGAAGGGGGTCAAGGATTTATACATGTACAAAGCAGGACTGTGGCCTTTCGGCTACAATTCATACAATGCTTGCTTACCAGTTCAGAGAACTTGGCTTGGAAATCAGTGGCCTGTGTTATTCTTAAATCCATTGATGAATGTAAATCTAATGTAAATATTTATTTATTTATTTTTTATAAAAAACTGTTTAAAATATGGGACCTTTTTAAAGTGAAAAGCACTGAGAGTACAGGTTTATTTATTATTTATTTTATTTTTTTGGTTACTGGAAGAACCCATGATTTACGGTGCTTGTATGGATATTTCTAACACAGTCTCATCCCAAACAGTCATATAACTGACGTCTTGGGACGTCTTTTGACCATACGTCAATATCCGCCTTTTTAGGGCCCCCTTAAACGTCGGTAGATGGCGATCCCGGGCCGTCATACAACTGACGCTTTACCTTTAACGTCAGTTAGGTGACGGGTTAGGTTTAGGGTTAGGTTTAGGTCTGGGGTAGAGTTAGGATCCCATAACCTCATCTACCGACGTTTAAGGGGGCCCTAAAAAGGCGAATATTGACGTATGGTCAAAAGACGTCCCAAAACGTCAGTTATATGACGTCTTGGGATGAGACCGGGTTGCTATTTCAGATAGATGTGGATACAGATATTCAGATACTATTAAATGGTGCTTTTATTAAATCAATTATCTTAACACTGGGGCGTTTAAAGTGACTGGTCTCTGTTTTAAAAGTGTGGAAAATTTGTTTGCCTCATTAAGTATTAAATTGTTGAAAAAATTATTCAGAATTTGCAATCCTTTGGCCTGTTTCTGGTCGTTCTCCTGCTCCTCCTCTCTTTCAGGCCTAATTGCTAACACCTGGGAAGATGGTGTTTAAATAGGAGCATCTCTGCTGCATTGGGCTCTCTATCTTTTCCTGGTCTGGTGGCTGAAGGCTCCGACCCTGCTCTGCTGGCTTGTCCGTGCCCATACTTCGCTCAAAACTCCAGGAGTTCACAGAGATGCACATTTAAGTTTATCTGAGTTTATGTCTTTTATTTTTACATCCAACATCTGCACCCACACACATAACACATCCCAGCACTTACCCTACACTACTGATACTGACATTCATATCCCATGGTTGGTTATGTTGTTTATAATTGTGTTAGATACACAATAAATAAACCAGTTGACGAAAAGGTTGCACCTCAACGCATAGACGTGTCTTGTGGATGATGCTCTAGCCAGTGGTAGCTAGTGGTAGGGTACTCAAACCTGCCTCAGTCCCTGAGAAAGGAAGTCCTTCCTCAGAGGAATTGGCCAGGGAGGTGCTGACGCGAGGAGTACAAGTTCGGAGAACCAGGTCCGGTTGGGCCAGTGAGGCACAACCAGAATGACCTGCTCCTCATCCTACCTGATCTTGGACAGGGTCTGTGCGAAAAGGCTCACTGTGGGAAACGCATATTTGCGCAGGCCCCACGGCCAGCTGTGTGCCAGTGCAGTTGTGCTGAGCGTGCCCTCAGTCAGGGAATAAAACAGGTCGCAGAGGGACAACTCGTGAGAGGCAAACAGATCTACCTGCGCGTCCCCGAACTGATCCCAAATCAGCTGAACTAACTGGGGATGGTGTCGCCATTCGCCAGGGAGAGGCTGAAGCCGTGAGAGCTCGTCGGCCACACAGATTAGGACTCCCGGAACATAAATAGCTCGGAGTGACCTCAGATGCTTCTGACTACATAAGAGAGGAGGTGGCGGGCGAGTTGCGACATATGGTGGGAACGTAGAGCACCTTGACGGTTGATGTACGCTACTGTTGCGGTATTGTCTGATCGGACTAGTACGTGATGACCCTTGAGCAGCACATGGAAGCGGTGCAGGGCGAGACGTACTGCCAGCAACTTGAGGCAATTAACATGCCATAGGCGCTGGGGTCCTATCCAGGAGCCTGCGGCAGTATGTCCATTTCACAGGGTGCCCCAGCCCGTGGTAGAGGCAACTGTGGAGACAACAACATGCCTGGAAACCCATTCTAGGGGCACTGAAGGTCTGACGGCAGCCTGGAATTACTGGAGTTCGGGCCGTGCCTCGAAGCCATGCCCACCTTGGGACTCGATCGCGAAGCCAGTGCTGAAGCAGTCTCATATGAAGCAATCCGAGTGGCCTTGCTGCGTCTGCGGATGCCATATGCCCCAGGAGTTGTCCTACTCAAGACTTAAGCCTTTATGTGACTTGATGTTTTTATTTGTTTTCATGAAAAATGTACTGTACCAGTTTTTATTTTTGGTTTTAAATATCATGAAATATTGAACAAAAAGGTGATAATAATGTTGTAATGATGTTTGCAGTTATGATTAAATCTAGACTGCTAATTTAAGCAAAAGTCCTTGTCTGAACAAAAAGGAAATGGAAAAAAAAAAGGATAAAGGAGGCTGGAAATGGTTTTTAAAAACGAACACTTGAATATACATCAGTGTGACATAAACTATATAAAATGACAGAAACCATATAATATGTAATCCATATAATCATGTAATTGGATTGTTTAATTTGTCTCACGTCCCATGTTGTTGTGTTAGAGATTCAAATTTTGTAAATAAAGTGGTAATAGCATTCGCGTAGCCTCATAAAACGTGTTTAGTTTAACTACAGGAGTCACATTCATTTATTAATGTTTTTGATACCTTTCTGGAGCTTGTAAGTGGTAGTTACGTAGCATTTTTGGATGGACAGAAAAAGTTTTCCCCAAAATTATCAAATTTCTTACGGATTTGGAACGATAGGTAAGTAATAAATCATTTTTGAATGAAAAAATTTTTTTTTGGGTGGATTAACAGTTTAACTAAAATATACTGAATAATTTTAGTTGCGTATTTATCAATTCTCAGTTCTGGAGATCTGGAGTTCATCCTTACTTTACCCATGAAATCCCACAAAGACTAAACAACTATAGCAAATGTATAGCTAATGCAAGGGCAAGGAAAATAACAAAACATAAAAAATAATATGGAAAAAAACTAATAAATGAATAAATTATTAAATTATTAAATAATTATTATATTATTATAAATATAAAAAACTATATAAACACAACACAGATGTATAATCTCTCTCTTCAAGTTACACACAAAGGCTGCTATTATGAATCCTTAGATCCTTGTTTCTGTTTGTTCCCATACAACTTAAAAATGAAATCGCTCACACATAAATTATACTTCTCAAACAGGAATAAAATACAGAATAGGCCTGTATTTGAAAAAAGACACCAAATCATTCATGATGTCAAATAAGCACGATTCTGTGAGCATATTGAAAACTCAAATGACTGAACCGTCTGCTAAGCCTAATGGTTTTTCAATATCAAATTCATTAAAAAGAATGTTTGCCATACGTGAGAATAAAGGAAATAGACTCTGTTAATCATAGTGGAGCAAGGCTCTTCTGCAGATTCGAGGTGATCATTAAAATGAGGCTGAAGAAGCAATCCATTAATAAAAGCAGTCAGCACAGTATTATTTAAGAATGGCTGAGTGGAGTGAACACAGTTCTATATGACTGGGGAGAGAGGACACATATACATGCATTTATGTATTGAGGGGTAGAGTTTTGAAAAAAAAAAAAAGAGTGTTTAAGAGGATTTTGAAAATCAATGACGTTCAAAACAACCTTGGACCAGTTGCTGATCAATTTTTCAAAATATCTAGTTGTTTATGTGTGTTCCACACAAAAGACACACACAATAATTCAAACGATGTTAATGAACATGTCTTCGGGATGTTTGTGCCACTGTATGCTGCTAACCATTTCTTACTAGCCCTCTTTCTTTCCCTGCCAAACCCTGACCTTTCAGCATCCCCCGAAGGACAGCTGAACCATTACAGTAATTAACTGAAGAGAGAGAGAGAGAGAGAGAGAGAGAGAGAGAGAGAGAGAGAGAGAGAGAGAGGATGGGATGGAGGGGAAAAGAGAGGGAGTGGGCTGTTTTCTGCAGAGACAGCAACTCTTGCATGTGTCTAGCCATAGGGATGCCTGCAGTTAATGCCTAACTTGCTTTCATTACCAATGAGTGCATGGGGGCAGGCCCAATATTAATCTAACAAAGAGCTAAGGAACAGTTTCACACATCTGACAGTCAGCTGCTTATGGTCTGGCCAAGAGAGGGATGGAGACAGCAAAAAAAAAAAAAAAAAAAAAAAAAAATGTTCAGCATAATTACAATTGAATAAGAAATATGCTAAAATGGCAATACACAAAAACGGCCAAAAGCCCTATTTGCACGGGATTAGTATTATCTGGTGACCAGTAGTAATTTGTAATAATTGCGGAGTTTGTCTGTGATCTTAATCCCGTGCGAATCGGCCATGTCTGTAATTTGTAAAGTAAAAATTCCCCCGCAAATTACCTACTATATTTCGATGAACACGAGGTCCAGTGATGACATTAGTCCCGTGCGAATCGACATCTCTGTGATTTGGCCGGATCGTATATCATTTTTTCAAGGTTTTTGTTTCATCTGCGCCTTTTTATCCATCTTTCACGGAGAATAGAGGCTGAGTTGGAGTGTTTTGATAGTATTTTGGGTGAAATACTATCAAAACTATTACTGAGTAATAGTTGAATGGTTAATGTGGGAACTATTTGTAAATTTACATCCTGTGCATTTTAGGGAGTGCCAATTAACCGAGGTACGGCCGCAAGTTGGCTACATCGACGCTGAACATCTGCTGCTTTGCTTGACCATCTTTCATGTTACGTGTTGCTCACTGGCTTACTCCGCCGTACCAGGCTACCCCTTTCCATGGGATTGACGAGTATGTGATCCGTGGCTATTCAAGCCTGTTTCAATGTTGCTTGCTGGACTCCGTTGGATTTCTCCTACCTCTCCGTGTTGTGAATGTTCGAGTAATGTTGTAGAACTTGTCTGATGTAATGGCATCATTTCTTTTCGTTTGTTTTGTTCTTTTTATTGGTTAAAGTTGTTTGTGTGTGTATTTTATTTACGCTGTTGTCTGGAGGCCTTTCCCCCTCTGCTGATGTTCAAGGGGATTGGCCCATTTGTTATGATTGTTTTTGTTTGATTCTGTTTGTTTTTGTTTGATTCTGTTTGTTTTCTTGAGTTGTCCACAAGTTGGAAGTTGCTGATCGTCAGTGTGGCATTTTTCCATTCATTTATTAGTTGGTATGGTTTACTATTGTATATTTGTTTATGTGAGGGTTAGTAGTACTTATTCATATTGTAGGTTCATGTAATCCCTCTGGGTGGATTACTGGACCTGTTCATTGTGATTGGTCAACACTATCTCACGACCAATTCGTACGAATTCGACGCATGATTAAAAAGTGGCTAATTCGTACTAATTCGTACGACCTCACTCGTACTAATTCGTACGATTTGTCTTAACCCACGTGATGGTTAAGTTTAGGGGCGGGGTAAGGGGTAGGTCATTCGTACGAATTCATACGAATTGGCCAATTCGTAAAATATGTACGATTTAGCAAAATCGTATTAATTCGTACGAGTGAGGTCGTATGAATTGTTACGAATTAGCCACTTTTTAATCATTCGTCGAATTCGTACGACTTGGTCGTGAGATCGGGTTGGATTGGTGTGTATGCAACGGTGTAACTCTCATATGTCCTTTGTCTAGGTGCTGAGAGCGGCCAGTGGGAGCAGTACCCATGCGGTGGTGGGTCCCTTCATGTATGCAGTAGTTGTGTGGTTAAATTTCTTGATGTGGGTGTGAACCTGGCACGTGTGATTGGGATGTTTCCCATGGATGCTCATTGCTTGAGTTACTAGTCTCCCACTGGCAAGCTTCAGCACACGTGTGTGCGTGTGTAGGAGTGAAGTTGGTGTGTCTCTTATTGCATTGAGGTATAAAAAAATAAGTTCTATTTTTGTATTGGACCACTCACTGTCTCTGGCTGATCCATCAACAAACTTGAGTGCCTGGTTAGAAGAAGATGGCTAATTCTTTTGGGTGTAAGTCCCATCGTGGCGTAGTCTGCTAATTGTCTGATGTATTTATCCATTCTCCCACTGTCACGGGGGGGGGGGGGGGGGGGAGGGGGGAATCCAAGGAAGACGAGGAGGAAGGTAGAATAAACACTACTTTTAATGAATGAAGCTCAGAAACAGGTAGACAGCGTGTTAACCACAAACAATACCGGACAAGGGAGTGAAGACAGGCAGGAACTTAAATACACAGTGACGGTGATTAACAAATGACAATCAGCTGTGCAGGAGGTGATGAGTGTCCATGGCAACAGATGAGGGCGGAGAACTCAGACGAGGGGAACACGTGGTGAATCAAAACACAGACAGTCCAAGGGTGGTGACAGCCACACATATATCAATTGCATTTTAAAAGTGTCATGAACTACAATTATTATTTTATAATGCTCCCTGGGGGTGCATGTTAAACTATTAAGAGTTTTACACTGTAATTTATAAATAAATGACCATTTTCTACCCTGATTTTTGCCCTCTGATTTAAAAACTGTTTAAACGGGCATGTCTCTTTTAACCCTCATGTGGTGTTCGGGTCAATTTGACCCGGAGAAGATTTTCTTTTTCCTGAAAATACTAGTTAATGTTATCGCTTTGGACTGAAACTTAGTGACTTTGTTCCCAAGCGGTATAACTATATCTCATTTGTTTTTTGAACATTTTCGTATTTTTTTGTGGGAGTTCTGTTACCTTGTTACACTTGTGGTGTTCCCGGTCAAAAATGACCGGTCTATAAAAAATAGCTTATACTCATTATACCATATTTTCACCCAATCTTGGATTCAATCTTTTTGTCAACTTGTTCTCTTTCAATTAGGACTGGTTTTATATTTCTGTTTGAATCTGATTAATCGTGGGCCTCATTTATCCGAGACTAGGCATCTCATTTTTTGAGTAAAAAATAAATAATTTATGAATAAATTTGGAAATATGAAATTTTTTTTTGAAAAAAAATGGCTACTGTTTATCACTCTAGTCTACTCTAATGATTTACCAGGAATTTTGTTTTGAAACTTTTGTTTTGTAAAAAATATGGAATATAGTCACACTTGTGGTGTTCCCGGTCAAAAATGACCGGCCTATAAAAAATAGCTTATAAATCACTAATTATACCATATTTTCACCCAATCTTGGATTCAATCTTTTTGTCAACTTGTTCTCTTTCAATTAGGACTGGTTTTACATTTCTGTTTGCATCTGATTAATCGTGAGCCTCATTTATTTGAGAGTAGGCATGGTAAAAAATGGTCACAATGGGCGACCATTGAAAGTGAATGGGAGAGACTGAAAATAACAGAACAATTTAGTTTTCAGGAGCATGTTCATTATTTTCATGTACACATATGAGCATGTGTACTTGCAAACATCGAGCCCTTGGACCTGTGCATGTATCGATACATTTATACTGTACACACACATCCCAGACACACACGCGTTAAAACACACAAACTTTCGAGTATTACACACATTCTTTTCCACAGAGAGAAATTTGATTCTACCCTAACCTAATATACATTTATCCATCTGACATTACCACACACACACACAAACTGGCCGTGACTGCAGTGATCCGGCTTCAAAATAATCTTTCTTTCAAGTTCTTGTTTCATCACAGCTTCCAGAAAAAATATTATGACATTTTGTTTTGGAACTGTGAGGTTCTCACCATAGACAGTGGTTCTCACACAGAACTAGACAATATTTACAAATATACATCATGTGATACCACAGGCATATATAAATGCCTCACAGCACCTTGCTTGTTATTCATTTGTGGCAGCACAATGGCAAAGCTGCTCTCTGCACATGATGTTATTCATCAGATTTTTGACTCAGAAAATAGTGGGGAGGATCATTTCTCTCTGTGGAAAAGAATGTGTGTAATACTCAAAAAAGCTTGTGTGTTTTAACGTGTGTGTGTGTCTGGGTAACGTGTGTATAAATGTATCGATACATGCACAGGTCCAAGGGCTCGATGTTTGCAAGCACACATGCTCATATGTGTACATGAAAATAATGAACATGCTCCTGAAAACTAAATTGTTCTGTTATTTTCAGTCTCTCCCATTCACTTTCAATGGTCGCCCATTGTGACAATTTTTGACCATGCCTACTCTCAGATAAATGAGACCCACGATTAATCAGATTCAAACAGAAATATAAAACCAGTCCCAATTGAAAGAGAACAAGTTGACAAAAAGATTGAATCCAAGATTGGGTGAAAATATGGTATAATTAGTGATTTATAAGCTATTTTTTATAGGCCGGTCATTTTTGACCGGGAACACCACAAGTGTGACTATATTCCATATTTTTTACAAAACAAAAGTTTCAAAACAAAATTCCTGGTAAATCATTAGAGTAGACTAGTGTGATGAACAGTAGCCATTTAAAAAAAAAAAAAAAATCATATTTCCAAATTTACTCATAAATTATTATTTTTTTTACTCAAAAAATGAGATGCCTACTCTCAGACAAACGAGGCTCACAATTAATCAGATTCAAACAGAAATATAAAACCAGTCCTAATTGAAAGAGAACAAGTTGACAAAAAGATTGAATCCAAGATTGGGTGAAAATATGGTATAATGAGTGATTTATAAGCTAGGGAACACCACAAGTGTTATAGGGTTTTGAACACCACATGAGGGTTAAGACTTCTCCATAAACAAAAATGATTGGGTATTAATTTTTAATATTAAACTATTTTTAGTCTTTTGAAAGCTTTTACGTTTTTATATTACACCTGAAGAGATCACCTAATTGTGAAAAGCATTTTATATTGTTTATTTATTTTATTTTATTTTATTAAAAGCATTTTATTTTATTTAGATCTACTCATATTGCATAAAATGTTGCAGCAATGAGCATTATGTATGTTGTGTGCACAAAAACAATGATGGAACCCAATTTCTGCACTCTTGCGAATGCAATAACTAAATCAGTGCAAACACAATACAAATACAAAATTATTATTAATATAAATTCATATATTTATTGTGTGAAGTTTATACAAAAACACCAATTGTGACAATTTTCATAATGACTGACAATTTTCAAATAAATAATACAATAATAAAATTAAATAAACAATAAGTAAGTACTGGAGCAGTCAAACATCCCCCTTTATAAAGATGCTTCCCATAACATCCATGCATTTACACATGACCCAATCATTACAGACGAGCCATTCTGAGTATTTAACAATCTGCTCAGTTACTGGGATTTTCACGCACAACCATTTCTAGGTGTTTACAAGAATGGTGTGAAAAGGAAATGCAAAAATGCCTTGTTGATGCCAGAGGTCAGAGGATAATGGGCCGATTGATCAAGCTGATAGAAGAGCAACTTTGACTGAAATAATTGCTCATTACAACCGAGGTATGCAGCAAAGCATTTGTGAAGCCACAACACGCACAACCTTGAGGCGGATGGGCTACAACAGCAGAGGACGCCACCGGGTACCACTCATCTCCACTACAAACAGGACAACTACAATTTGCAAGAGCTCACCAAAATTGGACATTTGAAGACTGGAAAAATGTTGCCTGGTCTGAGTGTCGATTTCTGTTGAGACATTCAGATGGTAGAGTCAGATTTTGGCATAAACAGAATGAGAACATTGATCCATCTTGCCTTGTTACCACTGTGCAGGCTGGTGGTGTTGTAATGGTGTGGGGGATGTTTTCTTGGCACACTTTAGGCCCCTTAGTGCCAATTGGGCATATTTAAATGCCACGGGCTACCTGAGCATTGTTTCTGACCATGTCCATCCCTTTATGGCCACCATGTACCCATCCTCTGATGGCTACTTCCAGTAGGATAATACACCTTGTTGCGAAGCTTGAATCAATTTAAATTGGTTTCCTGAACATAACAATGAGTTCCCTATCGAGGGAACTCAACACTGCGTCGATAAAATCGACTCTTTGGGGACGCTCCCTAAGCGTGCGCCTCTGAAGTATGAATGAAACTAATCCAATCCTGATTGGTGTTGCGTCGTGACGTAACATGTGACGGCATACCCGGAAGTATAAAAGTGACGCTGTCACAACACACACTAGCTTTCGCTCTTCAGCAAGCGCTTTATGTTGAAACTGTCTGTCTTATTTGGTGTTGTTTGTCTTATTATTGAAAGAAAGTATGGCCAGTGAACAATTCAAGAGGTGTGTGCATCCCTGCCCTCGTTTCATCACGGGTGGGGACGCACACTCTCTATGTGTGTATTGTTTGGGAGTGCAGCACGCACGGGCAGCTCTCGAGGGGGCTGCTTGTGAAATGTGTGAGGCTTTGCCTATTAGAGTGCTGCGCTCCCGGCTGGCGTGCTTTGACGAGCACGGTCAGGCTCGCGTTCCCCAGGGTTCCGGTCCCGCATATGTCGAGGCGATGCGGCGACTGAGATCCTGGGGTTCGCAGCGGGATCTGGCGGAGGAGAGTGAGAATGCTGAGGCATTTTTCTCGCTCGCCATCGGCTGGTCCCGCAGCCTCTGAGAGTGGTGTGGGAGCCCGCGCTGCGGTTTCTCCTACCCGCGATCAGGTCCCGGTGCTTGAGCTGTCTACTTCTGAGGAAGGGGACGTGCTCAGCATCGATGCGGACGACCGTGATCTCAGCACGCCATCACGCGGCCTGGGTTATGAGGAGCTGGTGGAGGTTGTGACACGCGCTGTGGCCAGACTAAACATCAGCTGGCCACAACATGAGCAGGAAACGCAAGTCACCAGTAAAATGGACGAGCGTTACCTGCAGCGCAGGTCACAGCCTCACCGCCGGGGTCTGCCGTTTTTCCCTGATCTCCATAAAGAGATCTCGAGAACGTGGGAAAGACCGCATTCGTCCCGTATTTCGAGTCCCAATGTAATAGATTACAGCAATGTTATGGGGGCTCGAGATATGGGATATGGGAAGATGCCGAAGGTGGAGGAGGCTTTAGCGAGCTATCTCTCTCCCGAATCGGCGTCTTCCCTAAAGACCCCGGTGTTGCCTAGTAAGCCCTGCAGAGAGACATCTGCATTGGTGGGCAGGGCTTACATGGCGGCGGGTCGGGCTGGTTCGTGTCTGCACTCAATGGCGATTTTGCAGGCATGCCAGGCCGACCTCCTGAAAGATTTGGATGAGGGGGAGGGGCCTACTCCTGAAGATGTCGCGGAGTTGAGGAAGGCCGCAGATTTGTCTCTCCGGGCCACTAGGGAAGCGGCCAGCGCTATTGGCCGCTCTATGGCGGCCATGGTGGCCACGGAGAGGCATCTGTGGCTGAACTTATCCGGTATTAAAGAAAAGGATAGGTCCTTCCTGCTGGATGCGCCGCTTTCGGCTTCTGGCCTGTTCGGCGACGCCGTTAATTCGGTTGTCGACAGGTTTCAGGAGTCGAGAAAACAATCTGCGGAGTTCCAGCAGTACCTCCCCCGGAAAGCGAAGGCCAAATCTAGTAGGGCGGGGCAAAGCAATCAGCCCCAGCCATCAGCCAGCTCCTCCCACAGGGCAGAGCAGAAGGAGAGCGTTTCCTCTAGAGCCCCCCCTCCGGGGTCTTGGCAACAGAGGAAACGCTCCCAAAAACCGAAGTCCTCCAGCCAGAGGGGCGACCTGAGGGACGTCATTCAGGCTAAGAGGACTTCGGAAAAGAGGTCCTAGCCAAGGCAGGACTTCAGAGGGCTGCCCCCTCCGCAGTGAGACAACCGAGGTTGTTCTCACAACGGGGCCCTCTAGGAAAAGATGCAGGTCCGCCGTTAACAGCGCTTCGGGCCGCATCAATTTCCAGCGAAAAGACACCAGAGGCCAGCCTCGAGAGGCTGGTACCCTTAGCAGATTTTGTAGAGGGATGGTATCATCTTCCCAACATATCTCCATGGGTCCTGCAGATAATACGAGTTGGGTACAGACTGCAGTTCGCGCACCGCCCCCCCAAGTTCTCTGGGGTGGTGCTCACTGCGGTGGTCCCAGAGCAGGCTCAGGTGCTGGAACAAGAAGTACAGACTCTGCTGTCGAAAGGAGCCATAGAACGTGTTCTTCCGGTAGACAGGGAGTCCGGGTTTTACAGCCGGTACTTTATAGTTCCAAAGAAGGATGGGGGGTTAAGGCCAATTTTGGATCTCAGGGTGTTGAACCGGTCTCTGAGAAGGTTCAAATTCAGAATGTTGACCATTCCAACAATCGTGAGTCAAATCAGATCCGAGGACTGGTTTGTCACGATAGATCTGAAAGACGCCTATTTTCACATCTCCATCCTTCCTTGTCACAGGAGGTACCTGAGGTTCGCTTTCGGGGGCGAAGCATACCAATATCGGGTTCTTCCGTTCGGCCTAGCACTCTCTCCCCGCACATTTACCAAGTGTATGGACGTGGCCCTTGCTCCACTGAGACTTCAGGGGATTCGCGTATTGAATTATCTCGACGACTGGCTTATTTTGGCCCAGTCTCGGGAGATGGCAGTTCGGCATCGAGATGTCGTTCTTGGCCATATTCAAAAATTGGGGTTAAGACTCAATTTGAAGAAGAGTGTGCTAGAACCGTCCCAGGGCACGACCTTTTTGGGAGTCGTGTGGAACTCGATTACAATGCAGGCACGTATGTCTCCCGCACGTATCGAGTCAATTCTGGCGATGGTGTCCAGGGTGAGGCTAGGTCAGGCCGTCACTGTGAAACACTCTCACCCAAAGGAAATCTGTTCCGTATGATCAGAGTAACGCGCAAGTGCCTTCAGTCTCTGCAAATATGGAAGAAGCCTTGGTTCCTATCCCAAGGGCCAGTGTTGGGGGTGTCATGTCGCCGGGAAACCGTTTCGACAGACGCCTCCCTTACGGGCTGGGGCGCGGTCATGGACGGCCGCTTTACCAGGGGTCTGTGGCAGGACCATCATCGCACTTGGCATATAAATTGCCTGGAGATGATGGCGGTATTCAAGGCTTTGAGGAGCTTCCTCCCAGACATCGAGGGTCGCCACGTCCTTATACGGACAGACAATACGTCAGTGGTGGCCTATCTGAACCGACAGGGGGGACTCAGATCGCGCCCTCTGTGCAAACTGGCGCATCAGATTATCCTTTGGTCCCAGGGAAAGATATTGTCAATAAGGGCAATGTATATCCCAGGGGTTCAGAATCGGGGAGCAGACATCCTGTCGAGGCAGGGGCTGAGGCCCGGGGAATGGAGACTTCATCCGGATGTGGTGAAGTCGATATGGGAGAGGTTCGGACCGATGGAAGTGGATCTGTTTGCGTCTCGAGAGACGTCCCACTGTCCACTTTGGTTCTCCCTCTCACATCCAGCCCCACTGGGGTTGGATGCCATGGTACAGGCTTGGCCGAGGCTTCGCCTGTATGCTTTCCCCCCGATCGCTCTGCTCCCAGGGGTCCTGGAGAGGGTCCGTCAAGAGGGCATCAGTCTACTTCTGGTTGCCCCGAGATGGCCGACACGAGTATGGTTCTCGGATATAATATCACTCCTCATAGCTCCGCCATGGCCGATTCCTCTGAGGAGGGATCTATTGTCTCAGGCGGAGGGCACAATCTTCCACCCTCGCCCAGAGTTGTGGAAGCTGTGGGTCTGGCCTCTGAGGGGGTTCAGTACCTAAATGCTGGCTTATCAGCTGAGGTGGTTGAAACCATACTTAGCTCTAGGGCCCCATCTACCAGGAGATTATATGGCCTCAAGTGGAAGGTGTTTCACACTTGGTGTGGAGAACGAAGGTTGGATCCAGTAAACTGCCCAGTGGCTTCAGTTCTGGAATTCCTTCAGGATCGTTTCTCTGCGGGTCTCTCCCCGTCCACTCTTAAGGTGTACGTGGCTGCCGTTTCGGCTTTCCACGCGCCAGTAGATGGTGGACCTCTGGGGAGGCACCAGTTGGTCATTAGGTTTCTCCGTGGTGCTTGGAGGATGAGGCCGGCGATCAGGTCCAGGGTGCCTGCCTGGGATCTGGCAATAGTTCTGGAAGGGTTGTCCCTCGCTCCCTTCGAACCTTTAGAGTCGGCTTCGCCTAAGGACTTAACGTTGAAAATGGTCTTTCTCTTAGCGAATACCTCTCTTAAGAGGGTGGGAGATCTCCAGGCCCTGGCGGTAACGCCAGCTTGCTTGGAGTTTGCCCCTGGCAAAGTAAAGGCCTTTTTGCACCCGAGTCCGGGCTACGTGCCTAAAGTTCCTTCGAGTACGGCTCGCTCTGTAGTCCTTCAGGCATTCCATCCTCCACCTCATGTGTCGGCGGGAGAAGAGAGGCTTCACTTGCTCTGCCCCGTCAGAGGTTTGAGTGTATACTTGGAAAAGTCTGCTTCTTGGAGAAGATCTGACCAGTTGTTAGTATGCTTTGGGTCACCTAAGAGGGGGCTCCCGGCGACCAAACAAACTATAAGTAACTGGATTGTCCAGGCTATTACTGAGGCTTACAAGGTGCGTGGGGTTCCTTCACCTTTGGCCTTAAGGGCTCACTCGACTAGAGGCATGGCTTCCTCTAGGGCCCTTCTGTCGGGAGTACCTCTGCAGGAGATTTGTGAGGCAGCCGGCTGGGCTACCCCGCATACTTTCATCAGGTTTTACAGTCTCAGCCTTCCCAGTACGCCCGGTGCACACGTACTCGGCCCTTGCTGAGTGCCTAATCAGTTTCACTCTGGGGCGGGTCTGTTCGGTGCGTGGCCTAGTGGGTACTCGTTCCCCAAAGAGTCGATTTTATCGACGCAGTGTTGAGTTCCCTCGATAGGGAACGTCTCGGGTTATGACTATAACCCTTGTTCCCTGAGAAGGGAACGAGACACTGCGTCGTGTTGCCACGCCCCCTTTTCAGACCCTTGAGCGTCTTGCTTCATCGCGAGGCTAGTGTGTGTTGTGACAGCGTCACTTTTATACTTCCGGGTATGCCGTCACATGTTACGTCACGACGCAACACCAATCAGGATTGGATTAGTTTCATTCATACTTCAGAGGCGCACGCTTAGGGAGCGTCCCCAAAGAGTCGATTTTATCGACGCAGTGTCTCGTTCCCTTCTCAGGGAACAAGGGTTATAGTCATAACCCGAGACGTTCACTGTACTAAAATGGCCCCCACAGTCACCAGATCTCAACCCAATAGAGCATCTTTGGGATGTGGTGGAACGGGAGCTTCTTGCCTTGGATGTGCATCCACAAATCTCCATCAACTGCAGGATGCTATCCTGGGCCAACATTTCTAAAGAATGCTTTCAGCACCTTGTTGAATCAATGCCACGTAGAATTAAGGCAATTCTGAAGGCGAAAGGGGGTCAAACACACTATTAGTATGGTGTTCCTAATAATCGTTCAGGTGAGTGTTTGTTTTTAATTTAACTTCTGTCTTATAGCAGAGGGAATGAAAGAGCTGGCATATCAGTTATTTTTCCATATTGGCACATAACACCACCGACCTGACTGCATGATAACAAATCATTTGCTGACAACATGATCTGGTTGGCACAATATCCTGTCTGCTTTCTGGAAAACTCATGTTTTTTGGAATTTTGGACATTTTCAAATTTTTAAAACTAGTATTTTTGACATTTTTGACTTTTTAAAAAAAGTTGTACTTGTTTACCAGGAAACAACATTTTTAGTGAAGCGATATCAAATGTGAGATGTTATGTTTAAAGAAACATCGAGGTAAATATCACAAAGTGAATAACGTATTACTTTTCTGAATTTGTTTCTTATTGTGCATTATTACTAGTCAAGTAGTAATTTTATCAAATTGTAAATAAATAAATAATAATAATAATTTTGTTTTAATTGGGATACATACAGATCTAACTATAAAATAAGCCCAAGCTCATTTTTGCTTTCAAAAATGTTTCAAATATAATTTTAATCACTGTCATGCCCTCCACAAGATGTTGTACAACAGCACATAACATGAGTTGTGGTGAAAATGATATTGAAATGATTTTTTCACAGCTGGACACTGATAGTAGATTGTTTGATTTAAAAAGTGAGGGTCTACAAACAACAACAGCAACACTGAAACATTTCTCAAAAATACCATCCACAGAAGAAAGAACATCATACAGCTTTGGAATAATATGTGGAATAACATAAGCAAATAAGGACAGGATTTCCATTTCAGAGTGAAAGTTTACAGGGCCAAAAGTGCCCATCTACAACCAAATAAGGCCCTATGTTAGTCTGTCCTGTGATGTATCCAGTGTTTTTTTATTGCATTTACTGACAGAATGGGTTAATCAGTGGTAATAATCTATAACATCCTCCTCCATCGTTCTGTTTGGAGTATTATGGCAAACATGATGCACTGAGTCAGCGGCCCTTTGATAACATTAGTGCTTGGCTTCAGGGCCGGGCAGGGACTGCCCCTCCTTCAGAGACAGAAATGTCAAAGCAATTCATCCATCCACACATACATTTATCCAGCAATTTTTTTTTGTCTCATACACCTGTCCTTTCAGCTTCGTAATCATCTGTGTGTTCATCCATCTGTCCATCCATCCATGCATTCCAGGATCAATCTTCAATAAATGTGTTTTTCTCCAATGGTCTTGTATCTCTCATTTCATTTAGGTTTGGAGCCTGTTGTATTTGTATTTGTTTTGCTGTAATGGCTTTGGCATTGCTGACTCCTTGTAAAATATTTGTGTGTGTGTGTGTGTGTGTGTGTGTTTGAGAGAGAGATTTGTGATAGCTATGTCAGCTTACTCTCTGAAGTGGAAAGAAAAAATGTGGACAGCACATGAATAGAACCACATCAATGACAAATTAGTAAATTTCTTTTTTTACTACTACCAATACAGAACACCACACTGAAATACTCAGACCAAGTTTCCATGTGTAGCCCTAATAACCCCCTCATGCAACGACCTGGGCACAGCCACTTACCACCTCTCTTCCCTAGTGGCACAGTCTTTGCATTCTCGCTCTAACACCCTGTCTCACAGGCGCAAGTTCCTAAACTTGGCTCATAATCATTTTATGGGCAGTGAGAGAATGGCCACCTACTCTTAAGTAAGTCGCTGCTGTGTTTGAACCCAATACATTTCCTGCAGCCACCTTCAATCTGCTATGCACAATGGGTTTCATCAACCCGATCTCACGGGAATTTGTACGAATTTTACGAAGAGGCTAATTCGTAACAATTCGTACGACCTCATTTTGCTAAATCGTACATATTTTACGAATTAGACAATTCGTATGAATTCGTACGAATGACCTACCCCTGACCCCTGAGATCAGAGCACAGAAATCATCTTACGACAGGGTTTATGTATGATTTATGAAACATTCATTTGGTGCTGTAACAAGGTTAAAGCTCAGGGAGGAAGGAAGTGAGAACCAGTGACCATTTAACACAATACTTATTTAATTATAAAATAAACAAACAACAAAACGAAGGTAAAGCGGCAGCCCCTCATGGACGACTGCCAAACTCCGGAGCAGGTTTTATTCTAGGTTAGAGATTTCAAAACCAAACTGAATAAATCAGCTGTGAGCAAAGATGATGCAATGCAAAGGACTATTTGATTTACATCATGCATTGAAATGCACCAAAATGTCTTGCGAGAACTTTTCGGCCAATCCGTTTTGTTTTCTTTTGCTTAATTGGCAGCGCTGTGTTAGTACGGGTGTAATGCCATAGAGGGTTTTCACTAAGCACCATCAATCCGGAAGTCGGCCATTTTGGAGGCACTAAACGTAAACAATGCCATTGAACTGAACAAACTCACAAATTTGTCTGATTATTGCTGCTGAAAAATGGTCAAGTTTTGGTCTGTACTAATAGGTCGCATCGGGAAAAAAAACTTTAAGAGTTCTATAAACTAAATAAAGATGAAAAAACGCACTCTCTTTGCATCTCATTTATATTTATTATACCATGTCCACTTTCTCTTTGGTACTCAACAAAGGAGGTTGCATTTTCCCTCCCTCTCCCTCCCCTCACCTCCCCTGCTTTTTGCTTCTTTTTGCGTCTAGTCTACTGTCTTGTACTTTGAGAGACTCTCTCAGCACTGCTCTCCCAACTTAGAAATAATGGATGTGATCAACTGGTCTCTCAACACAATTGAGACCATCTTCTCGACGAGAAGCTCGGGTTCGGGGGAACCTGAATGCCCTGCCGGAACATTTGCAGCTGGCTACACGATGGACTCGTGGGAGAGGTGGCGGGTCGTGTGTCTGGCGGCTCTTCCTGTGGAGGACGTTGAAGATATCTACCTATTTGGAACCATGAAAACGAATCGGTTACCTAACGTAACCTCGGTTCTCTCTAGATGAGGGAACGAGTATTGCGTAAGCTAGCTTACGCTACGGGAAAGATTCACCTTTGCTGAGAAGTTGAAGCCAAAAAATTATTCCATAATTTTGTAATCATTGTCAACGCAGTCTCTTCTGAGGCAGACCATGAGCGGGCTAGCTAGCGGCTCATTGGTTCGCTCAGAGAGAATGCACGAACCTATGGGAGAGCGGCGCTGAGTCCGCGCCCAATGAGCGGACGGCGCTCGCTCACTGCGTCACAGCCCGCCAAAAGGGGCGTGGCTACAGTGTATAAAGGTAGCTCTCCCAGGCTAGTTCGTCGATTCTGTAGCATGAAGCGAAACGCTAGTGGCGCAAGCACGGCCGGGAACGCAATACTCGTTCCCTCATCTAGAGAGAACCGAGGTTACGTTAGGTAACCGATTCGTTCTCTTACGAGAGGTTCTCTCGTATTGCGTAAGCTAGCTTACGCTACGGGAACACCTGGTCAACGCCGTGCGCGCTAAGTAACCACTAAGCATCCCAGGGGGGAAACACCGGGGGAATCTTTAAGTGGATGAAGATAATAAGGCGGCCAGCATAGCGGCCGTTATCATCTAGTGCAAAACGCCCTAAGGCGGCCGGCGAAGCGGGCCGTGACGTGTAATGCATAAGCACATAGGGGAACACAAGGGGTGAGCCGGTTGTGATGGAACTCCCGATAGTGCGGCTTTCTATAGGAGAGCTGTAAGTATTAGACCGCCAGAATTTTAGCCTGTAAGGCTGGAACTTCCAAGTTATAAAATCTGACAAAAGTGGAGGGGGAGGCCCATCCCGCAGCCACACAAATGTCGTGAATGGAAATTCCGCAGGACCATGCCCACGATGAGGCCATGCCTCTGGTGGAATGAGCCCTGATGCCCAGAGGGCAAAGCAGGTCTTTAGCGGCATAAGCAGAGGCAATCGCGTCTACTATCCACCTGGATAGAGTCTGTTTCGAGGCGGCTAAACCCTTGGTGCGGCCACCGAACGACACAAACAGCTGCTCTGAGCGTCTGAACGCAGCAACGCGTGTAGTGTACACTCTGAGAGCCCGGACCGGGCAGAGGCGGTCAGCGTAACGTTCGCTATCGGAGGCAGGCAGCGCCGATAGAGAGATCACTTGCGCCCTGAAAGGGGTACCAATCGCTTTCGGAACATAACCGTGTCTAGGTTTTAGAATGACTATGGAGTCATTCGGTCCAAACTCCAGGCACGCGGCGCTCGAAGACAGCGCGTGAATGTCCCCCACTCGTTTTACTGAGGCGAGTGCCGTCAGAAGAACGGTTTTTAACGAGAGGTATTTTAGCTCCACGGACTCAAGTGGTTCAAACGGTGGGGCTTTCAGAGCTTCTAGAACTATGGAAAGATCCCAGACCGGCACCGTAGGGGGGCGAGGGGGGTTCATCCTTCTGGCTCCCCTGAGGAAGCGGATGATTAGCTCGTCTTTGCCCAGAGACTGGGCGCGCCGGGGTTCAACGAACGCCGCGACGGCTGCCACGTAAACCTTAAGAGTGGATGGGGACCTGCCCTTATCCAGCATCTCCTGAAGGAACACGAGCA
Source organism: Pimephales promelas (assembly GCF_988280905.1). Taxonomy (NCBI): domain Eukaryota; kingdom Metazoa; phylum Chordata; class Actinopteri; order Cypriniformes; family Leuciscidae; genus Pimephales; species Pimephales promelas. The sequence goes on from NC_142769.1 coordinate 18,438,483, forward strand.
AAGACGAAACCTCGCACGTCCGTGGGTCCAAATTTTTGTCGGTGCACCATTTGGAGAACACAGACCATTTTGCAGCATAGAGCTTTCTGGTAGAATCCGCTCTGGCGTGTTTGATCGTGTTCAGAACCCCTTCTGGCAATTCGACGCGTAGTCGTTGGTCACCCATGCATGAAGCGCCCAGCGCTGTGGATGGGGATGCCAGATCGAGCCGCGGGCTTGAGTGAGGAGATCTGCTCTGATTGGAATGGGCCACGGGGCTGTCTGTGACAGCCGCCTAAGCTCCGGGAACCAAATCTGATTCTTCCAGCGCGGGGCTATGAGGAGCACCGAGTGGCGTGAGTCCCTGATTCTCTGAATTACCTGCGGTAGCAGAGAAATCGGGGGGAAAGCATAGAGCGGGCGGCGGGGCCAATCCTGGGCTAGCGCGTCCTCGCTCTTTGAGAAGAATATTGGGCAGTGAGCGTTCTCTTCTGACGCGAAAAGATCTATCTCCGCTCTGCCGAATAGGCGCCACAGCGTTTGGACTGTTTGAGTGTGCAGGGACCATTCTCCGGGGGAGACCAGGTTCCTGGACAGCATGTCTGGACCGTCGTTCAGATGGCCCGGTACGTGCGTCGCTCTGAGCGAGAGCAGGTAACTCTGGGAACACAATAGGATGTGGCGTGTCAGATGAAAGAGATTCTTGGATCTGACGCCGCCCTGACGGTTGATGTATGATACCACGGCCATATTGTCGGAGCGAATCAGGACGTGGTGACCGTGTATGCGCGGGAGGAAAAACAGCAGCGCGTTCTCGACCGCGATCATTTCCAGACAGTTTATGTGTAGGGAACTCTCGTGGCTCGACCACTGGCCGGCGGCCGGTGAGCCCTCGCAAACTGCACCCCAACCCGAGTTGGATGCGTCTGTCGAGATGACTTTCCGGCGAGAAAAAGTCCCCATGGTAACGCCCCTCTGAAACCACTCGATTACTGACCATGGCTGCAGTGCAGTGATACATGTCTGAGTAATCTTGATCATCTGGCGGCCCATCGTCCACTCGCGGTGGGATACGCGGCTCTTTAACCGGAGTTGAAGGGGGCGCATGTGCAGAAGACCCAGCTGTAGCACAGCAGAGGCTGAAGCCATATAGCCCAGCATCCTCTGAAAAGATTTCAGGGATGTATGGGTACCCATCTGAAAAGAGGCGGCTAGGCGCTGAACACGGCGCGTGCGCTGTGTGGATAAGCGAGCCGTCATTGTGACAGAGTTCAAATCTATTCCAAGGAACGAAATAGTTTGACTGGGCTGGAGAGAGCTCTTTGTCCAGTTGACAGAGAGTCCCAGCGCTTCCAGATGGTTGAGGAGAACTGTGCGGTGCGACAGAAGCTCCGTCTGGGAATCTGCTAGAATCAGCCAGTCGTCCAGATAATTCAGAATGCGCAGCCCCTGACTTCGCAGGGGGGCGAGCGCTGTATCCATGCACTTCGTGAACGTACGGGGTGCTAAGGATAGGCCGAACGGGAGAACGGTATACTGGTAAACTTGACCCTCGAAGGCGAAACGTAGGAATGGCCTGTGATGAGGGTTTATCTGGATCTGAAAATAGGCGTCTTTCAGGTCTAGAGAGATGAACCAGTCCCCCTGGCGGACGTGCGCGAGGAGTTTCTTGACTGTGAGCATTTTGAACGGTCTCTTCATGAGCGCTTTGTTCAAAGCCCTGAGATCTAAGATCGGCCTGAGGCCGCCGTCTTTCTTGGGAACCAGAAAATAACGGCCGTAAAACCCCGACTCGGTCATAGATGGCGGGACTCTCTCTATAGCGCCCTTCTGCAGTAGCTTGGCTATTTCTAAGCGAAGCGTGATCATAGCAGCCGGGCTGACAGTGGATTCGAGCCGCACGCGCGAGCGTGGCGGGCGGCGACGAAACTGTAATCGATAGCCATTCTTTATTATGCTTAAAACCCACGGGGAGATGCCGGGGATGGCTTCCCACGCTTCGTAGCATGCGGCTAGTGGCTAGCGGCTGAATGGCGATTTCGCCCTGATTGCTGCACATAGCGGGCTGGACACTGGGTGTGGGCGCGCTTATAATGTGGATGGCAACGGGACTTACACTCAGAGAGGAGTTTATGGGCCGTGTGACAGAGCGGGCAGAGGGGGGGACACGCGCACGGGCTCGTGGGCGTGCTTATGTTCTCTGCTACAGGAGCGGATAGAGCTCGCTCCGTGAGAATGGGCTCTGTGAGAGACCCTGGGCATAAAGTGCTTGTGTGTGTACGTGAGCACATGCTTGTGGGCACATTTTTTACACTTGAGGCTTTTATGCTCTTTTTGTGAACTCTCTGGGTAGCCGTGAAAACGGCTTTTAGTCGCTCGTGTCATGCCTGACGTTGCTGTGCTAGGTGTGCTCACTTCACCATGAACAGAAGATGTTGGGCCGGTCTTCTACTCCCAGCCTGAAGAGGGAGCTGTTTGTTTCCGGTCCACCAGACAGCAGCTGATGGGAGGGACTGTTTAAAAGCATCTCCTGCCAGTTGTTTGGTCTGCTCTGTGCTGTGCGTCTCGGCTTTGTTCGGGCTGCCAGGCAGGCAGCAACTCCACCATATTTTCTTTTGTTTTGTTTGCATTACACCTAGTTTACACTTTACTGATCTGCACTACATTTTGATTAGTTTTCTCTTGCTTCTCATACACTGACTTAATGCATTTCTTGATTTGAATTATGATTTCATTTCATCATTTAATGTTTAAATAAACAATTTTTTGATTTAACTTTACAAACGGTGTGGTCTCCCCTATGTCACTGCTACTGTGAGCTAGGTAGACTCGCAAGCGGGCAGGGAAACCGGCTTGATTGTGGCGGTGAACTCTACTGTAGTCGGCGGTGAGACGGGGACTAACAGTGGGCGAAGCTTTGACGGCGGTCCGACCGCAGTGGGAGAGAGCCGTCTTTTTCTCAGCTGTGCTAGGCAGACTTCTGTTGATCGGGCTTCAGCGCGATCTTGGGTCGAGGCCCCGGGGAGGAGGCTGTCTGCGGCGGCTGTCAGAGCGAGAGCGAGGGCGGCTGCCCTGTCTACGCTGGGGCTGCTGAGCTTGCTGAGGCGGGCGCTGCTGTGGGGTTCTGGCAGGTGGCTCCTGAGAGCGGCCTGCCGAAGAGCTAGAGCGGCGGGGCAGGAACAAGTTCATGGCCTGAGTCGCTTTCTGTACCTCGGAGAAGCGGTCAACGATGCCCGTGACGGCAGATCCGAGAGCCCGGTAGGAGATATAGGCGCGTTGAGGAACACGGCACGTTCTGAATCTCCCATGTCGGTAAGCGTGAGCCATAAGTGTCTCTCAGCGACACAGAGGGCGGCCATGCATTTCCCCAGGGCTTGTGCGGCGGCTTTAGTGGCGCGAAGGGAAAGATCCGTAGCGCTTCTCAGATCCGAAAGGATGGGCGGGTTCCTACCGTTGTTCGCCATTTCGCACAAGATGTCGCTCTGGAGCACCTGGAGGACTGACATGGAATGCAGCGCTGAAGCGGCCTGTCCGGCGGCAGCATAGGCGCGGGCATGGAAGTTGGAGGTCGCTCTGCACGCTTTAGAAGGAAGCGTATGAGAAGAACGCCATCTGGCTGAGGGCGGGCAAAGATGAGCGGCGACCGAGTCCTCGACGGGCGGCATGGCAGTATAACCCTTCTCGGCGGCTCCGTCCACTGAGCGCAGCGAAGCGGACACATCGGAGCGGTTACGAGCCGAAAGAGGGGCATTCCAGGATTTTGTGAGCTCGTTGTGTAGCTCAGGCAGGAATGGTGCAGCCGGCTGCAGGTGGGGGCCGGGCGCCGGTGCAGGAACTTCCCATCCATGCGGTTCGGTGGTTGCTCGGGGGGAGGAGACCACTCGAGACCCAGGCGGTTGACGGCCTGTGAAAGGAGGCGCGTTAGTTCCTCGCTGTCAGAAGCGTGCAGCGAACAAGAGTCCTTCTCATCCGCGGTGTCGTCGGAGGCGACATATCGGCCACTCGGCGGCAACTGTAAGTCCGGCAGGGGCGGAGAGGGAGAGCGGTCGGTGGATCCGCAGGGGCTCCGGCGGCCTCTGGGAGCGGCGTTTCTTCTTCCGCGGCGAAGTGAGAGGCGGCGCGGGAGCGGTTTTGACCGCCTGCAGTCGAGCCCGCAGGGAGGACAGAGGCAGGTCCTCGCAGTGGTCGCATCCTCCGTTGGCGAGGGCGAGCTCTGCGTGTTCCACTCCGAGACAGAGAACGCAGATGGGGTGGCGGTCTCCTTCCTCGAGTGGAGAGCGGCATGAGCCGCAGGAAATACGAGGCATCTTTAAAAAGACGCTCGGCTCTTTTAGGGATATGGAATAAAGGATACGCGTCGGATGGCGCTAGCTTGCTGGGCGGCTGAAGGTGGCAGATGGCCGGCTTCCTCAGACTCCGGAGCTCGCTAGAAGGTGCCTTCTCGACGACGGCGGCTTCTTCCCAGGACAGCGGATGCGTGTAGCTCGCTGAATGAAAAAGAATCGACGAACTAGCCTGGGAGAGCTACCTTTATACACTGTAGCCACGCCCCTTTTGGCGGGCTGTGACGCAGTGAGCGAGCGCCGTCCGCTCATTGGGCGCGGACTCAGCGCCGCTCTCCCATAGGTTCGTGCATTCTCTCTGAGCGAACCAATGAGCCGCTAGCTAGCCCGCTCATGGTCTGCCTCAGAAGAGACTGCGTTGACAATGATTACAAAATTATGGAATAATTTTTTGGCTTCAACTTCTCAGCAAAGATGAATCTTTCCCGTAGCGTAAGCTAGCTTACGCAATACGAGAGAACCTCTCGTAAGAGAACAGGTCTTCTGCTGACTGGATTAGGCATTGCCCTGGTTTATCGAGAAGGTAAAAAGACGGTGACAGCTGTCCAAAGCCTCACAAGGCTGCCCGTCATGATTAAAGTTTCGGAGACCAACATGGACATGGACCTTAAGAATAGGTCCAAATGTAATACGGCTACTCGCCTGAAGACCAAACAACCCCAATCTTATCTGTTTCGGCCGCCCCGAACTGTAAAAAATAACCGCAATTTTAACGGTAAAATACTGTAAAAATGCTACAGTACAAAAATGTTAATTGGTTAACAAAAAGTTTCCGTACTATATACAGTAAACAACCGTGATATAATTTTACAGTAAAATACCGTTAAATTTACCATAAAATTTACGGTTTCTTTTTTACAGTACTGGCCTTAGCCAAGGCCACTGTTGGAAAAACAACTCTGCACTGCACTGCAGTGAACCGCTCTTGCGTTCCTTACCCGACTCCACCAGACACCTGTTGACTGTTTGACTCTGTCTGGGACCTGATCAAGGTTTTCTCCATGGCAACTGCTGTGTATCGCTATGACAACCCTGTGGACCGAGGTTACCTAGATTTTGATGCCAGGCATAGCGACTCTCCAGGCCTACACACACACAAACTCTTAGATATATACAGATATATGCATTCCTGTCTTGTCTACCCCCTTGTATATGTTTGTATGGACAGGTTGATGGTCAATTTCACTGGTACTTGTGACTATGTGACATAAATGGTTACTACTATGTAGCAAATGCAACATTTAATAATATACATAAAATGTATTTAAGGGGGCCGAAGGCCAATTTAGCTCAAAGGGAAATGATTCATTGATTTGCAATGAATCTATGGAACCGAATCACTGAACCGAGCAAATGACTCGCTTAGAATTCATTTGAACGGGCCGTAATTATAACCAAATCTATAGTGAAACACTATGTCTTAGCAAGGTAACTTTAAATCGAACAGTACAAGACATTAAATGTGCAAACACGACACAAGAAGATTTATCTTTTCAAATATATGGAAGCCTTTATTAGCTATTCTAAACACAACTCTAAGGTCTAAACATAACTAAACATAATCACGCACACACACATTCATACAGTCGCGAAAGGGAAAGAGTGAGTTGGAAAGAGTGAGAGAAAGTTTCAACTTTCTATATGCACGTAAGACATCACCTGAAAGGACCACCAAGCATTAATTTGAACCTTCATTTCTTAGAGAGGTTATTCAATTAACATTAAAGCACCAGTTCAGTTAGAGCCTGGAGTACTTGCGCTTTGTAGTGGCTGAGGGAATTCCCTTTGTCTGCGTCGCGTCGAAGGGGGGTTTCCCGGCCGGGTCCGTTGCGTGGTTTGTTGTCTTTGAAGTGCAGGGATGGAAGTTTCGCCGCTGGTCACGTGTGATTAGCAAGCGAATGAGAGTCTTTTCCAGTTCGAAGCGCGTTGCAAAGTTAACTTTGAAACGAAACTTTTACGAAAAAGGAAATAAAGGAAAGAAATGAAAGTAAGACGAGTCGGATGGCTTGACTGAGCTGAATTGTAACCCTGATCTTGATGGGTTATTCGTCTGCTGGTCGAATTTGGTCTAGTCGATGTAGAAGCATGTGGACATGTTCTTTGTTTCAGAGATAAGCACGAACAGAACTCTCTTGCTGGTTTTAGAGAGAGGCACGGACTTAACAGTTACAGAACAGAACAAAAATCTAAAATCATCTAGCAAAATCTTCTAAAATCTACAAAAATCTGATCATGAGGTCCTTTGTTCGGATCTTTAACTTAAACTCTAGTCCATCCTCCTAGAAACTTCAGGCCAATGGGTAATGGCATGATCTCAGGAGGTGGATCTACTTCTTTACTTATCATAATTTATGCATGGTCTGTGAGCTGGTCTCCAGCACTTAGCAGAGGCAAAAGACCATAGTTTAAACCTTATGATTAGTATAATCATAAAACAAAACCTTTTACGCAGATTTCAATCAAGCCATCTTTTGAATCACGAGAATACGGTTCGTTTAAGAGCAAACGAGGCATTCACACTTCTAATGGTTGTATACCAATTACAAGAGTTAATAGTTAACAACAATTACATGATTATTATGTGATCTAAGCATAATAACACATGAAGTGTAGGAACAACAAGAATTATGATTGGTTATAGGTCCAAGAATTGTTCTGTGGTGAGTTCATATTATTTTATGTGTGAGATCTTCGATCTCAACCGTAAGGTTACTGAGAGTTCAACTCGAAGGGGGACGAGGCAAAGGTGTTCTGTGGAACATCTCTGTCAGGGGATCAAAGGGTCTTTGCTGTGAGCCTCTCGTTCCACCATTTTGGAGCTGACCTGTCTCAGTAAAACATTACCATATTGACACGTTCGTCCTGTTTAGTGCCCATCTCTTGGGCCTGTGGGGCAATAAAAGTCCTTATCTGCAGACAGCACGGAGTCGTTCCGTGACTCTGGAATGTGGGCTCCAGAACTTGGAGTGTTGAAGCCATGTGAATTAATCCCATGAGAGATTAATTTGATTAAGTTGTGTTTGATTCGCCTCGATTCTCTACAACTACTTATAAACAATTACAAAAACAAAACAAAAAAATTAGGGCTATCGGAAGTGAAACTACGGAAATACTGCCGAGACATCTTGGTTTATAACAATGGTTATGGTTTTAAACAATCGAGTCTACCAGTGGCTGTCCAACCCTGTACCTGCGCGAGTTATGCATACCTCACACCAAACTACACTCTCTGTCCAGTGGCCTTTCAACTTATGAATCTGGAAACGATAATACATCTACAGGTATTGCTAATCGTTTTTTTTATCTCAAGAGGGGAGACAAGGACTTCGGTCACAAAACAGAAGAGGAGACCGACGCGGAGGGGTCGTAAGAAACACAGAGTTTGCAAGACGATGTGGGCAGACACAGAGGTGTCATGATTCTGCCTTCTTGTCTTTGATTTTTCTCTAGTCGTGAGGCAGGATCATGACAGAATCATGTTTTGTGTGCAAGCGCATGGCCTGTTTGGGCCATGTGCTTGTGTTGTCTCGTTAACTTACCCCGCCCCCTTGTTATCCTAGTCTTGTGATTATTGTCTAGTCAGTTTCACCTGTCTTTGTCATTAGTGTTCCCTTTATAATCCCCTTGTGTTTGCTGTCCTGTGTCGGTTCATTGTGAAACATTGTTTGAAACCTGCTGTGAAACCTGCCGTGAGATCTGTTTGTTGTTTTGTGAAGTTTGCAGTGAGTAATCCCTTGAGTTAACTGTTAATCCAGAGTCTGTTTGTGTCTTAGTATTGTTCCTGTCTTGACCTCAGTTTTAGTCTAGTGTTTGTTACCCAGTCTTGTTTTGCCCCCTCGTGGGCTTTGTTTTCCCCTTTTTGTCTTGAATAAATTCTGTGTTGAGCAATCAGTCTGCTTTTGGGTTCGTCTATCCTCCCACCACATAACACAGAGGTTTCCAATATAGTAAACTTGTCAAAAAAAGCCACTTACTGTGGAAGAGACTGACGTTCTGTCAAAGGGTCTTTCTTTTGTTCCTTCTAAATATACTGATCCCTTTTTGACCAAAAATCGAAATTCTTTAATAGTGATGGGAAGTCCGGTTCTTTTCCGCGAACCGGTTCTTTCGGACAGTTCGTTTTAATGAACCGGTTCAAAAAACTGGTTCACCAGTTCTTTTACGTCATCACGTAATGACGTCAATTCTATCATCCCGGCGGATAAAAATACTTCAAATTAAAGGCATTTGTAATCACAACTTCAGTTAAATAATAGTATGCATTGTCATAATCATCTTGGATAAGTTTCTTATATTTACATTTTGAAAACGAACCCTGCTGCAGCCTAGGCGATGTGCTAACGCGGATGTTTTACATGTTTTAAATATATAAAATGCATAAATGGTCTTCATCATTTTATTTGTTATTAAATAAACTTACATTTCGCCGATTCGCCCTCTCATTTAAGTCCTGGGTTCACCCGTACTACTGCGTGCTCATGTATCAGCACAGGATCAGCCGGCCGAAAGAAAGTTCTGTTCAGAGACGGTGCTATCACGCATGCGCAGTATCTCCAGCTCATCGGTTCTCCGTATCGAACGTGTCCGAAAGAAACAGTTATCGGTTCTGTACTAGTGATTCAAGAACTGCAACAACCAGTTCTCGACTCGAGAACCATAGCTGTGTGCTGAGCTGAAACCTGAATATACAGTCGACAAAACTAAAAAATCGATGCATGTCTGTCTCCAATATAGCCTTCTGTAGCCTACAGTATACATCATGTTTATAATGTGTTAACATAACGAATTAAACATATATGTTTAATTCGTTATGTTAACACATTATTTACTAAGCAGTGCACCAAACCTTGGCAAGAGTTTACATCAATGATTTATATTGTTACTTAGAAATTAAATGAGCTGTTCCTGAAAATATTATTTTAGTATAATAAATGTTTAGTAGTAGTTAAACAGTTTTAGAATCCAATCATTATTTCCAATCGTTAAAATAATACAGTGATACAGTAATGTGATAAACATGTTTCCAAAATGTTTTATTTTGTTACACTTACTGATATGTTCAACTAAAGACATGGAAACGTACATTTCGTCCCTCAGAAAAAAAATGCACGCATGCTCAGCTCATCAACTCATCAGTTCTCAATATGTCGAACGTGTCCGAAAGAAACAGTTCTCGGTTCTGTACTGGTTATCCGACCGCTGTACCTGTATGTTCGGTAGTACACGCATGCGCAGTATCAGCTGCTCGTGCTCATCGCTTCTCTCAGCACCAACATATGTCTCCGTTCAGTGAACTTTTTGAGTTACTGAATAAAATGTACTAATGGATATTGGTTTATTTCGATTCGGAGGGACTGTCAGGCATGTCTGAAAGTGAGTAACTTTAGTAACTTGTGGTTTAGCGCTGACGCAAGACGCGAACTGTTTCGAACGATTCAGTCCGATTTAGTGTACTGGTTCGACCGGTTCACTAAAAAGAACCGGTTCAAAAGAACGATTCGTTCACAAACCGGCCATCACTATTCTTTAAATCAATTAAATTGAAGTTGTTTTTTTTACTTGGGGAACCAGCTCAGTCCAGTCCACAGCTAGAACCTGTCCTAAAGAACATTTGGAGAAGAGCCATTTTTGGCCAAAACGTACATTTATGCCCCCTGTCTCCAACCCTTCGGTTCAGACGTTCTGCCGGCTGATTGACCAGGATGTTTTTCATCTATTCACAAGAGATCGAAATTTTTACCCAACCCTTTTGATCAGAGAACGTGAAGCTTTGCGGGCTCTTAGTGAAGATGTCTTGATTGTGATTAAGCCTGCCAACAAGGGTGGTGCGGTTGTAATACAAGACAAGGATTCATACTGCAATGATATTTTAATCAACTTGGAGATCAGGAATTTTATTCCTCCCTTACTTGTGATCCGACGAGTAAAAAGAACTCTGATTGCTGGCGAATAAGTTACATCACTAAGGAAGAATTTAACGTTTTATTGCAAACTTATCCAGTACGACCGATATTTTACACTTTGCCGAAAATCTACAAAAAACGTGAAGGAACTATTCCAGGCCGTCCAATCATGGCCGGTTGCCAATCCCTAAAAACCCATTTATCGGTATGTAGACTGGTATATTAAGCCAATTGTCTGGACATTACATTCATATTTAAGGGACACTACTGATGTTTTGAGTAAATGACACACTCTAAAAAATGCTGGGTTGTTTTAAGCCAATTTTGGGTAAAATATGGACAAACCCAGCCATTGGGTTGCATTTTTAAATTACATTTTTAACCCAATGGTTCAGTTTGTCAATATTTGACCCAAAATTGGGTTAAAACATTTTTAGCATTTTTTAGAGTGCAAATGTCCATATATCAGATGATGATTGGTTATGTACTATGGATATAACTAGTCTGTATACCAATATTCCACTTGATCTAGGTTTATGTGCATTGGAACATTATTTAAAATCTAGAGATGCTGATAAGCCACCAACAAAGTTTCTGTGGGATCTGGCACATACAGTACAATGAGCTATTTCAAATTTGAGAACAGTTTTTATCATCAGGTTAAACACACGGCTATGGGATCTCCATTTGCCCCTAACTTTGCAAACTTATTTACTGTATGGGCGAGGAACTTATTTACTGTATGTATCTCCAAGTAATATTTTCCACCATCGTTTGAAATGTTGGTTTCTGTATATTGGTGACGTGTTTTTCATTTTTAGTGGAACAGTTAAAGAACTTAATCTATTTCATGAATTTCTAAATTCCAGACTTGACTCTATACGATTTTCCTTGGAATACAGTATGTTTTCTATATCCTTTCTTGACGTTAAGATTTTTAGATCTTCTGGACAGGCTTTACGGACGACAATATTTTGTAAACCCACAGATAAGAATAGCTAGCTTACGCTACGGGAAAGATTCATCTTACATCAGTCAAGTTATCATTGTTTTTGTCAAACAAGTTGTGAATTTGTTGTAACATTAAAACAGGAGATCATGACTTACTCCGTGCTCTAAGTGATGTTCGGAGCTCCAGTGATTAGTTTCATCCGTGGGACGGGTGAAGAAACTTTCGGAAGATGTTGTAACAGAATCATATGAACAATTCCAGGATATGCTTTTTTTTAATTGGTTGTTGCGTTAAATTTTACCCAGATACAATAGTGCCCTTTTCTGATCGGCTATTAAGTAGCACTTCTCTTTTTTTGATTGGCTGATACGTGGCAGGGCCGACTGCTGAACTCCAGGTGAGACACGCTTGATTCTCACGTGAGAGCGGCGCGGCCAGAGAAATTTCGTATATTAAATATATTATTAATAGTTTTTCCGCATGAGTAATACAATGTGTGACGGGAGTGTGAGATAAAAGACTGAAACGAGTGACTGTCACGCTCAATACGTGACACTATAAAAAAAATATTTCACACTGACTCCACATTTAGGGGGGCCACAAGGGGGTCCAAGCTTGTTGTCGCAGGGGCACTGGCCCCCCCAGGCTCCCGCCTAGAACCGCCACTGATTCGTGCTATAGAACTTTCATGAGATCGGGCTCAGCGTAGACTGAAACACATCTGTGTGGACATGGAATAATAAATATAAATGAGATGCAAAGAGAGTGTGGTTTTTCATCTTTATTTTGATTACTGTTTTATAACACCCACAAACGTCTTGGTAGTTGAGCGCGCCTGTTTTGAGTTCTAGAAACTGCCAAAAGTTAAAGAGACGACTGCAAAAACTGATGAAAGAAGGTGTTTGAGGTTGAGAGAGGCAATGCATCAGCTCATCAACCACATGTGTAAATGAAGCGTTGACTATGGCTAAAATGTTGACGTATTGACTATGGCTACATTCACACTGTCAGTCCAAATCAGATTATCTTTGTATCCAATTGGAATCTGATCTAAAATGTCCACACTCTCTATCATAGCTATTCAGATCCGATTTGTGTGTCCATGCAGCTCTTGAGCAATATGGAAATGATGTTGCATTAATGGAGGGGTTTGCATTTGCAATAGAGATGTTGTCTTATTTAAATTTTACAACATGGAAATGCTTAGCTACCACGCTGGACTATACGGCGTATTGAGCTGCAGAACTGTAGGAGGCTGTTATGTATATATATTTTTCCGCGCTCTTGTCTGCGCCATTTTCAAAATATCTTCGTCCAGCACTTTGCGACTACGTCTGACGTTTACATTTTACGTGCCGTGAGAAAGTCATTCAAACTGAAGCCGATGTCCTGAATTGTGGTTTGAATAGGATTTCAAACCACATATTGATGTAGCTTGAAACAGATTTCATGTGTTTTTTTGGACTGACAATCTGAAGGTATCCTATGTCGGGATAAGAAATAGAAGGAAGAATTGCAGTAAGGGCTAGACAAGCTAGCTCGTTCGGACCTTTACCACATATTAACTTTAGTTTGTCAAAATTTTGTTCTCTCTCCTGCTTACTAAGTCCTTCTCTATATGATTTTGCACCTACCACATGTTTTTTCCCATGGTTTATCAGGGTAACAATGTGTTCAGTAGGATTGTTTTTTACATCCGAGTGCCTCCATCTGGGTTACCGGCCAGAACGTGACGTTGGTGAAAACCCTCCATTGGTCAAAAAAAGTCAGCATTAGTTTTTTTTTTTTTTTTCTGACAGAACGGCCCATGAAACACGTAGATCAGTGGCCTATTGGTTCTTTTCTTGATTGACACTAAGTTGTCCCAATCACATCCTTAAACACCTCTTCTGGGCTCTGAGCGAGCGTGCAGTGTGTATTTGTCAAAATAGTCTGAGAGATGGAGAAGAAATGTAAGGAATGTGCAGAAAAATAGTGTGAAAAATAGATAAACGCCCTTAAAGCAGATGCTGTAAAATGTTTTCTGCAGCAGCTGGACCTTCATCAGCTCCAGTGGCTAATGATGATAGCGAGGAGGATCAGGGGAGAGATGCAAAATAGTTTTTCTTTGTTTAATTTGTACATGAATATGGTTTGGAACTTTTTAATTTTAAACTCTCAAAGTGCACCAGATTGATGAATTTAACATTAAAATGCACAACATTTTATTACAAACCCTGAACCCCTCTAGAAGGCCAGAGGATCCCCCACCACAGATTTACCAAAGATCCTCTGAGAGACACTGGTATTACTTTGCCAATGCAGCTTATAGCTTGTTTTTTGGATGCATCTCTGTGGAATATTGTTCAATTGTCCCAGTCCAGCACTGAAATTGGCACGCATACATCTGCACGATGATAAAGATAGACAGGACAGGACAGCGCAAGACATATGTACTGCTGCTGCTCCAAAGAGCCATGAGACCTCATGTTTTAATATCTAGGTGTGCCTGGGCCTGCTTTGCCAAATATCTTAACTCTGGAAACATCTTCATCATTCTAGGTGTGTCCGTGAGTCTCTCATCTGGCTTCCGTCCCCAGTCGAACGGGCAGACTGAGAGAAATATCCAAGAAATCGGGAGATTCCTCAGAACCTTCTACCATGATCAACAAAAAGCCTGGAGCCAGTACATGAGCTGGACCGAGCAGGCACAAAATTCCCTCCACCAGGCTGAAAATGGACTTACACCATTCCAGTGTGTACTCAGTTACCAACCTCCCTTGTTTCGGTGGTCCGGGGAACTGTCCGATGTACAATCTGTCGCTGGTTCTGGGAGAGCGAGAGAGTCTGTGACAAGCCTGTTACCATCTGTAAATGGCAGTGTGTCAACAGAGAATCCAGGGCAATGCTGGGTTGACCAACACTCCACAATACCAACCCGGAAAGAAGGTCTGGTTATCCACGCCTTGGTGGTCGCAGTCATGACACAGATGATCCAGGCTCCCTCATCTCTCGGTCTCTGTGTATGCCCTCGCCTGAATACTAATCACATATACCTGGTCTGTATTAATCACTCATCAAGCCTCCTCATATAAGCACGCACCTTACACAACCAAACTCAGACCACCTCCTCCAGGTAGTCTCAGGTTCGGTACCCCAGTGCGCACCCGGGTCCCATGACAGTGTTCACATTAGCAATTTTTCATGTGAACCGCGCCCCGTTCCGAACTAAACTGCCAGTGTGAAAGCCTCCTTAGAGTCCATTTAGCCTGCTGTCAAATATAAGTTTGATTTATTTGGTTGGTGAGAAAGAGGTTTGATAAAATGTTGTTGATGTGACGTAACTTATGTAGCTGAAAAAAACATACTCTAAAGTAGCAGTAGTAAAGTAAAGTAGTAAAGTCCTTCAGTCTGGTAAAAGATACAGAAGTATCAGGGCAAGAACCAGTAGGCTATTAAACAGTTTATTTCCCTCAGCTATTAGACTTCTTAACCAGAGAACATGATTTGAACTATATATTTATTTATTATTATCATTTTATTTATTTTATTAATATTTTTATCTTTTTAATGTATTCTAGTATTGTTATATTTACATTTAAATTGTGCACTGAATTACTGAATAGTGTGTGAAACACAATTTCGTTTTTATGTACACCATGAAAATGACAAATAAAGGAATCTCTAATCTCTCTGAATCTCTAAGCATTACCATGATCTAATCTTTGCCACACACATGCACATTCTTAAAAATGTTCTTTTCATTTAAGTACAGAATTTGGTGCTTTTGATCTTCCTTCTCATCATTATAAAAAAATGAACCAATTTTAACTTACAATCACTGAATTCTAAAAGAAAAATGAAAAGTGCATATTAGGTAATGTCTGTGTTTAGCTTCCTCTCTTCATAGAGCTCTCTAAATATTAATACTGTTGAGCACTGAGAGGGCACAGGAAGCCAGTGCTGCTGGATATTGTGGTAATTAATCCTGTGTCAAACGGGCAACGCTAATACTGCAGATTCTCTCTGAACCCATAGATTAAAAAGGCATCAAGGAGTTTGACTTGCAAAAGAAATCGGCACAAAGTGAAATATTTTCCATGTGCAATTTAAATTATTTCATCAGTGTTACTTTGCTTTTGGTTGCCTTGAAGAAGCTAATGCTAATTAATTCAAACTAGGGCTGCAGAATAAGGCGTTTTCCTTTCAGTGCATTCATTACTTTTCTTCAAATCTATGAAATTGTGGCCTGTAGTGCTGAAATACAGTTTTTCTGCCCTGAGAAAATCTTTTAGGTGCCCCAAAACAGCCTATTGTGAAAGACAAAAGAATAATTGTTAAAGGATTGGAACACAATGACAGTATTTTTAGTACTACTTTAACTCACTTCTAAACTAAAAAAAAAATAAAAAAAAATGATTATGTTGTATTCTATGCACACAGTACGTACAATTATCAGAACATTGCCTCTGTGAATGTTATAATGTTAGTGTAGTACTCAGTAAATTGGATGTTTATGCTATGTAGCCATTTTCAAATCTTTGAAAAATCACAACAGTTCACAAATGCACAATGCTGCTCACTACAACAAAATGATGGGTAATTTATGCAGGTCTCATCTCATTGCTGTAAAGTCTCACATGTAATAATCTGGAAGCTGAGAGGACAGATTTCAGAGATAACAATAAAACAACACAGCATGTATTCACTTAACAGCTTTCAAAGTCCTGACAAGGGACTCTCATATCAAAGGTTTCCTGAGCTGCACGTGAGGAACTTGGCAAGTCAAAATAGATATTGCACAAAACATGAATGAGTAATGCTGTGATCAACTGGATTTTTGTAAAGCATTGCTCTGCATTTCTTTAGTGAGGTGCAATTTTTTTGTGATAAATACAATATCCAGCAGAACATATATTCTGATCCAGGTTTGTACAGCATTCAGAATTAATTGAGAATAAACATGAACTGAAATTGAATTGAAAGTATAATTGTGAATATATATATATATATATATATATATATATATATATATATATATATATATATATATATATATATTAATACTAAATATTAAAATTTAAGAACATAAAACCATAAATCACCACAAATTATATTTGAGCATTAGCTTATTTTCAAATAGGGGTTATATAGGCTCTACTGTATATGCTTTATTGATTTCAAAAGTGATTCAATATCAATCTTTTTTTTTTTTTTTTTTGATGATGATTTCAACTGAAATGGTTAGCGCTTTTCCATCACAACAAATGAAACATGTCATTTCATAACCAATCTGTAATCTTATAAATTGTTTTGGCCTACTTGACTTAACCCTGTTCCCTGAAAAAGTGGGATGACTGCGTTTGATTTAGCACTCTGGGAACACTTTTTGTTTGGCTGTGAATATGTGTATAACACGTCAATTACATTGATTTTTTTACTTTTATAGCCTTGGACAGTGATGTCATTGGAATGTCTGCTCATCAGATGCTATAATTAGATGTGCCACAGGTGCATTGGTAGATATCATTTTGTCTGAAGAGCAGTCCTGGGACATCCCCAGTTCAGAATTAAAGCGCAGCATATCATTCCCGCTTTTTCAGGGAACAGCAGGGTTACAGTCAAGTAACCTGAGACATTCCCTTTCAAAAGGTACACTTAATGCTGGACTTGGTTCAGTGCTCTGGGAACGAGAATAACCACTCCGCTGCACTGTGTGCGTTCAATGTTCTGTGTCCTGGGCTACAGAACATCCAACATTTCACTGGAAACTGCTACTGCTGCAATGAAAGTACTTGAATGGAGATGTTGAAAAATTAATGGTAAACACGAAAGCAAAATTGAAACCAAACTATTTATTGTTTAACTGTAAGTATGGTTGTTAATACAGTAGTACACAGTCTGATAGAAAATAAATACATCAACCATGTTTAGTTGGACAGAAACCAAACATAATTTTAAAAAGGGTGATTATTCCAATGGAATGGTGTGTGTGTGTTTGTTGGTGGGCGAGATGAGTGTATCTAGGCTCCATCACTCATCTGGGCTGGATCCGGCCACAATACTTCATCCACATGAATTGCATCACAGAACCTCCTTGTATGGCATTTCCAAGCTTGGATGGATAGAGCGTTAATGTCTTCACATGCCTCATCCATTGCCTGGAGAAGTGTCATGTTGACATAGGGACAATGATCATACACTTTCTAGCACCATATGGAGAAAATGTCCTCAATAGGGTTTAAAAAATGGAGTCTAGGAGGCAGACAACAGAAAAAAAAACTGTTTTGGACCTGATGGGTGCGATGAAAGCTGTTATTATCCCAGATTATGACAAATCTTGCCTGATCTTCATTGTGCATACCTTGAACAAACAAACATATAATGAACTGCATCCAGAAAACGTACGATGTGATGTTATAGGGGCCAAGTGTGGCATGATGGTGCAGGACACCATTCTGTGTATTGCAGCACACATTGTAATGTTTCTGCCACGTTGTCGAGGGACATTGACAATGGCCCTTTGTCAATTACATTTCTCCCCCTTCTTCTGCTTTTGTTGAGATTAAGCCCACGTCATCCATATAAATGAATTCATGGACAATGGCATGGGCATGCATATCCAACGTTTTCTGTAAAAGACAAAAAAATATGTAGAACAGTATATGAACAACCCAATAGCCTGACTTGGTAGATGCAAGTCTGATATATTGGAGAAAGTTTTGTATACATACATCCATAATGTCATGTCGAAGGTTCTTGAATCAGTCACAATTTCTTTCAAATGGGACCCTGTACAGCTGTTTCATTCTCGGTTGATCTTTCTGGGGGACACTCTATATTGTTAAAGGCTCACAGCATTTATGTTATCAAAAATTGTTGCATCATTAAGGATATGATTGATACGGTGGCACATTGTTGCCACATACAAATTCTTTTTCCACTCAGTTATGTTGTAATAACGAGATAGTTTTCATTTGTAAGGGTGTGTGTGTGTGTTGTTTTGTCTTGTTTGTTTTAAACCAGTAATATACTAACAATTGTTTTCTGTATGTACTGCAGGAATACTGTTGCTCTAGAATGGTTTTGTTTGAATATTGTTTTGTATTAGCCTGGTTCAACCAGACTCTAGTTCATTTCATTTCCACATAGAGTCTGGAACCGCTCCATTGAGAAACGTTTCCTTCCTTGTAGGCGGGTTCACTATTAAAGTTCAAATCTATTGGATCTGCCCAAAGTCACTCACGATCTTAGCCAATCGCTAACAGGGTGTCGCGAGTGACGTATGTCACGCGCCGAAATGGCTGGAAACAACAAGTCCGAATGATCAGAGGATTATGTTTACAATAGGATTTCAGTCAACGAGCGCCGCAGGTTTTGTTAATCTAGGAACAATTATTAATTCGAAATGTAAATTTGACACGAAGGACAGTGATATATTCATTCAACGGTGGAAGCTGTGTCTAATCATTACAAATACGCCGCTGTGGTCGTTTTCTGATCTGCCGCAAATGCTGTAGCAGCTACAGTGGATCAGTCTGTCTCTATCTGAAGATGTGTAATAAACAACAATTTTTCATATTACGTCTTATTGTTTCTTAATTACCTTAATTATGGTCTTCAAAGGATGTGTTTGTACATTTTTATGTGGCATTTAGTTTTTTTTAGTAAAACAAATCAACCATTGATATCTAAAACTGAAAATCAAATATCTTCAAAGTATGGTTTTTCACATTTTTATTTATGACAATTATTTCTAAAAAATCACAACCAATTTGTATGATTTACAACATGTAAAACTGACACACCAACCTCCTGCACGAGTACACAAAGGGGCTCAAAATGTTCTATTTATCACAAGAATCCGTAAATATACATTTGGGAATATGAGCGACTGACATGACTCCTGAGCGGATCTTCAACCATAGTTTAGCAGCCAGGACTCGGGGCTTCCGAACACCGCGAACACCAGGCTAAACCGTTCGTCCAAAATGTCACGGTCATCGTGCACGAACTGCCCAGCACAAACTTCCAAACTTTCTGCCTCCTTCACTTGGTCCTCAGTTGTGCAACAAGAGACGCAGGCCAGGCTAGTTTTGTATTGCATTTTGTGTTGAATGTGAGGGGGTTTGGAATCATATAAATATTTGCTTCATCCACCTCCTTTTCAAACCATGCACGTGTATCCACAAGTTTCCTACGCCCCATGAGGCCTTGCATCAAAAGTGGGCGTGACTTTGAAGTAAACAAAGCATGACTTGACATGCTTGACACTCGTTCATTCAATAGTTGACAGTCATTCAAGTTATAGCGATCCAAACTAGCTAACGATGTGGGAACACAACCTCAATGAAATTCAAAAGGGTGAAATAACAGTACCTTTACCCTCAGCTAGTTGATTGGGGGTATTATGATAACATTATTAATAATCAATACTCATCAAGGCATGGTGACAGACAGTTGTGCGAGCTGACAAACAATTAAAATAAAAAACACACACTTAGTCACTGTGCTTTGGAGTTTATTCAAAATTATAAATGAATGTGCTACTTGAATACATTAACTGCACATTTGGTATTCTGTCAACACAGGCTTTGATCCTGAGTTTAGGTGTAACATCAGTAGCGAACAGCTAATCACATGCTGATAGAGTTTATAGAATATTAAGAATTTAAACAAATGTACACAGGAAGATTCGTCGTCTTTTGGGAGGTGATGGAAACTACAGTCGTTGGCAGGATCAGAGACGGGCTCTGGCAGGATCACTCTGATTTCGTTTTCAGCTCAAAACAATCACGTTTAAGCCACTGAATTAGTTTAGTCTGGTTATACATACAACCGCGAACAGCACATGTTGTCCCTGAGCTCCGTAACGACATCTCTCATAAAGATTTGCGTCTTCAAATAGTAAAATAATTCTCCAAAAAACAGCTAGCCTCTTCGCTAACTAACACACAAAATACCATTGGAATGCTACTTCCGCCGCCTCACTGGAAGTTTCACCCACTTTATTTTTTACAGGAGCGCCCCTCGGAAACTTGTGGATAATTTGTTTGTTATGTAGCCTGTAATGTTGATTTGTGAGAAAACTAGAATGCAGGTTTGAAATAAACATCATCATCATCAAACAGGACATTCTAGCGCTTAACGTGGCTTGATGTACTAAGACAGTCATGTTAAAAGATCAAATTCTGTACACACCTGATTAATAAAGCATATGTAGCCTACAGAATAGCACATGAGCTCAGAATACGAACGCATGCGTTTAACTACACATTAAGTGTTTTCCTCCCATAGAAAACCCTTATTATAAAGACAATTTCTGTCTGTTTGGTCAAAAAGCTGCTCTGCGTCAGGGGGGTGGACACTGGTACCTTTTTCACCCTCATCCGTCAGCCTGAGTCACATACTAAACATACAGTATGATCTGAAGACAAAAAGACCTGTGCCGATGCAACTGTGGCACATCTAATTATAGCCACCATAACAAATGCTACTGGTACTATTACCCACAATTCTCAGAAATATTCAGTCCAATGAGGGAAGAAGTCTTTTGAAAACACGTAAAAAAATTGCCATTTAGTAACACCATTAGAATTGGTGCAAGTATTTAGTCTTAAAAACTGCAGCTGTGGATGAAATCCCTGACTGCACTTCCAAACTGATAATTTCACTCTCCAGTTAACACTCATTTAGTTTCTCGTTGAGTGAGTGCTGGACACCAAGACACACCACCACATTTTGTTTCACTGTGTCTCTTTCCCTCCATCTAATTAATGTAGCCTTTTTGAACTAAAAGACTATTGCCAAGTTTTTTTTTTTATCCATTTAAATTTTTTTATCCATTTTTTATCCATTTATTTTCATTTTAAACTATGTTATTCCCTTAACTAAGACGAGTTGATACATACCTCTCTCGTCTCAGTGTGTTCACTCAATCGCTCTGGCACGCAAGACTTTGATAGCACTTAACTAGCCAATTTACACGCTTAGAAAAGCGCAACGTTTTATTTTGTGTCACCATTCTTGGTCGTTACACTACTCGTGTAACTGTATTTAAATAGGGAAAACGTGGAGGTGTTTGGTCGCTTCTCTGCTTGGATCCTACTGAATGAACTGGGCAAGTAAACTGCTATCAAAGTCTCGCGCGCCAGAGTGATTGAGTGCACGCACTGAGACGAGAGAGGTATGTATCAACTCTTCTTAGTTAAGGGAATGGCATAGTTTAATATGAAAAAAAAAAAAACGGTGGAGTATTCCTTTATTTAGAATTTAGAATAATCAAGCTGGCAGATGTGGTCTCTTGAGAGCCATTTTATCCAACTTAGTGAGAACATGATCAAAGGCTCTTTCAATGGTCACATGAAAAGCCTTATGCTGCTGGTTAGATGACAGTCAAGAGTTTTCTCCTATCTTCCTCTTATTAATGTTATTGTGCACCACTGTGACACAAATATAGCTAATAGAGACCATTTACATATACATGTATTTTCAGCAGAGGTGGACAAAGTACACAACTTTCTTACTTGAGTGAAAGTACAGATACTACTGGTCAAATATTACAAGTAAAAGTTGTAAAGACCGATTTTTAAAAGTACAGAAGTACTAATTTTTAAAAGTAATTAAGTATGAAAAGTAAAAAGGTTCTGACATCAATCCGACTTTCATTTTCAACCAAAATGCAACCCCTGCAACCAAAATCCATCCACTGACTGTTACTACTTTCTACTCAAGGACCTTGACAGAAATATAGCGGAGTAAAGAATGATATTTGTGTTTTTAAAGTTAAAAAGTTTCCTGAAAAAATAATACTCAAGTACAGTGCAGATACTCAAAAAGTGTCCTTAAGCACAGTACTCAAGTTAAAGGGTTAGTTCGCCCATTTAAGACACGAAGTTGTATGCAATCCTTACCAGCACTATAGTGCATACACACTGACCCACTCTGTTGTGACCCCCCTGGTCAGAGTTCTGACCGCTGGAAGTTTTTCAATGAAGTACTCCCGGCTATTTTCCGGGGCCACAAAACTGTGCGTTTTTACGTGAAAAAATGATTTGCGTTTCAAAGCTTGATTAATTTACCACACAAAAAACACGCCGGGCAAAATTCATACCTCAGTTTTAATGCAGCACTATTTTCTATCCATTTCTATCAATCCGCGCCGCCGCAACGTCAACAGTGAGCACGTTACGATCAGCTGTTCCATAATTTGACAATCGATTGACTACTAGGTAAAAAGTATTAAATTAACAATGGGGCGAACTTGTAAATTCCCAGGCTGTGACCACAAGGATGTTCCGGGATCAAAGTTCAGATTCCATCGTTTTCATGTTTCCTATGAGACAGCTTTGGCTGGTTGCCATGGGAGCTAAAATATCCCGAATAAAGGATTTTCGTGTGTGTGCTCACTTCAGCGAAGACGATTACATCCCCAACCAAGGAGGAAAAGGGAAAAAAATATTTTAAAGAGTTTTGCTGTTTGCTACCAGTACCACGGGTAAGCTAACTTTATGATCCCATGTCTAAACCAGGGACGTGCACAGGAATTTTGAGGGGCAGTTGCTCTGACCTGAAAAAAGGGCACCCCCCCCCCTCCCCCCTCACGGGCTATATGAAGGAATATATTCAGTTGAATTTGTCCCCTTCCAAATTGCCTTATCTGGCCGTGTTTATGTCCAAACGCAATGCCTCATCTTATGGTCTTATAATTATTTATAAAGATTGCAAAATGTCAGAGAGAGACAAATGAGCAAAAGAGTTCCTCATATTGTTGTTTATTGTTTTTTAAATTATTATTTATTTATTTAAAAAGAAATAATCTGGATGGAATGGAAAAAAAAATAAAAAACGCTTAGATTTCGGGAAAAAATACAATTCTTTTTTTGCCAATCCTGACCTCCCCCTGGGGCCCTAAGCAAAATTCTGCTAAGGGGACCTCTACCTGATCTGTGATGCTGTGAACCATGTAAACCATTTGCCATTGCCACTCAACACCGCCCAATACAATCCTCCCTCCTTTAAACAAAACAGTCAAAGAATAAGTACAACAGTATAGAATAGAATGAGGTTCAAACAAACAATATTTACTGAATAAAGCATTTTTATAGAATGTTAAGATAACAAGTGAATATTAACGTAAACATAAACAAGAAGAAAATAATAAAGTACAACCCTGAACTTTGGCTTTTGGGATTAACTTTGGTTCTCTCTACAGCCTGGGTATTTTCGGAATCAGTAGCCTAAGATTTTTATTTACTTTTTTTTTATGCATGTTGAAGCAAATCTTGATTTATGGTTATTTACTGAGGGATTTGCATTCATATTGACCAGAATGTCCATCTAATCATCATTTTAAATTCAATATAGCCTATAAATCAATAGTCAATCAATGTCAAATTGCCAATACATTGGTTATCTTGCATAATTAGTGCAGTTGTTTAGTTTTTAACTACACTGAGACTATAATCAGTGTCTTCATAATGTGTAGTTTGATTGGGAGTGCCATCATTCACGTATTGTACAGTATTTCTCTGGTCTCCACATTTCTGCTTGAAAAATGCGAGTTTCATTTCGTGCACGCGCATATGAACGCAACACACGCGACGCGGTTATGTTTTCCGAGCTGCAGTAAACAAACACTGTTGTTGCACTTTGTCGTTTATCAAAAACAAAACGTAATAAATAATGGTATTTTTCTCTCACTTTTGTCAGGCAAAAAGTGATTCAAGAGATGCACTGCCTGCCCAGACAAACCATCAAACTTTGCCGACACTATAGAGAGGAGAGAACACAAGTTTAGCTACCTGACTGCTGTTCCCGCAATTCACTCTCGTGTTTTTCTTCTTCCTCTTTTCGTGACGAGAAGGGTAGAATTCGCTTCATTTTGTCATGGACTTCGTAGGCTACACACATTAATTAGCGCGCGACACGAGATGGAGGCGCGGCCTGAGTAATTTGCGGTGCCTTACCATACGCACCGGTCGCGTGCAGTCTATGGTCTCGTGGAAACAGTTTGACTTTCACTTTTTTTTTTGGAAGTGAATGAGGCTTTGCGATTTTTTTTTGTCTAGACCTAGCCTACGTGAAATTCTACATCCATTGTACGATTTTTTTTTTTCCTCGGAAGGGCAACCTGAGTCGAGAAGGGCATATGGGCAGTTGCCCGGGCAACCTGAGCAACCCCCCTGTGCACGTCCCTGGTCTAAACTGTACGGTAAACAAGCTGAAGGGACATTTGGTGTCAAGACAGTAATAAAATTATTAATTTATTAATAATTGTATTACTGTCCACTCAGTATAATAATAATAATAATAAAGCAGTCAGATAGACTAGGCCTATTATATAGCCAACTGGTCAAAACAACGTTAAATTCTTAAATAAAAAACTACAAAGCAACGTGAGCGATCACACACTTACTCAGTCAACATCTGACCGTCAGTCCAGCTGGTTTGGGTCGCTTTTTCCAATTGAGTTTAGGTACGTAGAAGAACGTCTCCAGGTTTAGCATTGCAGGGAAAATGTCATTGGATGTAGCTAATGCAGACAGCGGGCCTCCTCGTCAATCGATAGGTTAGTTCGGTATACTCCGGTTCATTTATCACTTCAGGTATCCCTTTGTCGTTGTGCTAAAATTACTTTCATCATCTGATCCGTCTGACATTGTGCTAAAATTCGTTTCATCATCATAAGTTTCGCAGTCAGACATGTTCAGCGAAGAGTCGTGCGCTATCAACAGCTGATCGTAACGTGCTCACTGTTGACGTTGCAGCAGCGCGGATTGATAGAAATGGATAGAAAATAGTGCCGCATTAAAACTGAGGTATGAATTTTGACCGGCGTGTTTTTTGTGTGGTGAATTAATCAAGCTTTGAAACGCAAATCATTTTTTCACGTAAAAACGCACAGTTTTTTTCTTTTTACAAAATTTTTTTTTATTAAAAAACCCCAAAATCGTCACCTCTTGAATATATGTTGTTAATTTCTTTATTTTATACCCAAAAAGTTTCTCCTCTAAAGGGCACCTATTATGGAAAATTCACTTTTACATGGTGTTTGAACATAAATGTGTGTTGGCAGTGTGTGAGCAAAACCACCCTAGAATGATAAAAATCCACCCAGTGGTTTTTTTACAATCTCAATAAATCATATGCACTGTCTCAGAACAAGCTGTTCTGAGATCCAGCTCTTTGTGACGTAGAAAGTGAGCAAGGGGTTTGATTGACAGTGTGGCTGTGGCCTAGACCCTGCCCTCATGATCTGTACACATCATCCTTTATTGTTTCAACGACAGCCGGTAATGTCTCTTGGAAACATAACTTAAGTGTTCTGTCATGGACTCGTGGGTTAATCCTGTTGTTGTGGCTTAAAAGTTAATCCTCAAGTGTGGATCGTCATCTACTGTTTGCGATCCACCGTCACATCCAGTAACAGTAAGTGTTTTTATGATTTTTGAGCAAATAGTCTTTTCAGTCGATGTCAGCCAATTCAATAACAAATGCGTCTAAAGTTGTTGTCGTCGTAGGATGTCTGTGTATATAATTTAAACCTTGTTTCTATAGTGTGTAACCACACGTTTATAAATATATATATTTTTAAAGATATTGTATTAAAAACCGCATATATGTTCTTGTTCTGTAAGTTAGCCATCTTCTCACATTTGCCACAGAAGCACCAATATGACAAGTAAACATGACGCCACAGGTGCCCGTCCCTCGCATAAATGTAAATTAGCTTGTAAGTTACGTAGCAAACTTTATCACAGAATGTGTATGTAACGTTAGTTTAAAAAAAATGCGCCAGCGTTAGTGTTTGTGTGTCTGTGTGTGTGTGTTGCTCCACCATACTTGCAAAGAGGACGCGATTACAACGCTAAAGTACATAATATATCAAATAACAAATATATACAAATATACAAATATTAGAAAAGTACAAATATATCAAATAACCATACCGAGACGTACTGGTCCATTCTCATTTGTGTTTATTCTGCCGGAGTCTCTTCGTATTATTTATTTATTCCGATTCAAACGTACGCTGAATGACAGAGAAAATAGCGCGTCTCTCACTCTACCCTTCTGCTTAGACCGACTGCCATAGCCATAGGTTTCAAGTGACGCCCTCATCAAAAGGCAGGGCGGGGATATGCAGCTCATTTGCATTAAAGTGGCATGCCTCAAAACAGCTCATTTTCAAACAGGCTCCAAAATGACATTTTCAAATGGTTATAATAAATTAACTGTGGGGTATTTTGAGCTGAAACTTCACAAATACATTCTGGGGACAACCGAGACCAATATTACATCTTCTAAAAAGGGGCATAATAGGTGCCCTTTAAGTTTTCCTCCTTTTCTTGATGAATTTACATCGTTTCATCCCTCAGACTTATAACAACAACAACAAAACAACATTTTTTATGTATTATGAAGAACTATTTAAAGATATAAGATACTCTCTCTCTCTTGTTTCTCTCTCGCTTTGGCCTTGCCTGTCTTTTCCCACCTGTTCCTCATTGCAATCAGTGTTCGCGCTGCTTCTCTGTTACACCTGTTCTCACTTTATTCTCATTACTTTCTGTCTACTTCTAGTGTTTGTTCCCCTTGTTCTTTGTCGGATTATTTTGTGTGCATGTGAGTGATGTCTGTTTGATTTGTTGTCTCATGAAGATTTACCTAGTCTTGTCTAGTTGTGCTCGTCTTGTGTGCTCTCTCTGCCCTGTATTCCTGCTGCAGCTGGTGATCTTCTACAGTCATCTCCCTGTGACTTTGTGGCCTCTTACAAGGACTGTGTAGTTGCTTTGTGAAATACCAACTCTGCAAATTATTCCCAAGACAGGAGTCTTTCATGTTTTGCTGTCCTCCTGTGAAGTTCACTATCTTTTGAGTTATTCCAGTTCTGTGTCATTGCTCGACAGACTGCCTGTGTTTCTTAAAGACTATTGCAAGAACCTGCCTTTGCACATGGATCCTATGGTTCCTCTAACTCCAATGAAGGGGATTTTGTGAACAGATATTTCACAGTGTAAATGTGGTAAATTACTATTACAATTCTTAATGTTCCAGATTAGTAATATATCAAATAATAAAAAAGTAATCAAAGTATGCAGTTGACTGATAAATATCTTTCTAGATGGTGTGTGACACAATGTCATAGATCACAAATGTGGACGCAAAATGGCCTGGTTCTGTGCATGACTCTAGGATTTTCAGAGTCCCATTCATGCACATTATTTGAATGTGGTAAGGAACATTTTTATATCAAGCTCACCATATGACATGCATTTATTCTGAGCCTAACTAAACCGCATTTTCCAGGTGCTTATGACGGGATTCTGCTTGGAGACGGGCTATGCCTGCAGGCATTATTTTCTGACGCCATACCCTGACCCAAACCCCGGACCACAAACCCGTGGCACTCATTGAAATGACCTTTGGGCAACTAAAGGAAAGATTTTGGTGTCTGAGGGTTACACCTGACAGGGCCTGTGACATTATTGTTGCATGTGCCAGTCTCCACAACATTGCCACCATCAGAAAGGAGTGGACCCCTGTGGTGGAGGTTCAGCCTGATGATGACCTCCAGCCATTGCACTCAGACCAACCTGGTTGCAGAGCTGCACGGGACAGAATTGTGGAACATCATTTTTATATATATATATATATGTGTGTGTGTGTGTGTATATATTTACAAACAAACATTCATTAAATGAATAGAAGACAAGACAACATGCATAGTTCCTTTTTTAATTTCAATTATTCGTTTTCAAGAAAAGCCAGTGATGGTCATCTTTTGCCTGCAATGAGATATATTTTTTATCTAAGGTCAGCAATAGTATTAATTAAGCAGTTATTTGTGCACTTACAGGTACTTCCTCCAAAGGAAAGTCATCTGAGAGGGGTTCTTCACTGTCGTGTGCAAAGGAAACAAATGGGTATTACAAAATGTTGCACTTTCTTTCCTTTTGATGTAAAGTTTGAAAAAGTCCACTTACTGCACATGCTTCAGCCACCACTTGCTTGGGAACAGGTAAAAGTGTTGGTGTATTATGTAAAACTGCACAAAAGAGGAGAACACAATGGCATTATAATGAACTGCATTAGGGAAAAAATGTGATCAATAACATATTGCAAAATATGTTTACATTAAGTTATGCAGTTTTCACCTTTACAAGTCAAAGCAATTCATCACTACTAAATATTTATCAGTCGATATGATTTTACCAGCCATTTGGATTATAGGCCAACTTAATTTAATGCATTAAATTATTTATAGTGTAGCAAGATAATTTAAAACTCATTTACCAGTAATGAAGGTGTTGCTACTGGTCCCTGGCTTTTGGTCTGAGGAAGAGCTGCTCCCAGGGATGCCCTCCACAATGGGTCAGTTCACACTTAAACCAAGGGCCATCTCTTCTGCCGGGGTATAACGTGGGGGTGCAGGACCACCACCTGTTTTTTTTTTCTTCTGCTCTGCCTTTTTCTTGGTTGCTGTTATAAACAGACAAACACATAATTTAACATTTATTTTGGTAAAAGAGACTAAACTGTAGAAGTAGAAAAGATTACCATTTTGAAGAATATTCTTGTATTTCAATTTTACTTGTTCCCATGTTCTAGTGGGTCCTGAGGTGGCTCTGACATTAAGCAATTATGAAATTATTTAAATACAAGAATATATACTGTAATAGTAGATAGAACCATAACATGGAACACTTGCGCATTTAATTTGTCTGCAACTTTTTGCCAGCCCTCTCTCCTGGCTTTTGCACACTTTGAGGAGGGAACAAAGCGTTTTAATTAAGCTATCAAATTCTGCATATCCTTCTAGCAATAACTCTTGCAATATCATCTTGGATGTCTCATGTTTTAAGCAATGTACGACGAATGGGGCTCTAGTGTCGGACTCTGAGATGGTAAAAGGGAACATGGTTTGTGTAACATTAGCACTTTATTAGCTGTTTGATAACATAGTCAAGCAATAGGCTAATATTATTTACCATTATGTGTCTTATGTATAGTGATACCAATGTCCAGCATTTACTACAGTAAGTTGACTAAGTGGATCTCTGAGCTGGTGGTGACTGGAGGCGGGGCTAATTTGTATATTCATTGTATAGACATTTTAGTTCTCAACATATTCCTTGTGTTTTTCCTCAAAAAGTCTGCTGATCCTTCCATCATTCTCATTGAACCAGTCTTGGACGATTCATTCCTTTAGGCCAAGACTCATCATTTGCTTGAACTGAGGTAACATGATCAGTAACTATAACTTACCTCAAACTCTGAAATCTACTCGAGAACATCAACATGTTGTCTTTCACATTTGCAAACTTGCAGTCATATAACGAATCGATTGCGTAAGCTAGCTTACACTACGGAAAGATTCATCTTTGCTGAGAAGTTGAAGCCAAAAAATTATCATTGTTAACGCAGTTCCTCTGGCAATGAGTGGCGCAAGCGCGGCCGGGAACGCAATACTCGTTCCCTCATCTAGAGAGAACCGAGGTTAAGTTCTCTTACGAGAGGTTCTCTCGTATTGCGTAAGCTAGCTTACGCTACGGGAACACCTGGTCAACACCGTGCGTGCTATGTATCCACTAAGCATGTCAGTCATATGTTCATTTAGCCTTCGGTTTCGCGTGGATCCATCAACCCCCCGTCTTCGCACAGGGCTTCTTCCCCGCCGATCAGCATCTTCATCATCTGTCCTAATGGTGATTTGGGATTCGGAGACACCATGGCTCCTTTCTCCTGCTACGCCATCATGGGGCGCTATCTGGGTGGGCTTCTAGATTTCATCTTGTCATCTATCATCACATCCTTGGCTTCTACCGCCTCCTGTTCTTCCTTGGTCTCGCGTGCCTACCAGCCCTCCTTCTATTAGTCTTTCGCCTGCTCTTTGTCCACCTCCAAAGCTGTCTCCTCTCCCATACCAAGGTCCTTGTTTCCTCAGTTTAGTATCGGTTGTCGTTTGTGTACCATGTACACTGTTATGTTATCTTGATTACCCAGTGTTTTTTCTTTCATTACAATATTTGCATCATCTTCATCTTTGGAACCTTTAAGATTGTGACAGGGGTACACGCCTCATGCAGTAATGAAGCATTTTTAAGATCAGGCAGGTGGATGTATTCTTGTTACCATGGAAACTATTACACAGCACATGATTTCAGCTGCCCTTTTAGAACTCAGTAGATAATAACTGAATTTAGAGAGATGATTTGGCATGTTGTCATACTGTTTGGAGTAAGTTGTCAGCATATTGTTATGTCTGTTATTAATCATTTGTGTAATTGGAGGTCTGAATTAACTTTAGTTACTAAGATAAAATCTTGGTAAAAACTCCCCTAGACCTTTTGTAGCCCCGCCCCTTTTCAGCGCTGCACTCATTGTCTTTTGACTTCCGGTCTGTATTTTCAGAGCGATCTTGCATAGGTATGAATGAACTGGTCGTAAAAAATTTCCCGGTCGACATTTGTAAAGACATCTGCTTTACAATGCTTATGATAAACATTACAATGCTCATGATAACTTTTGTTAACTCTACAATAAGTAAATCCACTTTACGAGCCAAGTACTCATCGACAGCGATGCCATAGAAATATACAGAGCGACCGCAAAAACGGAAGTTCAAAGACAATATTCTAAAGATGACGGCGCCCACGTTTCTCTGGTGCATAAGGTCTATACACTCTTAGGGGCCGTTTACACCTGGCAACTTCATGCGTTTTCTGTGATCGGATGAGTATCCGATCGTGAAAATACCAGTGTCAATGCCCCCCAAAACGCATTTGAGACGGATTTGAATCCGATCGCTCAAACCACTTCAGAAGGTGGTCTGGGCCGCATTCCATACGAAACTGGACATGTGTAAATGCATCTTGTTCTTGAAACCACATATGTAAATGTTACTACACCCAAAAGTGTTAAAAAATAAACGCATGAGAGCGTGTTATAGGCCATGTCATACTATTTTAGTCAGATATGACGACGCTACTGCGACACGCATCACCTCAGATGAGCAGCTGAGTGCCTATCAAGCCAGCGCGCCACAATCTATCGCAAATCAAAGTGAAAGTAAGTCGCAGACGATTAACACTACCATCTTCATTAAAAGTAAAAAAACGAAATGATCTTACCAGTTCTATTGCCGCTCTCTCTTATCGCCGTCTTTGCTGATTTTGAAATTAGCCGATGATCAATAAAATGCAGCTCATATCTGTTGCTTTCGTGACGTGCACTTCATTAAATCCGCATATAGTGCGGGAATTGAAGATCGGATTTATATCCGTTTTGCAAAAACACATTTATGTGACCAGATGTAAATGTAATCGTTTTGATAAATCAGATCGGAGAAAACGCATGAAGTGGCCAGGTGTAAACAGCCCCTTTAAAAAAAAGGTTCAATGGGTTTCTATAGGGGCTTCTGCACCGGAGGAACCTTTTCATAGTTCTTAGAACTATTGGCGGAAATTCACACTGCAGTAGGTACTCATTTTCCAGGAACTAATTTAGCTCTTACTTTAGAGTAGGGTCTAAACCAGCACTATAGGAAATATCCGTGACGTTAGTATACAATGGTTGGTCGAACACAGCAGAGGGGTCAAGTAACGTAGTACAAATACTTCGTTACAAAAGTAGAATTTTTGGGTAAATATACTTTAATTGAGTCATTTTTCAGCTGACTATTTACTTCTATTCCTTACATTTTCATACAATTATCTGTACTTTCTACTCCTTACACTTTAAAAATAGTCTCTTTACTCCTTTTTCATTTTGGCTTGTTTTTTACTAATTAATGGATTGATGGATGAATAAAGTAACATAAGCACCGTTGCCTCTTAGCATGAAGGTCCCTGGTTCAACATTCAGCTAAGCCAGGAAACCTTTCTGTCTGGAGTTTGCATGTTCTCTATTTGTTGCCATGGTTTTCCTCTACAACCCAAAGACATGAATTTGAAAGAAATAGAAAGGCAGGACGATGAATTAAAAACAATAAATTGCCTGTATGTAAGAAGAGTGTGAATGAATGTATGTGTGTTTTTGTTCTGTAATTGACTGGCCATCCACCCAGGATGTTTCCCTGCTTTAGGGATATGTATGTACACTCAAACGGACACAATCTTACTGGAAGGCATGACACAAACTGATCACATTTATGCTAATAAACTGGCAGCAGAGTTGACACTGCATCAAATATGAGGTGAGTCATTCACCCAGGGTGACAAAAACCACACAAAAACACTTGAAAACTGAGAATGGCTCACATGTTCTAAAACAACAATAACATTGAGGAAAACATAATGAAATCAGAGCTGATAGCATTCTTAAGTAACTATCTTAAACTGTAAACTAATAAAACAATATGTGACAAGTATATATCTTGTTTACATTGGTCTAAATAGTTTTTTCTTTTGTTCTGTTAGAGCTTATAAAAAAGAATTAATTTTATCATGTCATTAGACAACTTTTTATTGCTGCTTGTGATTTTATTAAGGGTTTTGCAGCTGAATTCTGTGCTGGTTATGTTGTTGTCACACAGTATAAAGCCTTCACCTGCTGCCAAATTCCTATGGAGAGTATCCTAACAGAGATGGAACATCATAATTGACTTATTCAGAAAGCTGTTCATGAAACTCGGATAATGCTCCTAATGCCAAGCAGTTCCAATAGAGTTTGATGCTAGCATGTAGTTTAGCTAACAGTCAGACATGTGACTATTTTACTCCAAATCAGTTCAGTGTAAACTAGCGATGGGATGATTACTGGTTTCACGATAAACCACGTTAAAATATACTGATGATCAGTATTATCATTTAAAATGTAATTATCGTTAAAAGCGTTTTTGATTATCGCAATTTTAATAACTCATTGTAAATCCTGTCCAGCCAGCAACAGTCTGACGCAGGTCCGCAATGTTTTGTTTTTTATTTGAGAAAAAATGGCGGAAGGCAGTGACCGTGCTCGAGAGATTTTTCAACCTTGTAGGAGGACCAAATCTGAGGTGTGGTCATATTTTGGCTTTTACAAAAGTCCTGAGGGAAACTTGATCGAGGATGGGCCCTGTCAGCCAAACAAAAAGTCACAGCAATAGAAACACTTCAAATCTTTACCATCATCTTGTGTGACCATCACTGACCTATTTAATGACTGGATAGCTCATTCTAAACTGCCACCAGGCAGTGAAGCCACCGGAAGTGTTCGAGTGGCCATCTTATGATTCCCAACCAGCAGAGGGCTCAAACGTCCGTTTTACCAACGCATTCTCACCCCAAGGCGTCACCTTTGACCGTGCTTCAATATTTGACGTTTTAGGTTCCCTTTAGCGGCACTTACATGACGCGATCCTACTGCGTCATCTAACTGACGCTAAAGGGCGCCTAAAGCGTCAGATATTGAAGCATGGTCAAATGCTTTCCAAGGCATCAGTTAGGTGACGCCTTGGGGGTGAGAATAAGCTGGTTTGACAGAGATAGGTAGCTCCGACGTTTAAGATGACACGCTGTGCATCAACATGTGTAAAACGAAGATCACAAAAGGATCTTGAAAAACTGCTCACAGGTTGTACTTTAAGCCAATATATAGTAATTTATATGCACAATTGTCGCTATTTTTTTTTCCCGCTGTTTAAAAAAAATATAGCCTACTATTTAAAGACGGTGTCTCGTTATGCAATGTTTTCTTAGTCAAATCATACAATTTCTTATTGATTCAATAGAACGTGTGAGCTCACTAGGGAATCACAATATGGCGGCGTGGTGGCTTCACTGTTTATGACGTCCTGAGCTATCCAGTCATTCTATATAGATCAGTGGTGACCATCATCCAGTGTTGTATAGCGGACACAAGGCGTTAGCTTTGACCTCAATACCAAGTCTGGGAAATGATTGGGCACAAAATGTTGTTTTGAGTTAAAATATTTTGTCACTCACTTAAAATAAACGTTAAGCTTCCATAAAGAAAAGTTCGCAGCAGTGGCTTTGAGCCAAAGACGAACGGACCACTTCAAACAAGACTATTATTGAGAGTGTCATTTTAAGGGATAGTAATGCACAGATTCATTGTACACTTACACAGAATTTTTACTACATAATTATGGGGACATATTGAATTGAGATTAATGTTTTAAATCTTACCTGTTTATAAATGTATTTTGTACAGCGTACAAAACAATTGTCCAGACAAGATGATCACAACAATATTATCAAACTCTGTAAACAATAAATCAACTCCAATTTCATTTTCATATAGCACACAAAAAATATTGTGCAACATAAAGTTTAATTATATTAAAATCAATTGCTAATATGGAATTTGTTATATATTTTCCACTTAGTCTGCCATCTTGGAATTAATACACTAGCTTGCTTTCTAGTATTGCCTTACAATAGGGTTCCTCTCCGCTGTCTCTTAACAGAGGTATAAAGTGTTTGAATGCTATAAGCTCAGACATTCCCTCGATGCTAGACTGACAGAAGTAGATATATTAGGTCCTGATTGATTTCATTACCATTCTAAACTCAGTGGCAATGTTGTTTTGTTTCAATACTGAGAGAAATAAATCTGCTTCAGACATCTGAAAGAGAATGATTACTGGCCTACACATTTATGTCAATGTGCAGTAGTGTGCTAGTGTGCTGACGTTTTGCCTTGGAGCAATGAACAAAAGGAAAGAGTGTGTAAGTGTGTGTCCCTGCAAATCCCTGTAACTATGCTGAGTAATGAGAGAGGTTTAAAATAGTGAGTCAGTAGCTTTACTTCTCTCTCTCCCTCCCTCTCTGCTTTAGCTTTTGCTGTGCTGTCAAACAAACCCTGACAGGAGTGACCAATAAACTACATCACAACCATGACTTATGGCTAAGCTTCTGATTCGAGCACACACATGCATATTTGCATCCTTACACAGCAGCTGTTTTCATCTCTGGGGAGATTTGACACAACTGGAAAGATGAGAATTTAAAAAGTGTTGTGGTCGAACAAAGAGGGAAATGTGCAAAGCAGTGAAATCGCAGAAAGTGGAGCTCTCTATGGGGTAACAGCTGCAGGACAAAGAGGGAAATGCTAATAACAGCATGCTAATAGTCTGCAAGTACTGAAACAGATGGGCTACTGATGTTTAACTCTAAATAGGAAGTGCTGTTAAACAGATATTGAGTCCCACTGCTCTGTGAGATGGGACACAATATCAATATTTGCCTCAGAGACACCTTATGTAGTTAGCTGCACTAATCAGGAGAAGATTTGTCTTGACTTTGCCAAGCAGCGCATCATCCATTATTAATATCTCCATTATTAATATCTCAGTTTGGTTGTCACTGAGTTATAACTGCGTTCGTTGTTGCTAATCTTGAACGTTTGGCATGGCATTAATTTGGGAGAGAGCTATTTTTGGAGTCAAAAGTCAATAACTTCTCTTATAAAAATGTATTTTTTTAATTAATTAATTAATTATTATTTTTTTTTTTTTTGCCTGGTTAGCTTTTACATTTATCCCCTGCTGGTATACTTATTACATTTAATCATTTATCAGATGATTTTATCCAATTCACCTTACAAATGAGGAACATCATAAGTGTATCACACATGAGTCCACATTTTCAAAGTTTAACTGGTCTTAGATACAAGCTGGCTGCATGCTTTAGCTGAGCAACTATCATGTGTGAATATATTCGATTGCATAATACTTTTACTATTTTTCTAATGGGTTACTCTATGTATGACATTACCATTCCAATGATTAACTCTATAAAAGAAAATCTCTGTTCATGTCACTGCTGAGGGAAAGTGCTTATGCCTTATATTTCTGTCAGGAAGGAGAGCCCCTCATTCATTTTTTTTTATTCTATCTCACAAGAAAACAAGTATTTTATGGGATGGAAATTTCAAATGAATTCATACTATGTGTAGTGTTCAGAAATGTCAATTTTTTAGAAAAAAAAACAAAAACAAAACTAAGGTCCACCCCTAAATTTGCTTAAATGTAAGATGGTTTCAAATTGCCATGAGATTGTGTTGGTATTTACAGGTTCAGGTGTTGAATTTTGGAAGTTTCTTCTTTCTTCATTATAGTAGGACTAATAGATATTTTTACTATTTCCTGGCCTGTTTTCTTGAGTTAGTCATTGTCTCTGGAACTACAGGGGCAACACTACTGGGGACAGTGGAATATTAAGATATTGGGTCCCTTTAGAGTGTATTTTGGGATGCTCAATATTGGTCTTAATATTTTCAATGAAGATATCAGAAAGACTACTTGCACTAATCAACAGAAAAATATTCTTCTTCACAAGAAGCACGAGCACCATTATTAATATCTCAAATCAAGCCCCAAGTCCCTGTCAGCGTGTTACCATGGATGCCAACTTGTGCTTGTATGCAAATTAATCAAGAGGTCAGCTTGCATCCCCAGGGTATTATGGGCATTCTTGGCTTATATTTTCCAAATGGCCCTGAATTTCTCATTCTACTTTAGCTTTAATAATTCCCTCTGACTTCTTTTCTGGTTGCATGGAAATTCCACCAGACATCCAATTAAGAAGGTATTTCTCAGAGTTCATGACACCTTAATGCTTGTGGGAGATGTTGGGCTCTCTGTTCCTGACCTCAGCACTGTCAGAACATAATACAAGCATGCTCCTTTTGACTAATAATAGGATCCCTAAATTTCCACCAAGGCACTTGCATTCTAACCAAGTATTGAATACACTGTCTAAAAACAATACTCCATGCTTTGACACCAATGCTTCCGACTACCACAGTTCCAAACTTTCCACATATTCAAAGCTATCAGGTATTTATAATGAGTTCCATAAAATGTGTCTGTGACAGATACAGATATAAAGAAAACAAAGGTCAGTCCACACATCAGTTCTCCTCTTGTTGCAATTTTTCCAGTAGACGGTTTGTTGCTGTTGTTGTGAGCAGTACGATATTTGTTCAATCACCGTTTTAACAAGCTAACTCTCACCCAGTCACAACAGGAGTGGCTTAGTAGTCATAGTTCAGGTGTGAAATTGGTGTGGAGATTTGTGAAGTTTGTATCTTTGTTTCAAGGTGTGGCAGATTGAATCTCACAGCTTTTAATGGGCCCTCAAACCATGAGGATAAATGCCACACACTGCTTGTAAGCACTAAATAAAGTGGGAGGAGAAAAGTGATTCAAAGAAATGATCCAAAAAGCGGGATACCACATGAAATAAAACATTGATTGACAGCATACAAAGGGGAATAAATAAATATATATATATATATATATATATATATAGCCGGTTCTGTTCATAATTTTTATGGACAGAATTTCTAGGCGCAGCCAGGGGCCGGAGGGTGTCAGGTTTGGGGACCGCACGATTTCGTCTCTGCTTTTTGCGGATGATGTTGTTGTGTTGGCCCCTTCACACCTTGACCTTCAGCATGCACTGGGTGCAGCCGAGTGTGAAGCGGCTGGGATGAGAATCAGCACCTCCAAATCCGAGGCCATGGTCCTCAGTCAGAAAAGGGTGGCTTGCTCACTTCAGGTTGGTGGAGAAATCCTTCCTCAAGTGGAGGAGTTTAAGTATCTTGGGGTTTTGTTCACGAGTGAGGGTAGGATGGAACGGGAGATTGACAGACGGATCGGTGCAGCTTCTGCAGCAATGCGGTCGATGTACCTGTCTGTTGTGGTGAAGAAGGAGCTGAGCCGTAAGGCAAAGCTCTCGATTTACCGGTCAATCTACGGTTCCTACTCTCACCTATGGTCATGAGCTTTGGGTCATGACCGAAAGGACAAGATCCCGGATACAGGCGGCCGAAATGAGCTTTCTCCGCAGGGTGGCTGGGTGATCCCTTAGAGATAGGGTGAGAAGCTCGGTCACTCGGGAGGAGCTCAGAGTAGAGCCGCTGCTCCTCCACATCGAGAGGGGTCAGCTGAGGTGGCTCGGGCATCTGTTCCGGATGCCTCCTGGACGCCTCCCTGGGGAGGTGTTCCGGGCACGTCCCACTGGGCGGAGGCCCCGGGGAAGACCTAGGACACGCTGGAAAGACTATGTCTCCCGGCTGGCCTGGGAACGCCTCGGTGTCCCACCAGAAGAGCTGGAGGAAGTGTCTAGGGAGAGGGAAGTCTGGGCATCTCTGCTTAGACTGCTGCCCCAGCGACCCGTCCCCGGATGAAGCGGAAGAAGATGGATGGATGGATGGATATATATATATAGTGGTATGAATAAGTTTTGGCACCCATGCTAAAGTTGCCTAAAAAGAAGAATAAAAAATCATCGTTTGGACATTGATCTTAATGCCTTAATTAGAAAAATCAGGAAAACTCCAACCTAAGGGACACAAATTTTCTTTGTGAATGAATAATGTATCATAAATAAATAAATGTTTTTCCTTAAAATACAGGGTGCATAAGTCTGGGCACCCCTATGTTAAATTCCCATAGAGTCAGGCAGATTTTTATTTTTAAAAGCCAGTTATTTCATGGATCCAGGATAATAGGCATCCTGATAAAGTTCCCTTGGCCTTTGGAATTAAAATATCCCCACATCATCACACACCTTCCACCTTCCTATGTTAAGACTTTATATATGTATATATATATATGTAAGGACACTGAGCCATAATCATATCTTAAAATCATGAACTCAATAAATATGTGCAACATGATAACATTTTAAAGGAGCAATGTGTGATTTTTAGCGGCATCTAGTGGTGAGACTTGCGAATTGCAAACGGCAAGTCACTCGCGGCCTCTCCCTCCAATTGCAAACTCTATTTTGAAGCTACGGTGGCCAACGTAGGATAAAGTCAAAGAGAATAAACTATGTCGTCGTCTGAGTCTGCAGAGAGTAGCAAGACAAGCAATGAGGTTAGGGTTATATTTATTAAATTCTATTTTCTTTATTTTACAGTAAATCAACATGTTTTTGCGATTGTTATTTGATCATCATTGTGTTGGTGTTTTAATTCACAGACTTTACCATAGTTTCTATGCTATTTAGTTAGAACAAGGTAAGAGCTAAGGGTAAGAGCATCAAATCAGCTACGTAAGGGGAAATAGTTAACGTTATGATTTCCGAGGCATCACTCGGACAGCATTGTTTATACACGTTTTCAGAGTCAGGAACAACCTGAATACGCACCAGAGGTAACTGGAAGAGGGAGAGGGAGAGGGAGAGGGAGAGGAAGAGGAAGAGGACGGAGAGGCAGAGGTGTTGTAGGTGCAGTCAGGGAAGGGAGAGGCAGAGGAGGACCTACCCGCCGGATCGATGGCTCAGAGGATGAAGAAAGAGTGTTAGCCCTGCAAAGGAACCGGAGAGCTGTTACTGAGGTTTGTTTTTACAAAGTTATTGTAACGTTATTATATTCTGACCTGTCTGCACTTTATAAAATCCAAGCACACAATGATAACGTTATTTACATAGTAGCTCTGTGCACATGTACCCCTGTTACTGTAACGTTAGTTAATAGTTTAATGTTTTCATAGTTTAACCTGTCATTTACTGAGCAACAATGATTATATGAAGCAATATTACACAAGTTTAGCTAATACTGGCCAGACTTTAAACCCCAATATGGTACCATATTCTCAACATATGTAATATTTAAAATATGTACATCATTTATCAGAATCAGAAATTGTGTATTGATAACCTATAGGATATTCTGGGTCAAATTTGCTAAGCTTGCATGTCAAGATACTAAGAAAAAGAAATCACTATATAAAGTAGGTAACCAGAAAATATAATACAATAAACAAATTCTAAAATATAATAGTTAATTTTGAGTGGATACTATATTAAAAACAACATTATTGAGACAGTAACCAGAGTATATAAATTGAGAATATTGCATATTGATTATTTTTCCCTGTGTCCCTTTTCTTCAGAGACTTCTACAGGAGATGACCCTAGAAGAACACCGAGAGCTCTCCACCCTTCTGCTTGAGAGACAGCCAGGCCTGGTCTTTGATGCCTTGATAATGCATCAGCGCAGACACGGTGCTCCACCTTCTGCTGGAGTCCCAGAAGTACCTTGGTGTACTTGTGGTAACTGTCGGGAAATGCCTACGGACCAGGAGAGGAAATGCTGTGGCCAGGATCAAGCTAACTGTGTGAGCCTAATGCCTCACTTCTCCCAGTACTGCCTTGAAGAAGGCTTTATTCGCATTCACAGACAGTACCGGGAGGACATTACGGCATTAGGCAACATCAGGGAGCCTGGGGATGACAACCGAGAGTACCGTTATGGAGCCTATAGACACTTTATCTATTGGCAACATGGAGCTTTAGGCCAGGGAAACCGACTTGTCATTCCCAGCTGTTGTGTACGGAGGATCAGGGACAAGTTCCCTGATCCTCAAGGACACTACACTGGTTTTATTCCTGGACTATGAATTTCCTTCCAGGCCCTCTGGCATGTTCATACAGTTTCCACAAGTACTCCCAAATCTGCCTCAGCATCATCAAGGCATCAAACCAATGTACATATTTACCGTTTGATTTATTATTTTTCTATATATATATTTATTACTATTGTTCCCATTTTTATGTCATTTTAATTTATGTTTTACAGTTATATATATTGTTATAGTTGTTCATCTGTAGTTCTATGTTATTGAAAAAATAAAAGTTAAGAAATAGAAAAGCATGGTGTTTTATTTTCCATTATATACATTTGAACATGTTTTTTTTAAAAGTATGACAATTTCAAAATTTGCCTTCAAATTATCAAAATCAATTTTATTTTTACATATTTTCAAAACATTATACATCTGTAGCCTTAATTCTCATTATTGATCAAAATTGAACACTTTAATTTGAGCTACCACTGAGAATAATATGCGCTGTTAACACTGTTTTTAACTCGATAAAATGAAACTAGTTGAAATCAATGATTTTGACGTTGAATTGAAATTATTTCCTTCGTGATCCTGCTGACAAGGACACATGCAAGGTGATCTCCTATGGGGATCCTTCCATATCGGATGCTGGTTGGAGTAATGGTCCTGTTGAATACAGTGCAATCACACAATTACAGACTATATTGTAAACCAAATATCATTCATTGACACGTAATAGGGTACAACATAGTAGTCAAATATTTTATTACTTACCTAGACCTCTTCTGACTTGTCTCTGCAACAATTCAGATGTGGCTGGTGCAGGTACAGGGGGCACCAAACCAAGCTGTCTTGGGTCATCTGGTCGAAGGCTCCTCCTTCTAGGCATCCCCACTCCACTTGTGATTCTGTTATTTACAATCCTTCCTTGCAGCTCGGAAATGTATCTGTATGTTTTTTCTGTTTTCATGGCATATACACTGTATCTTCTAGCGTTCTTCTTATACAGTTTTTTGAAACTGAAAATACACAAATTATAACCATAAACCATCAAATTGTTAGTAGATCAATAGACAACCAAGAGTGTAAAGACAATCCATTGCTTAAATTATTTTTTCAAATATTGTACTTTCAATATGACTTTAATATTATTGTAAAACATACATTTCTTTCCCATCCAATGTTTTCAGTGTTGGTCGGTTCAGGTGGTAATTGTAGTCCAAAGCAGCAAGCAGAATTCTTGCCTCATAAACTGGAGGGCTGAATGCATAGCGCTTGCTAGCATACATCAGGATGTGGTTATTGAATGACTCTAGGTCTGCAGTCGATCTAATAGAACAAACAAATGTATAGTTCTGTGTAAATGAACAGTAAACACAAACATTAATAAAATACATTGTTCAAAAAAAAATATAGCCACACTACCTGAATTTCAGATATTTGTGGACATCTTTCTGCCACCTCTTATTTAGGACTATATCCACTAAAGCTTTGTGGGACTGTGAGTCTCTCTGGATCCACGCCTTTTCCCGTATTTGCTCTGATTCAAGGTGAACCGTGTTGACAGCTTCCCATAGTCCATGTGTGAATGTTGCAGACATGGTGAAGGATGCCTACCCATAATGCCTTCAAAACATAAAAACGCAATTGTAAGATGTCTTTAATATAGCAATTAATGAGAATACTCAAAGATAATTAAAATAAAGTGTGCTTACAAGAAATTTCTCACGTGTGTCGGCAGTCTTGCAACACCACCAAAAATGGTTGACTATGTCCTTCAGCCAGTTCAAGAGGATGGACTGTCCTTTTATCTTTGCTGCCTTGAAAAGAAAAAAATATAACCGTTTAATACAGGAATTCAAATATAGTCTTTATGTATAGTTAGTACACTTACTGCTGCTATTTTTTTCGCTATGTTCTTTGCACCATGCCACATGTCCAGACTGTGATGAATCCCTAGGGCCTTGTATTTGCCTTTCTCTGGATCTATGAAGTGGTAAATAATGTTATTTTATTGTATTATTAAAATTAATAATATACTTATGCATTCATAAAATATATCACTAGAATACTTACTCATAAGGGCACCAATCTGGGCATGGGCATCCGTGCAGATCTCCACAAGTTTTATCTCTGATGTAAGCTTGTCCACAGTCTGGATGAAACCCTCCTTCTCCATGACGACTGAGTTCCATGATGTTTGCCGCTTGTCTATGGTGGCAACATGTATGATCTCCTTGGTATCATTCTCCATGGCGGTGTAGCTGCAGTATTGTGCACAGTGTCCAGGAGAGTCATTTCTGCCATCCGCTGAAACATAAATATAGTACAATGAAAAAATTAATTAATTGCTTCCATAATGTCATTGCTTAGTGTATTCAATAGCTATGTTACATTATACAGTATCAACTACACACCAAGGACAACAACATCTTTTCCTTTAAGCCGACAAAGAGTCTCTTTCCTTCTCTCTTCCCAGAAGTCCTTTATTGAATTGACGCAGTAAGTGTCCTGAATGGAGAAGAAGGTGTTCCTGTTCACCATCCCCATGTTCATGAATTTGAACAAGAGGGCAACTTTTGCAAAATTGTTGCCAGACAACAAAATGTTGGTGGATAAGAGAAAATCTCCAGCTTGCATTCCAAATTTCATCACAGGCTGGGAATTCCACCTCCACAATCTGTGTCCATTAGGACAGTTCTAAGAATCACACAGAAGAAACATTTTGATGGTAATGTACGGTACTGGCTTCGCTTGTTGATTAAACTTTCATTTTATACTATTTGAAATTTGTTGTATTCTGAGATTTTTTGGATTTACCCATTCGATAGAAACTGATGTGCCCCTGGTGGTGATGTTGATCTCAAAGGGTGCAACAGAGTTGCACGCCACACCAGTCCTCAGAAGTCCAGTGCATT
This sequence comes from Pimephales promelas, assembly GCF_988280905.1. Lineage (NCBI taxonomy): Eukaryota > Metazoa > Chordata > Actinopteri > Cypriniformes > Leuciscidae > Pimephales > Pimephales promelas. The sequence goes on from NC_142769.1 coordinate 18,481,865, forward strand.
TATCCACAGGCAGAACCAGAAATGTAGCCAGTTGTCTTAAGCAGTTCTCATAGACTATGGAGGCTCTGACACCTATAATGTCATCTTCACAAAGGACATTCGGAGGTTCTGGGAAAACAGGGTCATTATCACAAGTAAAAGGCACATCAAGAGGGTCTTCATGTGCAGGCATATCATGCACAGTCTCATCGATTCCAATAACAGGAAGTCCATCGATAGAGTGTGGTTTCTTCAGTGCTCCACCCATTCTGTTGAGGCACAAAAATCTGTAGTAAACAGACAACACAAAACAATTGCAAATAGAGAATGACAAATAACACACCGTATCGAAATTGGTGGAAGATACTCTTCATCCGAGCTGAAACCATTCTGCCCATCATCTCTTTCAAAGGAGTACGGGGAAGCTTCATCTGCCCAATCAATTCTGTACATAATGACAATTTTCAGTTAAAAAAAAATACTTAAATAATTTACATGAAAAATTATCAATTTAAGTATAAAGTAATACTTACACACTATTCATTGGGTCATTGAAAACACTTGGCTCCAAATTCTCCTCCAAAATGCTCATGTCATGTAAGCTGGAAAAAAAAATATATATGTTAAGAACATTTGGAGAAAAGCAATACATGACTAAAATATTAAAATGTTATGATGTGTACATGTTACCTTTGTTCAAGGCCCTGAATTTCAGTGGCTTCAACAATGACATCAAGATGCTCATCTCTGTAAAGAATTAACAAAGAAAGTTGTGTATATCCCACATATGCACATTCAACACTAGATATAGACCAAATACAAATTCAAATTACACAATAATCATAATGATCTCTTTTATAATTAAAGATAATAGGAAAAAATCGATAGGACATAATGCATATTTTACCTGTCTGTTCCACTGGAAGCACCTATACTTGACAATGCTGTAGCTGGGACTTGAAAAGGTTTTGTCTTCAAGGGAGTTGATGTTGTAGGACCTGTCTCGTACCTGGAGAAACAACAGCAGCATCAATAAATGAAGTGCTACTTGACACTGTCGTATACGACTGTAATACATTACTGTATTGTAATTCACAATGTGTAGCATCTTTTTATGGTTTGCTCATCGGGCCTTATAAACTGAACATCCCCAAAAATATGACGTCTGGTGCAAGTATGATCACCGACAGACAACATAGCAAACGTAAGCCAATTGTGTGTAACATTATGATTGTTTCTATACAACAGTACATTATAAAAACACATCCTAGATAATGTTTACAAATCCATAATCAGGTAAGGATCAAGGTCCTTAATATGTAGAATAATTATACTGATCAGCTAACTTAATTGTATCACGAACGTAACCAGCAAATTTCTTCTCACATAGCAAACACATAGCTAATACAGCTAACTTAAGGGAGAAGCACAAAGTTACATGAAACAAACTAACTAACGTTACATATTTTACTATACTGTCTGAAACACGGTGTCAATGACTATGCTCACATTATCAAACAACAGTTTTAATTTTGATCGTTAAAGTTTGAATATCTTACCTGTCTAGCAGAAAACAGGCAACCTCGGCGTCGCTATGAAAGCCCTTTTCCCTCATAAGATCCTTCCATCTAGGAAAGGCCACACCGATGTTGACCCGCGATTTTTGTCTACGATTCTGCCTTATTTTTCTAGCTTCATCATGCTTTCTCTTCTTTGAAGTAGATTTACCCGGCGATATCGGATCTTTACCTGAACAGTAAGTGTGGTCCATCGTTATTCCGGAAATTCTGCAGCGTCTTTTTCTGCTGCTTCTGATTCCGGTTATATACGAAACGCGCTCTGTAACGATGTTTGTCCGCTGTCGGCTACAGTAGAAATATGACGTCACAACATGGCTGCCTTCATAGAAGGGGATTCCCACCCCTATGTAGATTTAAAAGACTCATTCTAAGGTAATACAAACTTTACGGTTCATTAAGTAAGGTCATTATACACTACTAAACACATAGTTATGGATTTTATATTGCATTTCTGTCAATAGATCCACAGAATTATTACACATTGCACCTTTAACTTTGAAACTTTTTCATAATCAGTTTATATAATCAGGGTATAGGCACATGAACTCTGTAAAGCGGACATATTGTAATATTATAAGTTCCCTGCTACTTTCAACCCAAAAGGTTAATTGTATGTTGCCCACTGAACACGAATTGGTGAGTTCAGAACTAATCAGCTCCTGCTGTGTGCCATAAACGTCTACTAATAGTGTAGTGCCCTCGGGTTAGAGAGGAAATGCTGACCATCTTCTCCTGAGTAATCGTAATAAGAGTAAATCCTTAAACAGCAGTGCCAGCAGCATAGACCTCAGCACACCATCCCCACTGATTTCACCTTTTTTGCTTTCATCTCGCTGATTGACAAGATCCCCTTTATTACGGAAACTACTAACTCTGAACCTGGAATAGATAATGGATGAAGAATTGCTGAATTATATACTTTACATGTACTCTATTGCTTATAGTTAAAACCAAGATATTATTAAAAGAAAGAATGCCATGATAGATCAGATATACAATTTTTCATTATTTTTAATGAGTAATCCAGCAAACCCCCTCAGCCAACCACAAAACAAGGTCCCAAGGTGTCTATCAACCCCTCAGTATGCCACTTTGGAATTATAATTCTACTGTATATGCATTCTGAGCAGTTTTGAGATAGAGCTTAAAAGTTTTTGCATTCCATACTCCTTTGTCGATGGAACTTTTTTGTTTTCTTAAAAAAAAAAAAAAAATCCAAAAATGTTCACAATTTAACACATAATATTCATAATTTACCACAGAATATATGTGAATAAGTCATTTTGACAAAAATGCCAGATAGAACCTTATAATTATACATAATACATAATAATTAAACATAATAACTACCTAAAATTGACTGAAGTCATTGTAAGCTTTTGCGATTTGTATAGTAATTCCTTCTGATGGATTTGGTAACACTTTTGTCATTACTTGTCTGTTTAAATGATCTTCAGTTTAGTACTGATCCAAAATAATTTTTCTTTAGAAAAATGTAGAAACACTTGAGTCATTACTATCCAAAACCTTACAAAAACCCAACACAGTCTCATGAAGATGCGTGTCTATACCACGAGTGTCATTTCTCGTGGCATTTATACGCCAAAAGTGTTTTTTTCGTGTATATGGTACGCACTAAAAAACCCTGGGTTAGGTTTAGGGGGGAGGGGGGTGGGGAGTTCGTGTGTATTATACGCAAAAAAAGTGCGTATCATATGTGCACGGAAATCACGTGCCATATACACGCAAAAACTGTTTTTGGCGTATAAATGCCACGAGAAATTACATTCGTGCCATAGATACGAACTTTCATGAGATCGGGCTGAAAAACCTTAAAAGCTCTTTTGTGAGGGTAATACAGGAAGCAGCTTTATTTCTTCTTACATTGTATTTGTATTTGAATGTTTAGGGATTGTCCCCTTCTAGTGCCTTAGTTTTTTATTTTATCTTTAAATAATAATAAACTTTTTGAAATTTTGAATAAATACCTATGTCTCCATGTCTTCTTGTCTGGGGAACATAACTCTATGCACAGATAATATTCTCTGGGAGAAATTCCCAGGGTGGTGTAGTCTCTTCAGTATACAATCTATTTTGTTATTGAACTCTCTTTCCCTTTGTCTGTTTCTCGTGCTTGCCACATAAACAAAAATTGTCTTACAAAATTTGAATCAATATATTGCTTTATATGAATGTGTAGGCAGGATGATTTTCACATCATTTTGAAGCAAAATGTCTTGTGGACCAATATTTAGTATGTGTTTTGTTGCCTTATTTCAGTGTATTCAGTTTTTTAATAACCACACATAAACGTTATTCTCTCAAAAATAAAAACATGTACATACATGTTGCTCACATATTACGATAGCCCAGTTTGTGCTGAATACACTTGCTATTCATAAGTTTGTAAGCAAAAAAAAAAAAAAAAAAAAAAAACAATGTCAAGGCATGTCAACTTCTTCAGGGCCCCCCAAAAACCTTTGGATCCCAGAAGGTAAAACGATGAATATTTATGAAGTGAAATCTGAAGGTGAATCACACAATATTATTTATATTGTAATAATTAAAATGTGTGTGAAAAGGTTTTGAATAGAAATATTTTTATTTTTCTCCATCGAAACTCTGTTTCTCTGCTTTTGGAGGCACCACAACTTTGGAGAGCTCCAAATAAGTTAGGCTTATTTGTAGAGCGAAATGATGCACCTCCATTTTCCTGCATCCATTTTGAAAGTCTCATCACATATGTGGGTACGCCTATGTCATTAACAAATCAACCCATGCAGATAGGTTGGTTATGTCTGGACTCACAAATCTGATCATTTGCAATTCAAAATGTGGACAGTCTACCTGGAAAAAAAAAATCTGATTTGCCTGCAGTCTCAACATGGCCTAAGTGCACTGTTGTATGTGCTGTTTGTTGAAGGGGTGATGAGGAGCTGGGGAAGTACACGCAAGTATTTCTCATTTCCTAATTGAGCTGACGAGGAAATTTACTTTTGGGTCTTGCTTTGTAGGAGGATTAGCTTCCCTTTAAAATCAATGGCACTTAAAGTGCCTCATTTGCTTGTTTTCTGATGAGCATTTTTCCCATGAGAGTGAATCAGCATCTTTCACAGATGAGATCTAAAGCCTTTGATTGTCTGCACACATGTGTTGATGTGCTATAGGAGATGAACCTATTTTCCCAGGGGCCTCACTTTCGTCTTCATGATTTACTGTTTTCACTGCTATTTAAAGACAGAACAATCCCAGGTCTTGTTTTTAAACTCTCTGGTGTAATTCAGTAGAATCTGTATACTACAATTGTATTACCTACAGTATAATAGGTAATACAATATATTGCCATTAATCAATGACATTAATCGATTAGACATTCAGTCATTTTTTTAATGAAGATTGAGCAAAACTGCAAACTTATTTACTCCCAAACTCCCCTTTATCACACAGATCCAAATCCATTAGTTTGCACTCCACAAAACAAATTAGAGATTTAATTTCTCAATTGTTTATCTATCAGTTGTTTTTCAGTCAAATAGGGACTTTTTAAGTCTCCTTTTTAAGATTCCCGTGTCTTGTGTGAACTTTAATGGGCTATATGCACGCATTTGGGCTACAAGTTCCGCATTTGACGCAAGGATGCTCGTTAGTTTCCTGTTGGGGAGATTAAAGCGGAGGAAAACCGAGGAAAACAGGATTATGGCAGTCTTCAAAATTTACTGTCCTCCCGTCTTTGAAACAAAACTTTCATACGTTTAGATGTCATTTTATATAGAGTTATGTTTATTTAATATAGCTACCTTTAAAAAGAAGCATAAACACAACGAGGGGTTTCTGTGACTAACGTTTCTTTAGTATAACCATGGAGTATAAAATTCAATATATATTCTCGGTATTGCATTGGACTCTACGATCGGCGGAAGTTATCGAGCATCCTTAGACCTTCACCGGAAATACTGCCGTGTAGAGCCCATTATTTCCTTTTCTATGTCATGTTTTGTAGTCCTTTGTAGTTTTTCTAGTTTATTGGTATCACCAGGTGTTTCTGATTGACCACACCCTCTTGTTATCTTGTTTAGCTTGTTAGTCTCTCTATTTAAACCCTGTGTCTTGTTACAGTGTTTGTGGGTTCTTGATGTTGTTTGAGTCGTTCTCTATGTCTACTACTGCTACATTTGGATCCTGCGGCATTCTATGTACAAACCTGCTCTGTGACACCTGCCTTTCAGATTTTTCTCCTGGGACACTAAAAACACTGGTCATCTATCAAGCATAAGTTATATGTTATCAGTGCTTGTTAATGGACTTTTGTTCTATTTCCTGTTTCTGCCCTGTCTCCTACATTTTGTCGACCTTTGTAGTTTTGTTCCTTGTGGATTTACTCAGTTGTGTTCCTCATGTTCTGGTGTTTGTATTTTTGTTTTGTCATCATTAAACCTTATTTGGATTTGGATCCAGTTCTCCCTCGGCTCTGAGTTCACCCAGCATAACAGCATCTCCCTCAACGTTTCAGAAGAGATCTCAACAGTCTCAAGCTGTACTCAGAGTTGTCAAAATTACAAATTATGCAATCAAAACACTGACATTTCGAGTTAAATTTGAACATTTTTCATACTATGTCTACATTCATTTTTTTTTTTTTTACATTTCAACCACTGTGTACTAATATTCCTTAAGGAAAAAACTAAAGACACAAATCTTTAGTTCCCTTTCGTAGTCACTTCGAGTTACGTCAGAAGTGACGGAGATTGGGGGTTTCGCATAGAAAGCCAATCCTCTTCGAGTATTAAAACACGAGCCAATGGCATGCAATGCCTTGGGGCTGCGGAAATTTGCATAGCGTACTCCGCCCTACTCCGTGAGTATAAAAGGAGGAAGTGAACGCAACCGCAGTATGTTTTCGCTTCGGAGCCAAGAGAACCTCTTCACTCCTGAAAGCACTGTTCAAGACTCTTCGAGACGAGCGTCCTCTTCAGTGTTGGTGTGACGGCGGTACCCAGCGAGATTCTGCATCGCCTGCGATCTGAGCAGTGGTCTGCCAGACTTTGCGCTTCTCCCTGGTCGCTTCAGCGCTGAAAGAGTGAATTTCCTCCTCTCATTGAAAGAGCTGCACGCGCACGTCTTTTTAAAGACGGTTCGCCCGTGCTCTTCTGGGTGTGATTGATTTCTGTCGTCATCTGATGGTCACGATCGCTGCTTTGTATGCCTGGGCATTTCAGCATGCAGCAGCAGCGTTCGTGGATGACTCATTTTCCTTCTGTGGGAACATGACCATCTCTACACTGAGGTCGAGACTCAATGATCTCACTTGAGTGAGAGTCCCGGTCCCCCCCGCTCGATCGGTTTCCTCCATAGGGGGCCCGTCGACCCGGGGACCTGGTGATTTACGGTGATGGTGTGGGATAAGCCCCGACGATTCCTCGGGCCACACCTCCCGCCTCAGTGCGAGAGCCAGCGAGCGTTAGTTCGATTCAGTCGGTTGCTTCTTCGGTGGCACCGGCTGCTTCGGGCAGCGCTCCAGATGATGATGCGATGTCGATCACAGCATCACTAGGCGGGCTTGACTCCTCGGGAAGTGAGGATGCGGCCGCGTTGCCTCCCTCGGGAGCGTCAGCGCCGCCGTGTCTGATCCCGCGATGATGGCCGTGCTATCTCGGGCGTCCGTGAGCATCGGGTGGGGGTGGAACTCCGCCCCTCCCCGATCTCTCGCGGCTGAATAATTGGTTTTTGGGTAACGCTGCCGCCTTACGGCCACGGCCAACCCCAATTTCCTTTTTTCCCCGAGTTGCATGCGGAACTGACACGCACTAAAAAATAAATAAATAAATAAAAAAATAAATAAATAAAAAAGCGTGCTTAGTTCCCCGCCCTTCCTCCCCTCGGCGATGCGGCTGTCTGTGGGTACGCTGGGGCTCCCCCGGTCAACCGGCGGTTGCTCTCAGATGCCCCTCCAAAGCCTATGGGTTCTCGTCGTCTATGGCGGCGCGATTCTGTAGAGCGGCGGGACAGGCAGCCTCCGCCCTGCATATGATGAGCACCTACAAAGCTAGCTGCTCAGGAATGTGCACGAGGAGGTGACGGACCAAGCGAGCTGCGAGCCTGTCGCCTACCTTGTCCTTAAACGGGTCACGGAGGCGGTCGCTCGCTCCCTTGGTCAGGTGATGCCCACCGCTGTGGTCCAGGAGCGTCATAATGTTCGGCGGTGCGGTCCAGGACTTTGCCCAGCACTTCTCGACCGCCTAGGAGCAGACGAAGGCGGTTTCTCTGCCCCGACGGCCAGCTGCTGCCTCCAACCAGCCGTCGGCTCGGACGCCTCCGCCAGCTCGCCGCCGAGGACGCCCCCCCTGCGGCTCCCTTCCCTCCCACGCGGCCCCAGCAGCAGCCTTCAGCCGGTTCGCGTCGCGGAGGAGGCCACAGGTAAGCGTCCCAAGAAAAGAGCCCCCCCTCAGGCCGCGTGCCCCGCTAGATGCCAGGCGAAGCGATGTTCCTGAGGCGGGCCGCTCAGTGATAGTGTCATGGTTTTTCTCAGGAGGCGGTGGCAGGGCCCCTCCTTCCCCGGTGGAGGGCCGGTGGAGAATCTTTTGTTCTAGCTAGCTCCCTGAGCTGGTTGAGGAAAAGCTGACACTGTCATTGAGCACACAGACTGGAATGAGCGCGCACGACGTCCAGTGCGTCGCCCCGTTCATTCCTCTCTGTCTCGGAGGGCGCGGAAGGGTGCGTGTGTCGTCCCCGGGCTACGCCAATCCCTTCCCCCTCTGTCGCCAGACCCCCGGCAGAACAGACCCCCGTGGAACGCTCTGCCTTCCCTGGTCTCTTCTGTCGGGGAGCGGGTTTCGACGGTGCATCCGGACGGGGTAACTCCTGCACGCATGCCGGTCGACCCGCCTCGCTGCCCCTCCGGGGGGACGTCTGTGGTTCGCATGACCCCGTTGGCTCACTTCCTGGAAGCCTGGCTAGCGCTTCCCGGGGTTCCCGCTGGGTCATCAGAACGATCGGATTCGGCTACGCGATTCAGTTCGCACGGTCTCTTCCCCGCTTCAGGGGAGTTCGCTCCACGATGGTTGGTGGCAGTGCCCCAGTCTTGAGAGCGGAGATTGCGACCCTGCTGGCGAAGGGTGCAATCGAGACGGTCCCTCCAGCCGAGGTGAGGTCCGGGCTTTACAGCCCCTACTTCATTGTCCCCAAGAAAGACCGGTGGGTTACGACCGATCCTGGACCTGCGCATTTTGAACCGTTCTCTCCATCGACTACCGTTCAAAATGCTCACGGCCAAACGCATTTTCGAATGTGTTCGGTATCAGGATTGGTTTGCAGCGATCGACCTGAAGGACGCGTACTTCCATGTCTCCATTCTCCCTCGACACAGACCGTTTCTTCGGTTTGCCTTCGAGGGCCAGGCATACCAGTACGCCGTTCTCCCATTCGGGTTAGCTCTGTCCCCTCGCGTCTTCACGAAGATCGTCGAGGCAGCCCTTGTTCCCCTTCGCGAACACGGGGTTCGCATCCTGAACTATCTCGACGACTGGCTGTTACTAGCACACTCTCGAGCTCAGGTTTGCGAACACAGAGACCTGGTGCTACGGCACCTAGCCCGTCTGGGCCTTCGGGTCAACCGGGAAAAGAGCAAACTTTGCCCCGTGCAGAGGATCTCTTTTCTCGGCATGGAGATAGACTCGGTCGCCATGTCCGCGCAGCTCACGAACGAGCGCGCGCACTCACTGCTGGCTTGTCTTCGACAGTTCGAGGGCAAGAGTGCGGTTCCACTGAAACTATTTCAGAGGCTCCTGGGGCATATGGCATCCGCGGCCGCGGCAACGCCGCTCGGTTTGCTTCATATGAGACCGCTTCAGCTGTGGCTTCGCGATCGAGTCCCGAGGTGGGCATGGCATCGCGGCTCGCTCCGAGTTCCAGTGACTCCGACGTGCCGCCGATCCTTCTTCCCGTGGTCGAACCTCAGCTTTTTACGGACAGGGTCCCTATTCAGCGAGTTTCCAGGCATCTCGTTGTCTCCACGGATGCGTCTACCACGGGTTGGGGTGCCATGTGCAATGGGCATGCAGCCGCCGGTTCCTGGACAGGAGCCCAGCGCCTCATGCACATCAATTGCCTCGAGCTGTTGGCAGTACGGCTCGCCCGGCACCGCTTCCGAGCGTGCTCTAGGGCCAGCATGTGCTTGTCCGCTCAGACAACACTACGGCAGTAGCGTACATCAACCACCAGGGGGGGTCTACGCTCGCGCCGGTTGTCGCAGCTCGCCCGCCACCTCTTGATATGGAGTCAGAAGCACCTGAGGTCCCTTCGTGCAGTTACATTCCTGGAGACCGGAACCGGGCAGCCGCGAGCTGTCCCGGGCCCGTCCCATCTCCGGCGAATGGCGACTCCATCCCCAGTCGGTCCAGCTGACTTGGGACCAGTTCGGGGAGGCACAGTTAGACCTGTTCGCCTCTCGGGACTCGTCCCACTGCGCCCAGTTTATTCTCTGACCCGCGGCTCTCTCGGCTCGGATGCGCTGGCGCACAGCTGGCCACGGGGCCCACGCAAGTGTGCGTTCCCCCAGTGAGCCTCCTTGCACGGGTGTTGTGCAAGATCAAGGAGGACGAGGAGCAGGTCTTGCTGGTAGCCCCCTACTGGCCCACCAAGACGTGGTTCTCCGAACTCTTGCTCCTCGCGACAGCACCTCCTTGGCCTATTCCTCTGAGACCGGACCTACTCTCTCAGAGACGGGGCACTCTGTGGCACCCTCGTCCCGATCTTGGAGGCTGCACGTGTGGCTCCAGGACGGGACGAGGCAGGTTTGAGTTCGCTGCCACCTGCGGTGGCGGCAACCATCACTTCCGCAAGAGCGTCGTCCACATGACACCTTTATGCGTTGAAGTGAAACCTCTTCGTCAATTGGTGTTCTTCTCGCTGAGAAGACCCCCGGAGATGTTCGATCGGAGTCATGCTTCCTTCCTGCAAGAGGGGTTGGAGCGCAGGCTGTCGCCCTCCACCCTTTGGATTATGTCGCGGCCATTGCCGCGTCTCATGATGCAGTGAAAGGTAAGTCTATGGGAAGCATGACCTGGTCATCAGGTTCCTGAGGGGAGTGAGGGGGCTAAATCCGCCTCCCTCCCCTCCTGCCCTCTGGGGACCTCTCAGTAGACCTGGGTGCTCTGCAGAGGCCTCCCCTGGAGCCTTTGCAGTCGGTAGAGTTTTTGCCCTGTCCTATGTGACAGCACTCCTGATTGCATTGGTATCCATCAGGAGAGTAAGGGACCTGCACGCACTCTCTGTTGACGAAGTGTGCCTGGAGTTCGGGCCGGCTTACTCTCACGTATTCCTGAGACCCCGGCCTGGATATATGCCCAGGGTTCCTACCACTCCCCTCCGGGACCTGGTGGTGAACCTGCAAGCGCTGCCCCTGGAGGAGGCAGACCCAGCCTTGGCACTGCTCTGTCCGGTACGTGCTCTCCGCACCTATGTCGACAGAACGCAGTGTTTCAGGACCTCAGACCAGCTCTTTGTCTGTCATGGGGGGAGCCAGAAGGGAAGGGCTCTCTCAAAGCAACGGCTGTCCCACTGGATAGTGGATGCCATTGCTTTGTCTTACCAGCAGCAAGGCCTTCCGTGCCCCCTTGGTGTGACGGCCCATTCCACTCGGAGTGTAGCCTCCTCTTGGGCTTAGCGCACGGCGCCTCGCTAACAGACATCTGCAGAGCTGCAGGCTGGGCGACACCCAACACCTTCGCCAGATTCTATATCTGCGAATTGAGCCGGTATCCTCTCACGTACTCGTTTCGGCCAGTTCTGGATCCGCTCAGGTGTCTTCGCTTGCTCGCCACTCCACTCCCCGGACTGGATAAGTGCGATATTTCCTCAGTTCTCCATTGAAGTCTTGAGTCCTCCAGCACCGACGATGCGGGCACCACTGCGTTGCTCTGGATGCTAGCTAGGTGCCTCCATGCGCACGGTTCCCCATGGTAACCGTCTCATGTGTATTATCCACTGTAAGCCTCTCTGAGCATGTGTCTTCCCTTGGCAAGCCATCTGCCACCCCTGGAGTTTAAATCAGTAGCCACCTGCGGTTGGTACTCCAGTGTTCCATATGCGTTCCTATGGGGCCATATGTGTATTCTTAAGTCCTCCCTTCGGTAGGCAGCTGGTAGCATGTCCCCTTCGGGATATGTTTCCCAGTGTACCTTGGTAATCCTGTGTCAAAGTCGGATCCCCAAAAAAAAAAAAAAAAAAGAGGTAAGGCTCGGGGGTTCAGTCTTTCGCAGGGCACTGGAAGACAGCTTGAAGATGGCGTGATGGCACAGACCCCCAATCTCCGTCACTTCTGACGTAACTCGAAGTGACTACGAAAGGGAACGTCTCGGTTACGTATGTAACCCTCGTTCCCTGAGTAGGGAACGGAGACGTTACGTCTCCCTGCCACTTCTGCTGTATCGCTGGGTAGAGGCCGAGTTCAGTCTTGGCTCCTCAGCGAAGACATACTGCGGTTGCGTTCACTTCCTCCTTTTATACTCACGGAGTAGGGCGGAGTACGCTATGCAAATTTCCGCAGCCCCAAGGCATTGCATGCCATTGGCTCGTGTTTTAATACTCGAAGAGGATTGGCTTTCTATGCGAAACCCCCAATCTCCGTCACTTCTGACGTAACGTCTCCGTTCCCTACTCAGGGAACGAGGGTTACATACGTAACCGAGACGTTTTTTTTTCTTAAGGAATATTAGGAGAAACCACCAAAAAAAATATATTTTAGTTAAACTGTATACATAAAATAAATAATATTTATTTTGTACATAATGTAAGAATTTATCTTTCTTTTTTTCCTAAACCTTTTTTTAATAGCCCTTAACATTTTACAAAGTAATGTTGTAATGATCAGTTTAACCAAGTGACATCTGTTGATCAGTCTGTTGAGTGACTTCCAATAAGCTCTTCCTTTCAAAATATGGCCTTCGTCTTATCACTGCAGACACTGTCCCATAATTCTGCCTCTTTCTAAGGGCTGCTAACTCCTTAGAAAGTGTTTGAATGAAAGCAGCTAAATCCTCCATGGAGGAAACCGAGGGAAGTGGCTTTGGTGATCATTTAATAATGCTAAAGCTTATCAGTCAAGAACAAGCCTAAACTTAATGGTGTGGCCTGTAGCAGACAAGAGATCATTTCATACATGAGGGAATTAGATGAATGTGCCTACAAAGTGCAAAGCGGGAGGTAATTGGAATGGAGGGAAGCTGAAATTACTGTGTGTATTAATAGAAGATTGAAGGGCTAATGCATGTGTGACAGTGGCTTAGACAGAGAGGGGAACAGGGCGGACGGAAGGGGCGATTGGGGTGGCAAGAGGTCGCAGCTATGAGATTTATATTATTTAACATGGAATTTAAAATAGGCAAACAAAAGGTCATTGGTGATTTGAGGAAATTGGTGAAATTTATACATCAGTTAGAATCTGGAGACACTTCTCCACCAACAGTGAGAAAAGAGTTACCAGAGTTCCATTTCTGTTGTGTGAGTTTAGTTGTAGAAGTTGGAGCTGAAGAATGGGATTCTTTATAGAAAGAGAAGCATTGGTGAAGAAATTCAGTATTAGTTGGTTCCCTTTAGATCGGTATCTCGCAGATCAGTTGGTAACTTCCAGATGAGTTTCCAGAATGAATTTTCCAGATGGCTCTGGAAAGTCTACACGATGATAGCTAGGACTAAAACAAACCCTGGATCTTGGCAGAACTCGTTTCTATTGGCCAAGAATGGCAAACAATATTGGACATAAGAAAAAAAAAAGACTTGCAGTTGATGTGTGTCAAAGAGCCTTACCAGAAAGAGCTGCTCCATTGGTTAACATCAAAGTCTCCTGACCTCTCGAATTAGTCTGTATGGGCTCGCTTTCAATTGAGCCAGATTCCAGCAACACAAAGCACATCCTGGTGATTACTGATTTATTTACAAAATATGCGCCAGCCATTCCCACTCAAAACCAGAAAGCCATGACTGTAGCAAAGTGTCTCTGGGAAAATGTCATTTTTCACTGTGGCATTCCTGAAACACACAGTGATCAAGGCCCGGATTTTGAATCCAAAGCTATTAAAGAGCTGTGTGAAATTTCTGGGATTCATAAGGTTCGAACTACACCATTACCCAAGAGAAACCCCAGTTGAACTGTTTAACTTTACACTCTTAAGAATGCTTGGTCTTGCATTTGGTCAGTTGCTGCGTTGCACAATATGTTCCAACTGTATGATGGTGATCGGAAAACTCTCGCTGATCGGTTACGTCCAGCTACAGCCGATGTCGAACATACCTAAAATGTTCTGTTTCAGTTTGCTATTTAGTTTTGTCATCATAGTCCCCTGCCTGTTTTTTTTTTTTCTTTTTTTTTCTATGGTTACATATTGATTTGATAATTGTGTCCAGGTGTGTCCTGTTAATTATTTTGTTAGCTTCCTTGTCTGCCAGTGCACTTAACCCAGTGGGCATTTGTTGTCAATTTAACATCAAAATGACATCAAACATTGATGTCAAAATTACCGTCACAAAATAGGTCAAAAATGAAAGTCAATTTGACGTCAAAGTGACAACGTCAATTTGATGTCAAGATTTTGACCTCTGCCGATGTCATTTTGATGTTATTTTGATCATGCTTTGTATGCATTTGATGCCAATTCAACATTTATTTGACGTCAAGATGTCATCATGTTGACGTCATTTTAATGCTATTTTGATATCATACAATATCAAGCTTTGATATCAATTCAACATAAATGTGACATCAAACATTGATGTCAAAATTACATAAAATTATTGACATATTTTGATATCATTTCAATGCTAAGCATCACTCAATTCCAACCTAAATGTACAATGACTGACAACATACACATACTTTGAGATCTGATATGTTTATTTTATTTTTTTGAGCAGTGTAATGCAGTGGGGGGGGGCTATGGGTCACTCAAGGGCTCTCAAATGCCTGTAAAAGGGAACAAGAGAACAAGAAAACAAGAAAGCAAACATTAAAATGGGGCCTGTCCATTAACATAACAAATGCTTAGTACCCATCAGTAGTAGGCTACTCTACAGTATATAGAAAACTAAAAGATAATCCACATTATAGCCTAATCACATGCAGTTGTCAGATGTGCACTACTAATTAGGGCTTTCAAATGATTAATCAATCGCATCCAAAATAAAAGCTTTTGTTTTTTGTTTACATAATATGTGATTGCACTGTATATATATATATATATATATATATATATATATATATATATACACACACACACACACACACATGCTTGTATATATTTAAGAAATATTTTCATGTTTATGCTGTATATAGATTTAAATATAATTTAAATTATTTATAAATAACATTTTTTTATTAAATATACATGCATGTGTCTGTATATATATATATATACACAAAATAATTATACACAGTGCACCCACATGTATTATGTAAACAAACTTTTATTTTGGATGTGATTAATCGTGATTAATCATTTGACAGCCCTAGTACTAATATATGATAATGGATCGAGTCAATTTTTGGTTAATTTGTGTTAACAGTGTCATATGTCAGGATCTCATTTCACTGCTAGTCATCAGTCCACATTTTGTACGGAATTGTAGAATGTGAACATTCATTCAAAGCCAGACAGCAGTGATTTCAAAACATCACATTCGTCCAGGCTCTTCCCTATGTATGCGATTGATATCTTTTTTTTTTCCATGGAGAATATTTTTCCCCCTATATCTTTCCAACATGTTTCGAAGGACCAGGTGTAGGGGTAAAATGAAGGGGAAGGGTAAAAAAAGAGAAATTGAATTGGGCCTAATCTACATTGTTTGCAGCAGCTACCTTCCGGCGCCCAGTGCCCCCTCTTCTGTCCGGTGCAGCGAGCAAATGGTTGGCCGTAAGGCTACCAATGGAAGCTTCTGTGATGCCGGGTTGTTACTTCTAGATGGCACCTGAAAAAATGTAACAGCAATTGCCATTTATCTTGCACATACTGATCAAAATAAAAATCATGTAGAGAATAGAGCTATAGGTGGTGTAGGTGCACAAATAGAAAATATAATTACCTATTGCGACCTTATAAAGTTCAATTCTTCTGAAAGGCAGCTTGTCACCAGTCCCATCCATGTTCAGTATAGACATGAGGCTATTTGTGAGCACTCTGTAAATAAAAATGTGAATAAACAAAGTTATACATGCTGTACAGGAAGAAATGTGAAATAATGTCAGGGCTCACAAAATCGCTAGCCAGACGTCCCGGGCTATATTGTGTTTTCAGTAGGGCTACCAAAATACATAACTGTCCTGCCCAACAGGCTATCTGAAATAGTATGATCAAATTCCCCTAAACTTCTGCCTCGTTCCCCTAAATATATGTGATTAAGTGTAAACCACACAAATTCGTGTTCGCTTCGGTCTTGTTATAATCAGATTCAGCGTGTTCTTCATCTTCAATCCGCAGATCTGGGCGTATTCATTTAAGAGTATTAAATACATTTTAAGATATTAACCGCACAACTTCAGAGACTGACCTTTTCATCACAATGTTGACATTTTCCCACAGGGTAGCTGCACCAATTTGACATCGGAGCTGTCTGAAGGAATAATTTAGCAAATATGCAGAAATGTATATGAGGAACAAGAATATGTGAATAAGATATTGTATGTCTAATAATTGCATCTGTTAGCAAATGTTTGTTTTACTTTTTCATAGTAACCTACCATGAGTTTTCGTTTTTCCTCGCTGGTTAGCTGTCTGTTAAGCTGTTGAAGCGGAGTCGTTTTTGGAACTCTGAATGTCAGACCAAAGAGAGCAAGACATCATATTCTATACAAACAAAAAATTTGCATTAAAAAAAAAAAATTCAATGCAGCAGCTATTTTTTGTTTAGAAGAACACACTTACTTTTCTCTTACATTGGGAAAGGAATATTTTTAGGACAGTAACGTTATATGGATACTACCATTGCAACTTACCTCTTATTCAAATCAGTGACAGATCTGGGGCTGGTAACGTTAAGTACGCTGGAAAAAAAAAATTAAAACATTTCACATGCTTAGGATATCATTTTACTATCATTGTTAATTTGTCATCTCTAACGTTAGCCTTGTAACGGGCTAAAGCTTGAAATGTCCACTTTTAAACCAACAAATTCGAATCGACAGTAAATATCGTCGCCGGTCGGTTTGGCCCCAGAAAACCAGTAAAATCGACATTTTTCCACACACACACACACACACGCACACACACACACACACACACACACACACACACACACACACACACACACACACACACACACACACACACACACACACACACACACACACACACTTTTAAAATCATACGATGGCAGACAGGAAGACACTTCTTCCATCATACCAGAATGTCAACGTTACAGTTAAGCTAATCTCCGGTTAAATTAGCAAGCTAACTCGCTCAGGTAAAGGGCAAGGCTGTGGAATTATTCGACATATTTCTGACAATTACACCCAATCAGATTAAGTAGCCTATGTATAAGATGGTGTATTAACATAATAACAACAATAGCATATGCTAGCTGGTTACTTACCAAGAGTTGAAAGAGGAGTATTTTTTAAAATTGAAATCGACGATCTCTCTGGCAGTGAGCAGACGTGTGAGTGAGGGCGGTTATGCAAATCTTCTACTTTTCCGCGCGATATGACCAGGATGTGACGTCTTTTTGTAGTCAATTTGTAGTCGATGATGATCATTTTAAAAATCAGCTTCAATGTCAGATTAAATTGACCTTTTATAGTATATGCAATTATAGTGTCTGCTGTCATTTTAATCAAGAACTGAATTAAACTAGCTAGGATTTAAATAAAATAAAAATGCAAAATACATAGACCTACAACTTTCAAGATCGGTCTTTTAGATGTTGAAAATTAGTCGCATTGATTTACAGTGAGTAATAAATATACTTTTTCAGACATCGTTTTGATATACATTTCACATCAAATTGACGTTTTAATTCCTGACATCAAATCAACATCGATTTAATGTCAATGATATTGACCTGAGATGTAGGGACAAGAAAAAACATGTCAGATTGATACCTTTGTTTGGCCTCTTTACAACCACAAGGTAATAATTACAAAATATAATGAAAATATTCATATTCATGCATGTTATACATGGTGGTCAAAATCTTGACTATTTGTTGATGTCAAATTGACGTCAAGGTGCCCGCTGGGAAGCCCTCACTTTCAGTCTTTCCCCTGTCTTGCATTAATGTTTGTGTTAATTTGTACATCAGGTTGTATGTGGTTGTTACTTTCTCCTGTATAGTCCTGAGTTTCTAAATTAAATAACTGTTCTAAGGATCCCTTGTCTTCATGAGTTATCTACCACAGCAACCCGTGACAGAATGTCCTAAATGACCTAAAGACCGAAACAAGGACTCAAAGAAGGATATGGTAGAAGAAAATCTCCTGCACAGTCCCTTTCTCTTGGCTCTCAGCCTCGATGATGAAAATCTGAAATCTCTTGGGAATGTTTGTTTCGGTCTCCAGCACCAGCTGGCTCGGCTCGGCTCGCTCTCCTGCACATTGGCACTTTGACTTGATAGATTCACTGGGCAAAATTAAATATGTTGAGAGAATATACATTTGTAATTTTAAGTGAGGACCTTAAGCTATGATTAGTACAATGTATCTTTTTGCCAATATGTAATTGTTTCCACCTTTTTTATGTATTTAAAAAAAAAATTAACAGTGTTCCTATCTCCTGAGATGCCTTCATCTGAATGATTCCTTTTTTTGATGTCAGCATAGATGTATCCTTCACTGCCTTTGATATCACACAAACCTGTGCTTTCCATTCTATAATAGCAGAGCTAGAAAAGTAAAGATGATGTCTGAAAGTTGTGGTTGATCAGTTTGTGCGCAAATGTACATTTTTGTACATTTTATTTTGTACAGTTTCCTACAAGAAATGACTATTGTATTAATAACGTATTTGCTTAGTAATTACACAAATCTCACTCTATTTTGCTGTAATCATTAACCCTTTTGCATTTAAGTTTGAAATATTCTAGCTGACTCCCCTGTGTGTGTTAAAGGCAACCACTATTTTAGATCATCTTATTATTTCTATGGCAACATGTCACATTAGTTTTTTCTATTGTTTTTTTTCCCCCAAAATATTCACAAAACTTACAAACTGATACACTGCCGATACCTGACAGCCTTAGCCAAAGGGTTGGCGCATATGGTTGGGTTGCGGAGAGATTATGAGATTGTGATTAGATCATATGTAAACTACAAGGAAGGAGCAACCTCAACAGCAGGAGGGATGTAAAGGTCAATATGCTGGGTTGAGTAGAGTGGGGGACGGAGGGGGGTCACTGTCGAACCCTCTTGAGTTGTCCTGGGCTAGTCAATGAAGCACTGAGGACAGAAGGTGCCCACCTGAAGTCCCTAGGGATGTCCCCTACTTGGCTCAATCCAGACAGTTGTCGTGCTGGTCCACTGGGGAGACCACACTGTAGTTGCAGCCGTTGTGTGTGCTGAAACGCCAAGTACACTGCAGCCGTTAATGTTAAGCGTAAATGGCCGTTAAGCGTAAATGGAATGAGAAGCATAGGTTACTGTAAAGCTATGTTTGTGCTTATCTTGGCGAAAGCCAAGGAACAAGACAACATGAAGTTTTAACATCTACTCTCATGTAATGGAAATCATGAAGATCTTGATACTTCCAGTGACTGAAGTGAATAGTATTGCTAGCAACAGGGGAAAGACCTTGTGACATCCTGGAGAGACAGCTGACAGGAGGAAAAGAGACCCCAAAGTGGCTGGTCAGGGTTAGCTACCCTTGTCGGCAGTATCCAGCTCTGTGTTTACAGGATGCTGGAGAAACACACCCTTCTGAGAAATTAAAGAGAAAAATACCCCTAGTCTGCGAGAGCGGGGCCAGAAGACTCAATTTTGGACAACATGGTTAATGACATAGGAATGGAAGTGGATATGAGTATGGAGAGTAATACTAGTTCAAGATCTGCATTTAGTAAAGTCATTGAACTCCAAGCTTGTGTCTGTGGCTGGAGTAAGGCGACAATGGTCAGGGGTTTGAAAATTTATCAAAGGGAAAATGAAATGCTTGAGGTAGAAGGGACAAGGGCCTTGCATTGATCAGTACTTCTTACGAAGTCAGTCAAGTCAATCGAGTGAAATCAAGTGACAGGAAGCAAACCAAACCTTGCAAGAGATCAGCACCCCTGTCATAGAGGAGAGAAGGGTTTGCACAGTTAGTGATGAACATATTGATATTTGTGAATCCGGTCAGACTAACCAGAATGAGAGAAAAGAACCTAAATGGGCATAGGCCTGCAGTTAGATGGCCAAGAGCTTGTGAGAAAACTGCATGGTAAACACATATCTATGCTTTGCATTGGAAAGATTAACTGGTGCAGTTGAAAAGAAGCTGGATAAATTTGGGGACATCATTTACGCACATGGAAGTGAGAGGTTTGGTGTGGGAAAAAAGGAAGAAAAAAGAACAAACTACTCATGGAATGTCTATGCACCAGAAAATTGAAGGGTTAGTTAAAGAAAGGAGACAGCTGAGGAAGCAATGGAAAAGAGCAGACCAAAGTCAGAAGGAGGGACTCAATCTCTTACAAAGGGCCATAAAGATAAGCTTGCGACATTACGCAGAGCTGAGCGTCCAAGGGAATGAGGGTTTGTGTTTGAGCAGATATTGTGCCTTGCGGTAGATAGTATGCCATACGGAACTGTTGCCACTGAACCTACTTTAACGAAGACAGTGGGGCTCTACAGCCTTAGTCAAACGGGTTGGTGCGTATGGTTGGATTGGGGGGAGACTGTGAGATTGTGGTTAGGTCACATGTGAACTACGAGGAAGGAGCAACCCCAGCAGCAGGAGGGATGTAAAGGTCAGTAAGCTGGGATGAGTCAAGTGGGGGACGGAGGGGGCTGACTCTGGGACACCAGTCACTTTTGAGCCGTCTTGAGGTGTCGTGAGCTAGCGAGCTGTCATGGCCATGGAGTCCAGTTCTGACTGGGCAGTAATGAGCTTGGTCCAGTTGACCGTGAGACCTAGGCTTTTCATATGACTGAGGAGCGCAGCTCTGAGAGACAATAGTTCCGTCTCAGACTGTGCTAGAATCAGCCAATCGTCCAGACAGTTCAGAATCCGCACACCCTGGTTTCTCAAGCTGGTGTGAGCCGCATCCATGCACTTTGTGAATGTACGGGGTGCTAAAGACAGGCCGAACGGTAGGACGGTGTATTGATGAACCCGATCATCGAAGGTGAATCTCAAGAATGGCCTATGTCTGGGTGTTATCTGGATCTGGAAATAGAGATATAAACCAGTCCCTCGGGCAAACATGCGCGAGGAGTTGTCTGGTTGTACGCATTTTGAACTGCATTTTCATAAGACCTTTGTTCACATGCCCCAAGTCCAATATGGGTCTGAGACCCCGTCCTTCTTGGGTATGAGAATATAACAGCTGTAAAAGCCTGACTCGCTCAGAGAAGGCGGTACCAGTTCTATGGCCCCTTTGCACAACAGCTTTGCTATTTCTGATCGAAGTAGGTGTGCTACTTCTGCAGTCACTGTTGTCACAGTCCGTGCTCGAAAGCGAGGAGGACGGCGAGCGAACTTTAGTGCATAGCCCTGCTTTATAATGCTCAGCACCCATTCCTATACCCCTGGGATAGCTTCCCATGCTTTTATATGTGCAGTTAGCGAATGGGGAGCGCTTTGTAATCACTTTGTGATCTATGTGTGAGCATAGACGCTCGTGAGCGGGCACGGAACTCGCAATTTAGACTGACCGGCATGAATTTGCTCTTTGTGTCGTGTGCTTAACACCACTGGCAGAGTGCATGTTAGTAAGCATGAGCGGTTGTGAGCGGGCACAAGACTTACGTTTACACTCTGACTTGTGTGAGACTGCACTTTGTGGCCCACACGCGGCGCCGTGTGTGAAGTGCTTGTTAGAAAGTGTGAGCGCTTGCGAGTGGGAACGAGACTTACATTTATAGCCTGATTGAAACGAGGCTGCACGTTGTGATGTACGTGCCTTTGCTGAGTGACAGAGCGGGCAGATAGTAGATGTGAGCATGGAAGCGTGGGCACATTTGCTACAGTTAACACTCGAGCGCCATCTGGCAGCTTTATGAGAGTGGGCTCTGTGTGGGACACGGGAAGTGCTGTGTTTATGTGTAGGGGTGAGCGCTGTGGTGTGGGCACTTTCTCTACACTTAAAATACCATCGGCATGAGCCGGATAACCAGATATTATGCTCTTTATGAGAATTCTCTGGGTCGCCATAAAAACGGCGTATGTGTGCAGGCGAGCGGGTAGTTTAACCGACTCGTTGGCTGCTAAATGATCCACTGCAGTAGCCTGTGATGAGGGGATTGTCAGGGCGAGAAGCTTTGATGGTGGTCCGGCCGGCCGCTGCGAGACTTGTCTTTTTCCTCCTGCTGCAGCTAGCGAAGCCACTCTATCGCTGTGAAGAATGGCTGGTATGTCTTAGCTGAGCTGGGCTCTTGCAGGCGGCTCATGCAGGTGGCTGGTCACGTGAACGACCTAAAGCGGAGCTAGCGTGTCGAGGCAGAAACAGGTTCATGGTTTGCGGCATTTTTTGTACTTCAGAAAAGCGGTCAATGTTTCCGTTTAATGCTGGGCCAAAAAGACCAGTGTGGGAGAGAGGAGCGTTGAGGAAAACTGAACGCTCAAACTCTCTTATGTCAGCCAGCATCATCCAAACGTGCCTCTCAGTCACAGTCGAGGCCATGCATCTCCCCAGGGCCTGAGCCGCAGACTTAGTAGCGCAAAGGGAGAGATCCGTCACGCTCCTCAGGTCCATAACGGCAGATGGGTCCCGGCCTTTCTCGTCCCATTCACGGAGGAGATCAGCTTAGAGGATCTGCAGGACACCCATTGAATGCAGGGCGGAAGCTGCTTGTCCGGCGGCGGCGTAGGCACGACCGACAAGAACACATGTGGTCCTGCAGGCTTTAGGAGGCAGGGCGGACTTTGAGCGTGATCTCGCAGAGGGCGGGCAAAGGTGCGCGGCCAATGTTTCCCCGATCTATAGAGCTGTATCCTTTCTCCGCTGCAAGTCTGTTAGGCATGGGCTCCTTAAGTGGGGACCACTCGAGCCCGAGGCGGTCAACGGCCTGTGAAAGGAGACACATCAGCTCGGCATCTGCTCTAGCGTGGGTTCTACCGGACTCCTGAATCGACGAGGAAGCGGAGCGTTGAGAGCTCGACCACTCCTCGCTATCAGAAGCCAGGATAGAACAGCTGTCTCCTGCGGCGGGTTCTTCCACATCATTCTCAGACTCGATGGCATTGCGGGCCTTAGCCGGTGGTTGCGCATCGTTGAGAAAAGGTGGAGAAGTCGAGGCACATCGCAGCAGCCACAAGCGAGGGTGGTCTTTGAGAACAGTGCTTCTTTTTCCATGGTCCACCAAAGGGCAGAGAGACAGCTTCATCCTGGAATGCTTCGAGTGGAGCCCGCAGGGTCAACATCTGAAGCTCCTCGCAATGCTCACATACTCTGGAAGAGAGGCCAAGAGCAGCGTGTTCCTGGCCCAGGCAGAGAGCGCAGATAACGTGGCAGTCTCTGACGCTGAGCGGGGCTCTGAACCACCCACAGTTGGTGCAAGGCATCTTTAAAAAAAAGACGTTCGGCTCATTTAGATGCTTGTAATGCAATGAAAAGGATACAACGCCGGATAGAATAGCTTGCTTCGGAAGGCTGAATGTGGTGAAGATGGCCGGCTTCCTCAGTCACTGATACCCACTCTAGGTCTGCTAGCTGCAGCATTGCACAATGAATACAAAATTAAGGATATTTTTTTGGCTTCAATATCTCGAGAAGATGAATCTTTCCCGTAGCGTAAGCTAAACTTATGCAATACGAGAGCACCTCTTGTAAGAGAAATGGGGTGGTATAAAAAGTATAAAAAGGTGGTACTTACACATGTCTGAGTTCTCAGATGCTGTCACTTCAACCACCTCCATCCTCCCCATCCACCACCAGACGGGACCTTTCCTTCATCTCCCCAACATTCACGTGCCGGGTTCTCCCCTCCATCCTTCCCACTACCTCCAGATGGGCTCTCCTCTCTACCATGAAGATGCCAGGATGTCCTCTCCTCCTTCCACCCCACCACCACCAGATGGCACCCTTCCTTACTTCGCAGGGGGTGGGCTGCGCCCCTGCCTTCGTCTTCAGGCAGGATATGCAGATTCCGTACCCTCGGAATGTGAATTACGGACGGGGCCTACGCCAAAGAATTTGATTGTTTGCTGAACTCAAATAAATGTTTATTGTCACAGTATTAATTCTCCCGAGTCTTTCTGGTAGAACTAAAGCTTTGGAAAAAGCATCTGCTAAATAATTAAATGCATGCAGGACATTAATTTACACATCATATCATGACAATGCATCCGTGACAAAGGTAACCTTCACTATTGGCTTTAAATGGCCTGTCATTTGTCCCCTTTAGAATAAGCTATAACAAAAGCATTGTAAGGACATTTTTTTCTTTTGGGTTTTTCTGAAGGTCATGCTCTTTTCCCACTCTCCAACACTATTCCACATCAGACAGGCGATACATTGATAATCTGATAATCAGATTCACAGTGCTCCATCAGGACAGCACTAATAATCAGCTGTATGTATGAGTGAAAATCCACCTGACAAGCAGCACTTTTGTGTGAGGGGGATAAACAGTCTGTGACAAGCGTGTGTGAGACTTGGTGAGTGTATGTGGGGTTGGACAAGCACATTTGTTATCAGCAATTGCGTACATATTTGCGTGCTTTGTACATTCAAGCAAACACTGCACATTTTATATAAATGGTAAATTCAGCATTTGAGAGGAAAAAATGTCAAATGCTAATATATTATGACAATTTGAGTGAAGAGACTGTTTCATTACCTTTATAGTCCGAACTATCCATTCAGTTTAAACTCCATAGTACAGTATATTTGGCAATACGGGGATCCACAATATAACTTTTATGTAAACAGGTCACCTGCTACGTTCATCCATTCAATGACACTGATTCTCAAAAATGCGTGTAAGAATGTTAACCCAGGGTTAGGAATGTACAATCTGAAATGTCAGCTTATCAATACCCAGGATTAATTGGGTACACCAATTGGTACCCCAATTAATCAATACCCCAAATAGATTATGAGCAGTGTGAAACGTGAAGCAAGATACTCCAGGATTCAGTTTACCCTGGATTTGAATGATCTAAGCCAGGGTTAACTATTTCAGGTGTGAAAAGCCCTATTGTGTTTAAATTATCTATGTACGTGTAATTCAAATTAAAGTTTCATTTAAAAAAAAATAAAATAATAAACTTGTACTCTGAGAACATAAAATTCCAACTGTGCTGATAATAGAGGCTTATTTGTCTGTGTCCAATGACAATCTTTCACAAGTTAGGGGCCGTGCAGAAAATAGTGTGATAGTAACAAAATGCAATTTAAATGAATTTTGTAAATCTCCTTATAACAGTTTTTAGCTTCAAGACTGAATCACACTGGTCTAGTTGCATCAACTGCTGTCAGACATATTGAAAAACATTTCTAATATATACTTGATTTTTTTTATATTATACTTAAACATTTTTTTTTGGACATTTACAGTCGATCTATTATTATAATTAATAATTTATTTTTTTTTATTCTTAATTTTTTTGTATTATAAAGAATGCTGAAACACTGCTTTGATGTGACAACCAACGCATGACCATTGTTTTACATGAGTATGCCAGTGTATGGATATGTTCAACGCATTCTCATCCTTTAACGTCATATAGAACGCTATATATATATATATATATATATATATATATATATATATATTTTTTTTTTTTTTTTTCTGGACAGTGCATTTAAAATCTGGTATCATCATAAAATATTGCATAAAGCAATGCAACTGTAGATGTTAGCCTCAGCGATACCAAGAGACTTCCTTGCTACGGTGAGTAGCTGTCAGAATCATGACAGCTTGCAGTAGTGTTGAACTCACAAGATGCATGAGACAATATAAGTGACAGAGGGATTTTACACGTCACTGTTTGGCACAGTACATCACATACTGTTGATCCTTTACGAGGAAAGAATGGGTATATGTGTGTTTAGATGCATTTCACACATTTTGATGAAAAATCTATTTGAAATCTGAATCTGACTCAAAATAACTAATTGGACTAAATAACAGGCTTTTGTTTTAATTAGAAAAAAAAAAAAACAGATTTGAATTGCATTCACCAAAACACAAAAGATGTTCAAATTAAAAAAAAAAACAAAAAAAAAACAACAACAACAACAACAACAACAAAAAAAAAAAAAACAGTTATGCTGAAGCAATTGTAAAATGAAGTTTGACAATGTGCCATAGTTTAAAGAAACAGAACAGACAATTTTTAATTGGGGTTGAAGTTTGAAAAAGTTGAAATTAAAAAAATGAAACCTCATTAAATTAATTAAACTGAGCCCGGAAAGGGAATGGGGAAGAAGGAGAAGAGCCATTACTAATTTAACAGGGCATCCAACTGTCATAACAATCTATGTGTGATCTGTTGTGCAGTCTTAAAATAACCAGACCAGATAACCCTGACAGGCATCAGAGGGAGGGAAAGAAAGAAAGAGAGGGAGGGAGCTGTACCTGTGGCCATACACATCCAACTACACCACTCATTATCTCTGTGTGTGCTCTCTTTTTCCCCATTCTTACCAGTTCATTTTTCTCCAGCCATTTGTTTTTACCATGATGTTGGATGGTTACTATAATCATGCTCTTTCTCTCTCTCTCACTTGCTCTCCGTTTTTCTTGCTATATCTCTGCATTGAGTTAAACCATTGTGACGGCCTGGGTTTTGGCAATGGTGAGACTGATGCCTTAGGTCTGAGCTAACACACAAATATGCACACAAACATACATCAGCAAGCCATTTATTGATGTAAACTGATGGAAAAGTGCTCTTACTTGTTTGGCTTTAGTGCCTTTTACATGTTAATCATATTGCAATATTCTATTTCACAATTGATGGAAAGTGATTATATTGACAGGCATGCTGCTGGCAATCATCCCTTTCCCTCTCTGTGATAATAGAGAACGCATATTAAGTCAAGAGACCATTCCAAAAGAGCAATATTTCGCAAAGCTATTTAAAATATATATAAAACAACATCCCAATTCCCATCTATGCTTATACAGTACATCTACTTTATGTGTCTGTGTAAAAAAAGAGAGTGTGATGAAGCTGGAAGATGGAAAAGACAGAGAGAAAGTAATTAGGCAAGAAGATTGTCATTGTCAGTAAATCCAGCTCAAAGAAACATCACTATCAAAGTTCTGCCAAGTATGCAAACACAGCTGTTTTTACTTGGGCTATTGAGAGAACTGAATGATCAGCATTTTGTTGTATCATTTTCCTCAAAAGATTGAAGATGATAAAAAGAAGTTTGACTGCAATGGGAAAAAAAATTATCTTCAAATTAACACCTTGCATTAGTGTGTCTATGGTTCAGAGCTTTTAATATGCTAATGTTGGGCTGTCAGTTAATCAGACAAATTGAATATTTCCTCAATGTTCGGTTATCTGTCTTTGCCGGTAAAGAGTTATTCCCTTTGTTTTACACTGTTTAGAAATTAATAAAACATAGATTCAACTAGATTGATTTTCATTAAAAAAAACCAAAGAATATTTCATTAAGATAAAATGGCTAAAGATACAACGAGTTACTGAAATGCTAGTAATGTAAAAAGTTCCCAAATTACCTCATTGTCATTTAAATGAATCTCAATAGACATAACAAGATGACAATAGACTCAATGATATTTCACAATAATGTTTAACTGAAACAAGCCATTTTGTATCTTTGTATAAGCATGCCTTTGGCAAAGCCTGAGGTGAAGCTGTCAGGCAGTAATTATCAGTGAGGATGGCTTTTGGGTACATGTGTCACATGAATACAAAACACATACAATGGCTAGTCAGACTACACGACTTTAAACGTCAGCAGCTCTCTGTGCTGTTAAAGTGTTAGTTCACCCAAAAATGAAAATTCTGTCAGTATTTACTCACCCTCATGTTGTTCCAAACCTCTATGTGTTTATTTGTTCTGCTGAACACAAAGGAAGATATTTGGAAGAATATTTTAATCAAACAGATCTCATTCCCCATTGACTACCATAGTAGGAAAACAAAACATACTATGGTAGTCAATGGGGAATGAGATCTGTTTGATTAAAACATTCTTCCAAATAACTTCCTTTGTGTTCAGCAGAACAAATAAACACATAGAGGTTTGGAACAACATGAGGGTGAGTAAATACTGACAGCATTTTTGGGTGAACTAACCCTTTAAGACTACATGACTTGCTGTCTGTAATCTGGACTCCTAAAGTGGCTGCGGTGTTCACACTACGTGACACTACATAGAGCTCAGCTTGGAGTTCCGGCAAGAAAGGCGCTGGGTGGCGGCCTTTTGGGTGAGACTCCGCAGGTGGTGACCACTCAAGCCTGAGGCGATCGACGGCCTGAGTGAGGAGGTGCATGAGCTCGGCTTCCACTCCAGCGCGAGTCCGGATTCCTGTATCGAGGAGGAGGGCCTGTCCACCCCTCGCTGTCTGAAGCTAGTAGAGAACAACAGTCACGAATGACGCCTCTTCATCCGATGTAACGGCAGTGTGGGCACTCAGCGGCAACTGCGGTCGGTGAGAGGGGGGCGGGGAAGGCGAAGACGAAGCTCGAGGCTCCGGCGAGATGTTTGCGCACTCCGCCGGCCTTTGTGAACGTCACTTTTTCCTGCGCGGTGCAACAAAGGACGGTGTGACGGCTTCAGAGCTGAAAACTTCAAGTCGAGCCTACAGGGTTTGCAGAGCTCGCATTCTCAGGACGAGAGGGCGAGGGCTGCATGTTCCTGGCCCATGCAGAGAGCGCAGATCACGTGGTGGTCTCCAGCGCTGAGCTGGGCTCTGCAAGAGCCGCAGAAGGTGTGGGGCATCTTGAAAAAGAAGCTGGCTTCTCTTTTAGGGAGTGTTACACGGGCGAACACGCTAATGTAAAAAAGGATACATCGCCAGATAGTGTAGCTCGCACGGATGGCTGAAGGTGGCGAAGACGGCCGGCTTCTTCAAATGCTGTGCTAAGCTTGCTAGATGCCCTTCAGACAGCGGGCAGGCTTCTGTAGTCCAGTGATGTGGAGAGCTTCGCTGAAGAGATGAAAATCAGGGAAGCAGCCTCTGAAACCCACTTATAGACACCAAGCCACGCCCATTCTGGCGGAATGTGATGCCATGATGGCGCGGGCACCTCTCATTTGGCTAGACGTCATAGCAGGTTCACTGGTAGGCTGCTGCAGTTTCCGCAGAGCAACCTATGAGCTTGCTAGAGAGCCTGCTCTAGGTCTGGCAGCTACTGCACTGCCTTGACGATAAATACAAAATTAAGGATCATTTTTGGCTTCAATATTTCGAGAAGATGAATCTTTTCCGTAGAGTAAGCTAACTTACGTAATACGAGATAACCTCTCGTAAGATAACCGTTGTTAATGCTTATTTGAAAATCGACGTTGGCGTCGACGAGCCTCTTTGATGCATTGTTGAGTATTTCCCACATAAACATTGGCGCACGCTGATCACCCACATTTATTTTTGACCTGTTGGTGAGTTTGTTGACTTGCAAATTGAGCTTGCTGTAAATCGGGCTTACAGTAAAAATCCTGTAGTGTGAACTTGGCTCAACAGACACTCGGGAAACACAAGAGACCAAGTAAAATGAAAGAAAAGTACAGTACCATTTGATAGGTACCTATATTCTTTGTCAGTTCCTTTGACTTAAAGGTTCTCTAAGCGATCCTGGGTGTTGACGTTCGGAATATTTTCAAACAAATCGGAGGCTAGCTAGACCCTCCCTCCTCCGCATCTCATCTCCTCCCCCTCCCTTCCGTGCTTCCTGAAATAATTGTGAACGTGCATAGTTCTAGCTAATTATATCCTTGTATGGGTTTGGCGAACATAAGCGTCAATTTAGAAGAAAAAAAACAATTTAACGTTACCCACCTGTCCAGCAAAAACAGAGCAACCTGAATGTCGGACTGGAAGCCCTTCTGCCGCCGGAGTTCTCGCCATCGTTCAAAAGCTTTGCTACCGATGTAAATTCGAAACTTCGCACGTTCTTTATCCGACTCCTTCTTCTTTTTAATTTGTTCTTCAGAACGACGTCTCTTTGGTCGTGTCGGCCATTTTTCAAACTTCCCTCTGATGCTTCTATCTCCTTCACACACACACCCCCTTCATGTGCACGCGCACTAACCACCCAGACTCACCCTCAAATACTTCTTGCCAGTGATTGGCTGGAACACTGTTTGTTAGGTTTCGGGGTCCGGGTGAGACATGATTGTTTTTGTTGGCGTTTGTGGAGCCTGTGGTGTCTACAGAGACCGCGTTTTTTTACAGTGTGTTTAGGGGACAGGCAGCTAGCAGATAGTGAGGAGACGTTTGATGTATGTGACAAAAAATGTTTTGGCCCCACATCGCTTAGAGAACCTTTAAACTTGTTTGGTTCTCAGAGAATATGTGTGTGTGTGTGTGTGTGTGTGTGTGTTCATGCATGAATAGACTCATGAGGCCTTATTTACGTATTGAACCATGATTGCATTGACTCCCAGACTGCACTGTGCAGCCACAGCCCCGTTAATATAATTAGTTCTGACCACTGTCTAGTCAGGGATATTTAAAATGTAATGAAGGAAAATACCAACACAAATTGCAAATAATTTTAATAAAGGCAATCAAATGATATCTTGTATATTACATGTATTTACCATGGGAAAAACCAGAGCAACAGCTTGCTGTTTGAAAACAACTATTGAATTAAACTCCTCTCCTGCTCAAGAGCATGTTTGTCTTCAAGTTGTACAAGTCAAAGAATGGCAGGAACATTTTATACATGATTTTCGGTAAGCTTGTTACAGCCACTGTCCCCCTGGAACAATTTAAGTTTACTGGTCTTTCTCATAAATGGTCAAACTTTATGGATTTTGTTGTTGTTGTTGTTGCTAGGCATCTCTCGTAAGCTCATGGATGCAAACAACGCTAATGGACATTTTTCTGAAATAAAATATTTTGTGGGTTGGCAGCTGGGTCAGAAATGAACTAGGGCTCAAGGCACTAAATGTGACAAAAATATTTTTTAGATATTTCCAATATGCAGGCAAAAATGCCCCTCTAGTTTTTATCTGTCATCTAACATTTGATAGATTTCATTTGATTTTTGGCCTTTCTAGAATTATCAGACACCTCTGCAGACACCCCAGTGCCCTGTTACTGTCAACTAACAGTCTCTGAGGAGAGTGTTGTATCGCTAATGTGATTATCCATGAATAAACTACCACTCCTGAGAACACTAAACAAATAGAAAACACATCCAACTCTAAAACTGAAGCAACAATACATAAAAATCGGATCTAATATAATGTAACAATTATGTTCTGTTTTCTTGCCATGGTGTTTTGGTTTCCCTGATTGCCTGTCTGTCTGCCTGTTAGTTTATTCTTGCCTATTAATTGGGAAAATCTTATTAAAGCCAAAATGATATTTAGAGTCCAGGCAATGGATTATGGGAAATTATGGGTAGTTCATGAAGTAGTGGCAATTGGACCTAAGGAGGATCAAGAGCACTACAGCAGGGAGAAATTTTATGAAAGAAGTTATTAGAGAAAAGAAAAACAGAAATGGATAAGTATTAATTTAAAAATGTGAATAAGATAAGTTTAGGAAAACAATCTCTCCATCTCCCAAGTTTCTCAAGTGTGCATAAGGGCACCAATGCTAATTGAAATGCAAGCCATGCCTTTACAGCAATTAAAAGGGTTTTTAATTGTAATATTTGTCATGCCTGGTACCTAAGTCCTTATTATGAGCTTTGCATTAGCATTCCCTCTTCATGATTATAGCATTTTAGCATGGGTTTCCCCAGCCCGTTCTCATCCCAAGACGTCATCTAACTGACGCTTTTGACCATATGCCAACATCCGACGTTTTAGGGCACCCTTTAACGTCAGTTAGATGACGCTATCTAACCCTAACCCTACCCCAGTTTCATCTAACTAACGCTAAAGGTAAAGCGTCAGTTAGATGACGCCCTAAGATTGTCATCTAACTGACGTTAAAGGGTACCCTAAAACGTTGGATGTTGACGTATGGACAAAAGCTTCAGATAGATAACGTCTTGGGATGAAAATGTGTTGGTTTTATTGCGCAATTTTATTGACACTGCTAGGTAGTCTGGATACTATTGACCAGATTTTCTCCTCAGTGAGGGTATCAATCACAGAATGGGGAGGGAGAAGCAAGACAATGATGACGTCTACGCAACACACCAAAGCAGTTTTGTTAATACTTATGGATCCAACATGGCAGCAGATGCAAAGTTACCTTCCGATGCAGCCTTTGATGTTATTTTAAGTCTCTGCAAATAAATCTCTGACCCATCGTCTTCTTCCTCATCTAATTTCTTTCACTCTACATACGTCATCTGGTATAATTGAAACGATTGGTTATGAGCTACGTACAGGCGCTTTTTATAGACAAATAGCACCCAATAAAACGCTCTGGGCATTTGTAAATCACACCTCAAATACGAGGAAATGAACATCTGACCAAGTCTCAATGTCAATGAGACATGGGGCCCTATTTTAACGATCTGAAACGCAAGTGTCAAAGTGTCACGATATAAAAGGGGCATTTAGAGAGTGTTTGCAGCGCGGTTGGTGGGTGTACAGTGTGTCAAGATTCCAAAGGGTTGACTCTGGGCAGTGCTGGATACAGGCTTCCTTGGAAAAATCGTTGGAGTGTGGAGATCGCCCATTCGAGTTTGCTGGGTCAGATTGATCGTTTGTGGGAAGACTGCTGGGCCGAGCTAGGGCTGGATCTGTGCTGTGGAAGGAGAGAGGAAAGATAAGTGAATTGTTTTCATCTTATGAACATTTGAACCACTTGAAGAGGATACAGTGAACGTGGATCTGACTGTTGGAGGAGCTATGTGTTTCAGAGTGTGATGAG
The DNA here is from genome assembly GCF_988280905.1 of Pimephales promelas. NCBI lineage: Eukaryota > Metazoa > Chordata > Actinopteri > Cypriniformes > Leuciscidae > Pimephales > Pimephales promelas. The sequence goes on from NC_142769.1 coordinate 18,514,526, forward strand.
GAGGAATTAAAAGTGAAAACCCTGTAAACGAGCGCAACGGCCGGAGTGGGGCCTCTGTCCAACCCTATCGTGTGAGTGAATTGCAGTGCTTTTGCCTTATTGATACACATTGATTTATTGCTGTGGAATTGAAGTGAACACAAGTGTGCTGTGTCTTTGTTGAGAAGTGGCCCCCATCCATGCTTACACGTTCGTGGAAGGTTATTATATCTGCCCCCGTCAGAAGCCCAGAGTGATACAGTGAACTGAAGAGAGAGTACTGTGTACTGTGACTATCCTCACCTGTTCTACTTACTGTTTGAGCCCAGAAGTATACAGCAACGCTGATAAAGTAATCGTTTAACCCACTGTCTCCCTATTGTGAACTGAAGAGAGAGTACTGTGTACTGTGACTATCCTCACCTGTTCTACTTACTGTTTGAGCCCAGAAGTATACAGCAACGCTGATAAAGTAATCGTTTAATCCACGGTCGCCCTACTGTGAACTGAGGAGAGAGTACTTTGTACTGTGACTATCCTCACCTGTTCTACTTACTGTTTGAGCCCAGAAGTATACAGCAACGCTGATAAAGTAATCGTTTAACCCACTGTCTCCCTATTGTGAACTGAAGAGAGAGTACTGTGTACTGTGACTATCCTCACCTGTTCTACTTACTGTTTGAGCCCAGAAGTATACAGCAACGCTGATAAAGTAATCGTTTAATCCACGGTCGCCCTACTGTGAACTGAGGAGAGAGTACTTTGTACTGTGAAGATCCACACCTGTTCTACTTGCTGTTTGAGCCCAGAAGCATACAGCCCCACTGGTAAAGTAACCTTATGACTCACTGTCTCCCTATTGTGAACTGAAGAGAGAGTACTGTGTACTGTGAATATCCTCACCTGTTCTACTTACTGTTTGAGCCCAGAAGTATACAGCAACGCTGATAAAGTGATCGTTTAATCCACTGCTTCATTACCGTGCACCCACGAGAGTACCCTGTACTGTGAAGAATCCTTACCTGCCATACTTACTGTCTGAGTCTGGAAGTCTGCAGCACCGCTGGGGGGAAAAGTAAGCTTTTAATCCACTGCTTTATTATCGTGCACCAACGAGAGTACTCTGTACTGTGAAGAATCCTTACCTGCCATACTTACTGTCTGAGTCTGGAAGTCTGCAGCACCGCTGGGGGAAAAGTAAGCTTTTAATCCACTGCTTTATTATCGTGCACCAACGAGAGTACCCTGTACTGTGAAGAATCCTTACCTGCCATACTTACTGTCTGAGTCTGGAAGTCTGCAGCACCGCTGGGGGAAAAGTAAGCTTTTAATCCACTGCTTTATTATCGTGCACCAACGAGAGTACTCTGTACTGTGAAGAATCCTTACCCGCCATACTTACTGTCTGAGTCTGGAAGTCTGCAGCACCGCTGGGGGAAAAGTAAGCTTTTAATCCACTGCTTTATTATCGTACACCAACGAGAGTACTCTGTACTGTGAAGAATCCTTACCCGCCATACGTACTGTCTGAGTCTGGAAGTCTGCAGCACCGCTGGGGGAAGAGTAAGCTTTTAATCCACTGCTTTATTATCGTGCACCAACGAGAGTATTCTGTACTGTGAAGAATCCTTACCTGCCATACTTACTGTCTGAGTCTGGAGGTCTGCAGCACCGCTGGGGGAAGAGTAAGCTTTTAATCCACTGCTTCATTATTGTGCACCAACGAGAGTACTTTGTACCGTGAAGAATCCTTACCTGACATACTTACTCTTGGGTCTGGAAGTCTGCAGCACCGCTGGGGAGAAGTAAGCTTCAACCCCCCCTGATCCATCATCGTACATCGACGAGAGTTTTCTTTAACTGTGAGAAACCCTTGGTTGAATAAAGATTGTTACTCCTTTGAAACTTGTCTCTGTCTCCGGGTCCTCTGTTGTGTGCCTGTGGTGTCGGCTCCTCACGGTGGTGACTCAGTTAGAGGGGGGGTGGTTGGTCACCCGAGCGTTCCTCCCCTCGACCTGTGACATCAAAAGTGGCGTAGTCGGCAGGGTGCACACCGTGAGTTGTAGCGGCCACAGGTACGCGATGGCGGACGAAGAGGCACCTGCGGCTCGTCCTCAAGTCATGCCGATCTTCATGGGAGCTCCCTGGGCGCAGCGCTATGGAGGACCAGGATCGGAGTTAAGCTTACAGGATTGGAAGGCGCAGACAGAGTATCTGGCTGGACTACAGGGACTGAGTGCAGCACAGAGAGTACAGTTTGTGTTGGGGTCGCTGGAAGGAGAAGCCAAAAGGGAAGTTCTGGCTGCATCGGAAGCCACACGTGCTACCGCAAAAACTATCTTCGATTTCTTGTTCGGATTATATGGAGACTCCACCCCAGTGGCCACTCTTCGTGCCCAGTTCTTTAACTATAAACAGGGGCCTACGCAGACACTGCGGGCATACTCCTTGAAGTTGCGGGAGCAGTTCGGCCGGCTGAAGGGGCGACCGGATCATGGACTGGGTGAAGGGGATGACTTGTTACGAGATCAATTCGTCTTGGGGCTGCGTGAAGGGCCAGTACGTCAGGGCATACGACTCCAGCTTCGACGAGACCCCACTATGACCTTTGAGGCTCTGCGACAAGAGGCCTTGGCGTTAGAACTGGGCCCGGGAGAGGTAACTCGCACACCAGTCTGTGTGGCAGCAAGTAGTGCCAGTGGACCTGCGCCTGTCGAACCGAGCGATTGGAAGCAGAAACTGAGGGCCGAACTGTTGGAGGATGTCAAGGGACAGATGGCGGAATTATCCCGGAACCTGCTGGGTGAGCTTCGTCGAGGACGAGTTGAAGGCGGAGCAGTGGGGCGAGAGAGGTCGTATTCAGAGGAAGGGCGAGGTCCTCTGCGCCGCCCCCTACGTCCTGTGGGCCCCCGGTTCCAGTGGGACGACCAAGGAAGGCCCATTTGTATAAATTGTGGAGATCCTGGACATATCAGTCGCCAGTGTGGGCTTCGTCGGAGTTCTCAAGGGGGTTTTTAGTTCCACCGGCCACTGTGGGTCAAGTGGCCGGGACCCCTTTGTGTGACCCTCTTTCTGTTCCTGTTGCACGAGATGACTGGGTGGGACATTGCCCTACCGTGGAGGTTCAAGCTAATGGAGTCACGATAGACTGTTTGGTTGACACAGGGTCTCAAGTTACGCTATTCTCGGAGAGCCTGGCCCAAGAGTTGTTCGCAGATCATCGGCTCCAAGCAGACCATACGGGGGGCCAATGGTTTGGACATCCCCTACACAGGGTACATCGTGGTAGACTTTCTTGTCCGAGGGGTCCCCGTCCAACAAAAAGGGGTAGTTATTGTCCGAGATCATTGCTTGGGAAATCATCGAGCACTTTTAGGGATGAACGTTATACTGGATTGCTGGGAAGAATTGTTTCGGGGCCCGCCGGCTCGGATGTCTCCGTCACCGGCCAAACAGGACTGGGACCGAATTCTGGCCGATTGTAAAAGAGTGCACGCAGCTAATCACATAGAAGAGAGGGAAGACATCGGTCGAGTTGCCTGTAGGTATGCTCTGTCCATCCCAGCTCAGAGTGAGACCGTTCTTTGGGTCCGAGTACCCGCAAGACCCCGTGGGTCAGGCACCTGTGTCCTGGTAGAGCCTCACGAAGATTGTCAGCCAGTTGAAGTGGCTCACGGACTGGCGGTTGTCCATCGGGGGCGAGTCTCAGTAAAAGTACGGAACACAAATCCTTACCCAGTGCTCCTTCGTCGACACCAACGTCTGGCCCGAGTTTCCTCGGTACGTCCTGCCCAGGTGCACGAGCACCAAGCTGTCTGCTTCAGACAGGTGAGCCCTGCGGTGGTGGAAGTTGCCGTCCGCCCTGTCGAGGTAGAACTGGGTTCGGTTGGAGGAGGGATGCCGGCCCATCTGATGGGAGAGTCCCTGAAGGGTGAGAATCTGGAAGAGGAGCAAGTGGTACAGCTTCAGGAGCTTTTGAGGAAGTGGCAACATGTGTTTTCAAAACATGAAGAGGACTATGGCTGCACAGGGGTGGTGAAGCATCAAATACCCACTGGTGAGGCGACGCCTAGTCGAGAGCGGTACCGTCCGGTGCCCCCCACTCTTTATACCGAGGTCCGCACCCTGTTGAAAGGTATGCTGGAGGGAGGAATCATCCGAGAAAGCAGTAGTCCTTGGGCTGCGCCCATCGTTCTGGTGCAGAAGAAGACGGGAGCCTGGAGGTTTTGCGTCGACTATCGCAAACTTAACAGTGTAACGAAGAAAGATGCATTCCCGTTGCCACGGATTGAAGACTCACTCACCAGTCTTACCCAAGCGGCATGGTACTCGACATTGGACCTGGCAAGTGGATACTGGCAGGTGCAGGTGGATGACCGAGATAGGGAGAAGACAGCTTTCACCACCCCGTTTGGGTTATTTGAATGGGACCGTATGCCGTTCGGTCTGTGCAACGCTCCTGCGACTTTCCAACGCCTGATGCAGCGCTGCCTAGGAGGACAATTAGTCGACTCAACGCTGGTCTACCTAGACGATGTGATCGTCTTCTCCCCTGATTTCCACACTCACCTGCATCATCTGGAAGGAGTTTTCAGGGCCATGGAGAAATATGGGCTGAAGCTTAGGCCGGAAAAATGCCAGTTACTGCGGAAAGAGGTGCAGTTCTTGGGACATCGTGTCAGTGCGGTAGGGATCTCCCCAGACCCAGAGAAGGTGGCGGCGGTCCAAGGATGGGAGCCACCCCGGACAGTAAGACAGGTGCGGTCGTTCCTGGGCTTTGTGGGATATTATCGTCGCTTTATAAAGGGATTCTCTGGGCTTGCTAAGCCACTGAACCAACTCTTGGCTGGCACTGGACGTGCCCGTGGTAAAGGCTCCCCCTCAGTACACTGGGATTCCACCTGTGAGACCGCTTTCCAGAACCTTAAACAGGAACTCCTGAAGGCCCCAATCTTAGCCTATGCAGATTTCACCCAGCCGTTTCTCCTGTACACTGACGCCAGCAATTCAGGATTGGGGGCCGTGCTGGCCCAAGAGCATCAAGGAGTGGAGAGAGTGATAGCTTACGCAAGTCGAAGTTTACATCCCGCCGAACGAAACGCTGCAAACTATAGCTCCTTTAAAATTGAACTACTGGCGATGAAGTGGGCCATGACGGAGAAGTTTAAAGACTACTTGTGGGGAGCCAAGGTAACGGTGATTACAGACAACAATCCCTTAGTACACTTGCAATCCGCTAAATTGGGGGCAGTGGAGCAGCGCTGGGTGGCACAGCTAGCAAATTATGATTGCCAGCTAAAATATCGTCCCGGCAGAGAGCACGTAAATGCAGATGCCCTGTCCAGACTCCCAGCCACCCAGAGAGACGATCAAGCACCCCTCGGTGCCCTTGGTACCGAAGATGAGCTGCTGGTGGCCGTGGTGGAAGCTCCCGGGGCCCCGGAGTCTGTTCCATCTAGTTGGGGGTGGGACCCCGGACGGTGGAGAGAGCTGCAGCAGAGAGATGCAGATTTGGGTCAGCTCCTGTTGTACCTCCGACAGGGAAACATGCCGAGGGCAGAGGAAAGACGGTCTCAGACGGTGGGGGTACGACAGCTTCTGAGACAGTGGAAGAGGCTGCAACTCCGAGAAGGAGTAATTTGTCGTTCAAGGCGGGATCCCCGCACACAGGAGACTGTACACCAAGTTGTTGTACCAGAGGGCCAAGTTTCGGAGCTGTTGAATGCCTATCACACCCATACTGGCCATCAGGGCCAAGAGAGGACACTGTCCCTGCTGAGGAGGTATTTCCACTGGCCTAGGATGGAAAAGAAAGTTGAGGAATTTGTTCAGAGCTGCCCACGGTGTACATTGTTCAAACGCAGGAAGGAAGTCCGGGCCCCATTGGTCCCCCTGCGACCTAAAGCACCTCTGCATATCGTAGGAATAGATTTCCTGACTCTGGGTCGACCAACAGACCGATTCCAGAATATTTTGGTCATGACCGACCTATTTACTAAATATGCCTGGGCTGTCCCCACCGTCGATCAAACGGCAGTGACCACAGCCAATGCCCTTTGGAGAACAGTGATACAACCTTTTGGCTGCCCAGAAACCCTACACTCGGACCAAGGTTCAAATTTCGAGTCCCGGGTCATCCAAGAGCTGAGCCGCCTCTATGGCTGCCGAAAGACCCATACGACCTCATACCACCCTCAGGGTAACGGAGGGTGCGAAAGATTCAACCAGACCTTGCTGGGGTTGCTGGGGACCCTAGAGAGTGAACAACAGGGCCAATGGGCCGAGAGTCTTCCCTCGCTGTTACAAGCATACAACAACAGTGTGCACAGTGTCACCGGGTATGCTCCTTCCTACCTTATGTTTGGGCGCCATCTCCGCTTGCCTGTGGACTTGCTCATGGGGACCGAGGCTGCAGAAAGAGGGTATAGTACCACTGACTGGGTAAATCGGCACCAACTGCTCAATGCCTACCGACGAGTCTCAGACCATCTGAGTGCAGCAGCCACCAAGAATAAGAGACTATACGACCGGACTGCCCGAGAGGCCCCTTTGTTACCTGGGGAGCGAGTGCTGGTATGGGACAACCGGCGCCCAGGGAAAGGGAAGCTCAGTGCCCGCTGGGAGTCGACGCCATATGTGGTGGAACAACGACAAGGGCCTGATGCCCCCGTCTACTCTGTACGGCCCGAAGGGAAGCCCGGACCAATACGGGTGCTCCATCGAAACCTGCTCCGTCCCTGTCCGAATTACCCGTAACTAGCGGCTGAGGCTCCAAGTGCACCACCCGCCTTAGAGGCACCTATGATAGGGTGGGCTGTGGTCCCGAGGGACCCTGAGGTTGAAGCCAGAGCGGCTCTGCCCTCGCCACCCCGACGATCTCAACGGAACACCCGAGGACAACCACCTGAGAGGTACGGCGAATGGAATTGAGGGACGCCAGTTCCAGGGACTGGAACCGATTGGCAAGGGGGGATGTCACGGGTGACAAAATCGCTCAGTAAACGGAACCTTCTTGATAGTCCTGAGTTTCCTGAGGGAACATATTGGTTGCAACACTCCACTACAGTTCCGGGTGTGATGGAAACATGCCCGTACTGATTAGCGCTAATGCATTGCAGGTGTGAGAGAGAGAGGAGCGGCACTCACACGGACTCCCTGTTTCATAAGCCACGATATAAAAGGGGCATTTAGAGAGTGTTTGCAGCGCGGTTGGTGGGTGTACAGTGTGTCAAGATTCCAAAGGGTTGACTCTGGGCAGTGCTGGATACAGGCTTCCTTGGAAAAATCGTTGGAGTGTGGAGATCGCCCATTCGAGTTTGCTGGGTCAGATTGATCGTTTGTGGGAAGACTGCTGGGCCGAGCTAGGGCTGGATCTGTGCTGTGGAAGGAGAGAGGAAAGATAAGTGAATTGTTTTCATCTTATGAACATTTGAACCACTTGAAGAGGATACAGTGAACGTGGATCTGACTGTTGGAGGAGCTATGTGTTTCAGAGTGTGATGAGGAGGAATTAAAAGTGAAAACCCTGTAAACGAGCGCAACGGCCGGAGTGGGGCCTCTGTCCAACCCTATCGTGTGAGTGAATTGCAGTGCTTTTGCCTTATTGATACACATTGATTTATTGCTGTGGAATTGAAGTGAACACAAGTGTGCTGTGTCTTTGTTGAGAAGTGGCCCCCATCCATGCTTACACGTTCGTGGAAGGTTATTATATCTGCCCCCGTCAGAAGCCCAGAGTGATACAGTGAACTGAAGAGAGAGTACTGTGTACTGTGACTATCCTCACCTGTCTACTTACTGTTTGAGCCCAGAAGTATACAGCAACGCTGATAAAGTAATCGTTTAACCCACTGTCTCCCTATTGTGAACTGAAGAGAGAGTACTGTGTACTGTGACTATCCTCACCTGTTCTACTTACTGTTTGAGCCCAGAAGTATACAGCAACGCTGATAAAGTAATCGTTTAATCCACGGTCGCCCTACTGTGAACTGAGGAGAGAGTACTTTGTACTGTGAAGATCCACACCTGTTCTACTTGCTGTTTGAGCCCAGAAGCATACAGCCCCACTGGTAAAGTAACCTTATGACTCACTGTCTCCCTATTGTGAACTGAAGAGAGAGTACTGTGTACTGTGACTATCCTCACCTGTTCTACTTACTGTTTGAGCCCAGAAGTATACAGCAACGCTGATAAAGTAATCGTTTAACCCACTGTCGCCCTACCGTGAACTGAGGAGAGAGTACTTTGTACTGTGAAGATCCACACCTGTTCTACTTGCTGTTTGAGCCCAGAAGCATACAGCACCACTGGTAAAGTAACCTTATGACTCACTGTCTCCCTATTGTGAACTGAAGAGAGAGTACTGTGTACTGTGAATATCCTCACCTGTTCTACTTACTGTTTGAGCCCAGAAGTATACAGCAACGCTGATAAAGTGATCGTTTAATCCACTGCTTCATTACCGTGCACCGACGAGAGTACCCTGTACTGTGAAGAATCCTTACCTGCCATACTTACTGTCTGAGTCTGGAAGTCTGCAGCACCGCTGGGGGGAAAAGTAAGCTTTTAATCCACTGCTTTATTATCGTGCACCAACGAGAGTACTCTGTACTGTGAAGAATCCTTACCCGCCATACTTACTGTCTGAGTCTGGAAGTCTGCAGCACCGCTGGGGGAAAAGTAAGCTTTTAATCCACTGCTTTATTATCGTGCACCAACGAGAGTACCCTGTACTGTGAAGAATCCTTACCTGCCATACTTACTGTCTGAGTCTGGAAGTCTGCAGCACCGCTGGGGGAAAAGTAAGCTTTTAATCCACTGCTTTATTATCGTGCACCAACGAGAGTACTCTGTACTGTGAAGAATCCTTACCCGCCATACTTACTGTCTGAGTCTGGAAGTCTGCAGCACCGCTGGGGGAAAAGTAAGCTTTTAATCCACTGCTTTATTATCGTACACCAACGAGAGTACTCTGTACTGTGAAGAATCCTTACCCGCCATACGTACTGTCTGAGTCTGGAAGTCTGCAGCACCGCTGGGGGAAGAGTAAGCTTTTAATCCACTGCTTTATTATCGTGCACCAACGAGAGTATTCTGTACTGTGAAGAATCCTTACCTGCCATACTTACTGTCTGAGTCTGGAGGTCTGCAGCACCGCTGGGGGAAGAGTAAGCTTTTAATCCACTGCTTCATTATTGTGCACCAACGAGAGTACTTTGTACCGTGAAGAATCCTTACCTGACATACTTACTCTTGGGTCTGGAAGTCTGCAGCACCGCTGGGGAGAAGTAAGCTTCAACCCCCCCTGATCCATCATCGTACATCGACGAGAGTTTTCTTTAACTGTGAGAAACCCTTGGTTGAATAAAGATTGTTACTCCTTTGAAACTTGTCTCTGTCTCCGGGTCCTCTGTTGTGTGCCTGTGGTGTCGGCTCCTCACGGTGGTGACTCAGTTAGAGGGGGGGTGGTTGGTCACCCGAGCGTTCCTCCCCTCGACCTGTGACACGCGCCAGGAGTGTTCACAGTCGATGAGACCGACGTTCTTGTCAGGACAGTGAAAGACAGAGAGGTGACATTGTATGGGGAATGGGGATGGGAGAAACTCTCGCACATCAGCGTCGGTTAAACATTATAGCCTATAGTATGTTTCTTGCCACTATTGGGCAAACAGGTCTGATCCTTCAGGTCTACAATTAGCCTTAAAAAATGGGTAATTCGGTTTTTTTCATCTTCATGTAAACCACAATGATTTCCCTCATGTGTTAATATTTTTCCTTGTTATAATGTATGATTTGCAAAAATAAAAACTGCTGCATCTGTGTTGATGAGAGAATCAGTGTATGCGCGTTGTGTACCCGCTACATTATGGCCAAGCATACGCGCTTAAAATAGCGTTATGAACAACGCGCAACACGCCACTGACTTTAGACCAGTTTTTTTCTGGTCAGTGGCGCAATTGTTATCTGGAAGTGTAAAACAGCACCAGGGAATGTTTGCGCCGAAACATGCCTCCTTTTTGCACCGATCCGCCCAGGGAGCACAAGTTCATTCCCTAGTTTACCGACGTACGTCTGTGGAGGGAAAAATCCTGCTTTGCGCGCGTGCAAAATAGGAATGAGACATGCGTTTGTGTATAGTCATTTGCGCCGGGTGCAAGATAGGGCCCATTGTCTGACATTAGCCAGGCTAATAGTATTTCCTATTTTAAGAAAAAGAAAGTAAAAAACATATGTGCATGTAGCCTGGATGCCAGCCCAAACTCCGCCCACATTATTTTTTGGTCGGGAAGTTCGGTCTGGACTCGATCCATTGAGGAGTAATTATGATCAGGCAAAAAATAATTGGGCCAATCAGATTGCCAGGGCGGGCTTTATACGATGATGGACAGATGATCTGCAGGGACGTAATCATCACGTTATCAAAGAGCACTAACTGGTTTCCCTCAGAGATGACTGCAGCTGGAGAATTGAGATAGATTCTGCTGTCGCGTCTGTTTTTAAAATTAATCGACAGTGCACTAATTTTAATAGACAAACAGAAAACTGCAATCAAGGCATTTGTCGATCGGAAAGATATTCGGCAAAAGTGTAACTTATCAGCTGGCTCTGACGGTCGCTAAGTTAAGAAGATGGGACGTAATGAAAAGCATGTGGTCGTTGTGGTTTCTCCTTTGGTTGCACTCATGAAGGACCAAGTGAAAGAACTCTCGTTATTTTACTTCTAAAATAAGTAAGTTCTGTTGTTGACAGCTATGCTATGCAAAGTATTTGACTTACTGCGTAGCTCTGATTGGTTGTAGGTCTGTCCGACTATCCAATTGAGTGCAGAGTTTTTTTTTCCTGCTTCGTTAAGACACGCCTCATAATCAAAGCCATACGGAGCGGTCTCAGACTCATTTTCTCAATAGAAAATGAGTATGATGAAGTCAGGCTAATGTGCATACAGAATCAAACAAATACTTACAGTATACGCCCCCCTCAAAATAAGAAATGTTTTGCATGATTTTCTCTATGAATTCCTTTATGTTGATTAAATACTGGTCGACCTTCAAACACAAACACACACAGATAGGCACTTTTCTAAGGCCTCAGTGTTAATATTAAGGATAAGCTTGTCCATGAACTTCTTAGCTCTTACTTCTGTATCCATAGCAACGTGACTACAGAGGATAAACTTGTTTCTTCATTTAGGAAAATTTATTATATGAAATAAATATCACACATGCACACATTTGTGTCCACATAACACCAATCATCTGCATTACTGCTTTTCTCAAAGGAACAAAAAATATGAGGATTATTTATTCAAACTGAATAAATTCACCACATGAAATGCCCCCATATATGAATTCTTAAATTTGTGCTGTTTTTTGTGTGTTTATTTTTGTTTATGTATATTGGAGATATTTTTGTGCAGGGAAGAAGTAGAACTCAACAGGGAATTCTACAGTAAATATTTGGATTTCCACCTGATATGCCGATGTTGGAGATTATATGCCTGTGAAAGAGCCACACATGATCAGAATTTCTAGGCTACTTGTAGTATAATTTGGAGCAGGCCTAAACTACTGAAAATGATTTAATCTACAAAAGATGTTTAGATGCAAAGAAATGCATTAAATGGATCATATTTAGGTCATATCTTGTCTTTCTTGACTGTTAGTGAGCCCAAAATAAATCTGCACTTACTGGACTTTGGGAGGTATCTCTTGTTTTTTTTTTTTTTAAACTATACATGCAGAAAATATGATATTAAATAAAAAGTGTACCAATAGGGAGATGTTTCGGCTCCACTTTATATTAAATGCTACTATACATATTGCATGTACATGGATATCCATTTGTCCAAAAAATGCATGCATGTAATTACAGCATCTAATTACACTATTGACATTACACCTTAAACCTATAGCACTAAACCTGTCCCTGGCCTCTGTATCTGTATCCCCGAAATAGCAGCAAAAGTGTTTTGCAATATATCATGAACACAATGCATGCATTGTACCTAACAATTTGTCTATGCAAGTGCAGTAGTTCAAGACGCTTCATATAAAATGTGACCAATGTTTCAATGAAATAATTTTTTTTTAACTTCAATACAATTCATATGTAATTACAAGTACAAGTTTCAGTATAAATTACATAAAAGTATATTTTAGTTTATCCATAATTTTTTGTAAATATATGTATAACCGTATTTCAAAGACAACATAAGTTACTTATAATATTATTTATAAATATGTACCTAAGTCCTACTTAAGTAGGTCAAAAATACTGTTAAGCTAGTATGTATTCTAATTGCTTTCAAAGTGAACTATCATACATTTTTATTTACTTGAAATCAACATGTTATTACATTTCATTATTAAGAGCATAAAAATTACAAGGTCAAAAATACATGAATGAGCAATTCCCAATATGACCAATTAAATGCATTAGGATAATAAATGTTAAGTTCTGAATTCATGCTAAAATAAAATAAGTGAATAAACATACAACTAAGGAAGGAAGGGAGGGAGGGAGGGAGGGAGGGAGGGAGGGAGGGAGGAAGGAAGGAAGGAAGGAAGGAAGGAAGGAAGGAAGGAAGGAAGGAAGGAAGGAAGGCCACTCATTTTTTTCACATTGGGAGGCATGTCCCCATCCATGTCTATATTGGTTATGGCTCTGCTATAAATATGTTAAAATAATTTTGCAGAATATTACTCATTTTTTTCCACAACCAATATTTAAAATGTGGAAACTGTCTGCAGAGTTCATCTGGTCCTGCTTATGACCTATTGAAATGTACATGAGAAATAAGAGGGTAAAAGGGTGACCATAGAAACAAACGAAAGAAAAGAAAGAGAGAGAGAGATTTTCCCCTTGGCTGAGTGTATTGATTGCGCACTGGCTCTTTCAGTAATCAGAGGTAATTTGCTGAGAGGTAGCGATGCTGGACCAAGGCCACAGCAAAGATTGTGTATGTGTGTTTGCGAGAGAAAAAAGTACCAGAAAAGTAAAAAATAAAGATAGAGTGGGGGAGGCTAAGCAGTGAGAATTTGTCATTTGAACACAGTAGGAAGTGGAAAAGGGTTATTTTTGGAGCTTGTGTTCATGTGAGCTGTTGTGTAAATAGATGTTAGGCCTGAGTCTGACCTCTCTGTCCTTTAGCACACAAGACAACTGTAATTCAGATTATTTTAGTTACCACTAAATTCAGCAATCAAATGCAAACAGTTTAATGATGACTCCATAAATGTGGTCTATTTTAGGCATTGTTGTGGAAGGTAAGGTCAAGGGATCAAGGTTTGGTTGGTTAGAACGGCCTAGTTAGCATTTGCTGATTATTGGTATACAACATCTGTGAGGGCTAACAGGTTTCTCCACGAATGTTTTACTTGGGTAAAGCCTCCAAATGTAAACGCTGTCACTGGGGAAGTACCCTTTCTAGAGGTAAACCTTTGTAGCTAAAGAGTGCATATTAGTACCTCAAAGGTACATATTGGTATATGACTTGTTTAAGTGTTTAACCCACACATACCTCGGGTCTTTAGTGACTTGGGAACTTTTTTTAAAGTTAGGCATCAACCTTCTTAGTATTCCTCAATCAATTCATTATAAACAAACAATGTATTATAAAATAATGCCTGTTTGTTTTCCTATTAATTTTTTTTTTTTTGTAAATACAATTCTATGGGGTCGCTAACGACCCGAGGTGTCTAACTGTGTGAGTACATTTTTTAATCAATGATGAAGTAATGTTTTTACTCAAAGTTACTGCTGGAAGAAAACAAAAGAATAGCAAAACTTAAAATGGCTCTGCGATCAAATAGCAGTGTCACTGTCACTTGATGGTGGATCTGGTGAAGAAGCGGTCACCAATCAAATATTGATTTTGAAGATGTTGAAAATGATGTTGGAGATTGCGAATATGAGCCAGATCCTGAATGTACAGGGAAATTAGCTCTGACGAGGACAGTGATGGTGATGGTATAAAATTCTGCTCAAACTGACCCTTCCAAGCTATAAAAATAACAAATTATGCTTTATTTTATTCTTCTGTAATTGTAATCAGGAGAGTTTTATTAGCTTGTGATAGGTAGAGATCCATTTGTGTTGATTTAGATTTGGGACGCTAAAGACCCAATCTAAATCCCCAATAATGATTGCCAAAACATTCATACATTTAAGGGTTAAAGCATAACAAACAGTTGTTAAAGCACAATGGTTTAAAATTTACTTAAAAGTGTACTTAAGTTTGTTAAGAAACAAATGGTCTTTTATTTCATTATTATTATATTATTTAAAAGAATGTTTTCTTTCTCAATGGGTTAAGCATGAACTTTCCTATGCTAGCTGTTTCAGAATTTCAGAAGGTCAAACATGTTTTTATTGGGGTAATCTAAGCTTTTCAATTTCTATCTTTGCCATCACAGAAGAGAATATTGGCAAACATCAAAGTTATCTTGTGTCATTTTAAAAGGGCACATAGTTCTCAAAACCTAAAGTGATCACAGTGAGCCAAACATAGCCCAATCAATAACAGGCCATCTGATGCCACAGGTCACTAGCCAGTGCAAAGCAGTGAGAGAATGGATTAATGGATGAAGCCTAGGTAAATGTAATGACAGTTTATAAAGGATAAGGGCATGTTGTCTGTAGTGTTATTTGAAAATAAATATATATTTTTTTTAAAGGGGGGGTTGACTGCTTTTTTTCTTTGCATGATTGTGTTTACGGGGTGCAAAATAACATGTATTCGTGGTTTTTCTTTTTTAAAAAGTCTTATTTTTCATAAATTTCACCTTTATTTTAAGCCACGCTCTCCTCTGACAGGAGAAAGACCGGTTGACTTCCTAATTCTATGAAACTGCTCCCTCAGAAACAGGCAGTGGGCTCAGATTGGTTAGTTTGGGCCGGTGTGTTGTGATTTGCTAAACTGTCGCTCACGTTGTCCGGAAGGTTAACACCCATTACCTTTACGGGTGAAACGGGCATGCCAAAGGTGCACGTAAATATGAGACTGCAGTATTATCCAGAATCAGAACTGAGAAAGCAGCGATGAAGAGAGTCAAGCAGAAACTCACCACACATGGCTCTTACTAAACGTTTCTGAATGATAATTTGCTACATTTTTTAACTTTATGCATGTTTGTTTTACACATCTGACTGGCAACAATAGCAACTGACTAGCTACTAATGTTAAACACAAACAGCGTTGGCAAGTTTACGTTCTTGATCAAATACATGAAAAATACAAAATTCAGGTCCATAATGTTTGTACGCGTTTGTCGTAGACACAATAGCATTACTAGTAGCCTATAGTGGCTATAAAGCCAGCACTGGCATTTGAAAAAAATAAAACACAAGGCTACGTCTGGAATTATACATGAAAATACATTTAAAATGATTAAAGGCCATTGCACACTGAGTACGAAATATTCGTATGCGTATTTTCGTGTTCGTCAGCCTAAAAATTCGTCACGCATAGAAACCTTGCACACCGAGTCCGTTGCGTATTTATTAAACGTTTGCGGGAAAAAACGCAAAAATACCAAATGGATTCGTCAAGCAGTGAGGACGATTGTTGCCCTCTCTCTTATTGAAAAGAGAAGAAAGAGAAAATATTACGTCCATCCAATCCTGAAATTGCGCCGAGGCAGGAGAGTTCCACCTTATCAAGGAGTTGCGAATTTATCCTGAGCGATTCAAAATTTACCTCAGAATGTCAGTGGGACAGTTTGATGCTTTGCTAGCGATTCTGGAGCCACATATTAAAAACAAGACCACCAATTTCCGTGAACCAATCGATTCTGAACGGAGACTGGCTGTGTGTCTGGTATGGACCAGGTATGGACACACACACAAACACACACCCGCGCGCGACCCGGTGGAAGCGCTGGCACCGGTCTGGGATGACAGAACAGCTAGGCTGTTATTGTGTATATATTGTGCCCAAATAATACATTAGTTATCGAATAGGCTGCTCAATCACACCTTATTCGATCCTAAATTTTAATCTGATTGAAAGGGGAGGTTTATTAATTTCATAATCCAATATAGAGAAGAGAACATAAACACTTGATCGAATTGAAAACCGAAACTGAAAGCACGGCGCATATGTGCAATGATGTGAGGACGAGCTCCCCCCGGCCCTGAATTGTCAAAATGTCAAAAGACCTCACAAAATGCTGGCTCTGGATGCGAAAAACGCAGGAAATCGAACCCGATTTGATTAATTTTATGACGGACGAAAGTTTTGGAGGCGGTGTGAAAGCGTGACTGACACAACGTGAGGTCGAATTTTTTTTTTAAAGTGCGAAAATTTCGGATGCCAATTTCGGACTCAGTGTGCAATGGCCTAAAGTCTTAGCCTACTTACAGGTTGTGGCCCAACAACTGCTGCCTCTGGTTTTAAAGTTGGAACTGCTTCATGTTTTAGTAACAGTTTCTTGTTGAATCCGGCACTGAATTCTTGGAGATTCTTGAAGCTGTCTTCTGTAAAATGCGCAGCACAGAGAGCTAAATTATGATCATCATTTTCAGAAACATAATCAAATATAAATTATATCCATTGTTGACAAAGTACAGCGTCCGTGGGAGCTCGAACACAGAAGACCTGACAGCTGGTAAACACAACACACTCGACTTGCCGCAGAAATATGATCATGCCCTTTTCTGCATTTTCCGGAGGGAGGGGTTGATGCAAATGTGTGGGTTGGTGACGTCTAAAACCCAGCTGTAGTCCCAATTGAGTCCTTTTTGTAGACAATATACTTCCTGATTTTTAAAAGACGATATCTTTGCTTGAACTTTCAGCGCTGCAACTTTGCAGATACTGTTCATGCACCAACATCAACATTACACACTATTTAAAATGAAAAAAAGTGAAATCGCAGTCACACAATATTTAATAGTTAAGCTGTATAAAGAATTTTTTTTTTTTTTTTTTTTGCAATTTACATGTTGGTAATAAACATTTAAACTGTTATCTACTGTATTTTTTGTTTGTTGTTGGGTATAAAAAAACTGAATATAATACGAAAAAGTAGGTACTATCTTACAGCGGTTTGCAATGATTCTTCTTTCCCCCACAATGCATTGCATTACGCCACCTTGGGGAGAGAATTTACCAAAGCCCGCATTGAGAGCATTGAGAGTGACTAGAGAAATGAGTTGTAGACAAGAGTAAAGATAAATAGATAAATACATAAATATAGATAGATAGGCTAGTATAGAGAGAGATAAGCAGACAGCCAGATAGCATCAAGTTAGCATATAGCTTTCATCTAGATAAGATAAATAGAAATATATAGTAGGTAGATTGACAAAGGTGAACTACTGTGTTTGTGCTGGGTGTAAAAACTCAAACAGCACACAGGGTCCATGGCTTCCCTCTGAAAGACTAGGCAACCCTCAAACAGTGGGTACAATTTGTACAGTTTTTTTTAAGCTGTGTTCACACCAGACACGAATAGCGCATCAAATGCGCACCTACAGTGTCTAGTTATTAAATTTTCACCGGAGGAAGAGATAAACGCTTAGAAACGCCCATATAGCTAGCATGATGCCTTCTATTTCTAGATGACAAAGACAAAGTTTACCAGTACTACGACACTATGACAAAGGTTACCGGTACTTATCTGAACTAACGTCATGATCACGGCCACTGGATATGAAGAAAATGTTGATTTTTCACTCGGTGCTATTCAATGACGGTAAAGAAAACGTTGATTTTTCACTCAGTGCTATTCAATGTAAAAAAAAAAAGTCATCATTGTTACTAAAAGCCTTAAAGAGTCGTTATTGTGCAATGCTGCTCGTAGACTAGCTCCAGTGCTCATTGCTAAATGGTAGCAACTCAACAGGACACTTCACCAACTCTCTACTCATTTAATTTGCTTTGATGGCCATCAGTTCTTGGCAGTTCCTCATTTGCCCTCTCACCTCTGGTAGGTTAGAAATTATAAGGCTGCGGGGCGTCATACATGTTGGTTTTTGCCACCTCTTCCTCATCCCAGTCAGTCGCCATAGCTTTAATACTAGACTGAGGGTGCCTTTCCTCCACTTCTCCCCAACGTGACATCATAACCAAATTGCGTAAAAAAAAATGCTAATACAAAAAACATAAAAAACTGGTCTTTAAGACCATTTTTGACACATTTTAAAAAATTATATACATATCTTGAGTGATTTATGTACCCATTAATTGAAAGTGGTGGTTAACCTGCAAGACGGCATTTGAGACAACCAATTTACCAGCAAAATAAAAAGATCATGTACATTTTTTAAAGTAAAAATTGATGTATTTATTAATAATGCCCCCTGACAAGTACTTAAAATTAAATAAAGGATTTCCCTATACCACTGGAATAAATTGGTTATAACAACTTTAATAAGCTTATGTTCAATCTTATGAACAACCAACAATATATTAATTTTTCTGGCTCAGAAATATAATGCTTCAATTTATAATAATTTGGGGGCTTTTTTAAGCAAATTAATTAAATGAATTTGCTAAATCAGTAACCATATAATGTAATTCTTTTTAATTGTTTAATTGTTTAACAATACTTATATTTATGTACAAACACAGCAAGCTTATCCCCACCAAGCTCCCACAGTCCAATGAGTCCAATGTGATCAGTATTGCAAAACCACTGATTTTTATTTCTTTATTTATTAGAGATATCAAATGAAGCAGGATGATATAGTGTCATAAGACAGACAACAAGTAGAGCCATGTGTTTTACAGCTCTCTTTATTGATCTGGATATCACTAGATATATTTTGAACCATATTTTGCCTGGAGAGAAAGTGTCCTTTGGCTAAGGATAAACCGCTTCAAAGGAGCGCCATTCTGAAGCAATCAATATCCTGAGGGGCCACTGGCACCAAAAATAGATGTTATTTTCACAGCTGCTGTACATGTGTGGTCCCATGTACATGAGCATGGTGGTATATACATGCACACACACATGAAATACGTGAGAATATCCATATACTATATAATAGGGCTATGTAGGCACTCATACGCCGAGCAGTTCCCTGCACACTCTTCCCCGAGGGAAGTTCTGATGCCCATCAACCTTCAAGAAACAAATGAGCAGAAAACCCTCTGAGACATTATGAGAAATGACATTTATTCATGAGAGATGTATAGAGAAAATACTGTATACAAGGTCATGCAACACAACAGGGGAAAACATCATTCTGTTGGCTTTCTTGTCATGCAATCCTCTCATTTTAATTTTGAGCATTAACACACACTCACACACTACATGGGAGCAATGAGCAGCAAGGCTACAACAAGCCAACTGGGATTAAACCCAGAGTTTCTCATAATTACTGATATTTATTAAGTGCTAGTGACTGGCAAGGGCATTATTACACAAACTCACGCACAGACATAGACTCATAAACAACCCACTGCAGACAGCTGTTTAACAAAGCTTGCTATTTTAATCAGTTTCCTTGTTAACAGAAGATGATCAGTGCAAACAGGCTGAAGAAAAATATTGATGTTATTGCGTAAGGATCCCCCATTGGCCCAATGATGGAATCCAACGTTGTGGGCGAATGTAGAATGCATGCAGATCTTTCACTTGCGCTTCTAGAGTTCACTTGATTAATGAGAATTTAGTTTCAGTTTTACTTTAGCTCACTATGTACTTAATCTGACTCCAATTTTAAATCTCTATAAAGTTTACACTGAGATCTACACAGAAGAAAAAAAAATCAAACAGGTTTGAAACAACTCATGTATATTATGTCAGAATTTTCATTTTGAGCAGAGCAGAATCAGTATTTTAAAGGGATAGTTCACTTTGAAATTATTTTTTGATATGTTTCAGCTTACCTCAAGGGCATCCAAGATGTAGGTATCTTTGTTTCCACAGTATTTTCAATTTTGACATTTTTGGTCAAACCGTTGTTGTCTACCAGTCATAATGCAGGTTTAGGGGGTCCACGTCAAAGAGCATGCACAGAGAAGTCCAAATTATACATGATTTAATGACTCGTACATGCAAGTTCACATTGATGGCCTAAGACACGAACCGAGCGTTTATATCGTTTTTACCTTGTGTAATCACAGCCATGTCAAACTGATCTGAATCAGTTGTCCAATGTCGAACTGAACCATGTCCAACGTTCCGCCGGAAGTGATCGCTTGTGCGTGTACTTCACTCATTGTTTACACAGAGATTTCGGAAGTTTTACCTTACGAAAACGATTTACTTTACGATTTCGATATATCTAAATATGTTTAATGAAAGGTAAGACTTCCGAAATCATAATGTTATTCTTACTTACATGTTGTGATTCTGAGGACCAAGATGGTCCAAATAAACTGGGTACTGACTGGTACTAACCCATTTATGAAGAGCAAGCGTTTTGTAAATCCTTTGCAATTCTTTGAGAAGAGTTTTGAGAGGCAGTTGTCAGTAAAATGACGTTTGAGAGCTGGTCAAGTTGGTCATGGGCAGACAAAGTACAACATAGGCGAGCATTGTGCAAATTACTTATAGTCATGTGGAACTGTAACACAGTGGTATTTGAATTACAGATGACTCGTTTGTTGAAGCGGTTCAGAGACGATTCTTTCTTTTGGGAGACAATAACTTTATTTATCATGCACTTTCGACTTCACAACTGTGTGTTTGCCTGTCTCAAAGCAATTTTCAGTGGAGCTGAGATTAGGCTAATGGTTCTTACAAACACACACACACATCTCTGTACTTTCTTATTAAAATCCACACTGTCAACCAATTAATCATGACTGTTGTGTTTGCTAAAATACATGAAATCTCTTCTGAAAGCAACACTCAATTATATATGCCAAACTCGACATAAACAACACTAACACACACACGCACATCCAGTATAAATCATGTCCAGTTTTAGCGTATTGATAGTGAAGTTGACCATTCAGCCTTCAACTGGACCAAAACCTTGACTTTTTTTCATCTGTTGTGTAAGATATCGAAAATGATCTTCTTCATAAAGATTAAAGGGTTAGTTCACCCAAAAATGAAAATTAAGTCATTAATTACTAAGTTCAAGAGATTTCCATGACGCATGCGCGAGAACTGAACAAGAAGTAGTAGAAAAATAACGTAGTTCTCGCGCATGCGTCGTGGAAATCTCTTGAACTCTCGTCTCAGGCCCAGAAGGAAGAAAAGAAATAGTCGAATAAAGTCGTTATTTATTTATTTATTTATTTATTTATTTCACAAAAAGTATTGTCGTCTCTTGATAAACTTATAGTTGAGCCACTGTAGTCACATAGAATATTTAAACATTTTCTTCAATGACTTTCTGGGCCATCATGCCGATGTGGTAGTGATCCAGCTCTCAAATTTAATCAAAAATATCTTTATTTGTGTTCCGAAGATGAACGAAGGTCTTACTGGGTTGGTACAGCATGGGGGTGAGTAATTAAAGACTTAATTTTCATTTTTGGGTGAACTAACCCTTTAATTTGTTGACTGACACATAGTTTAATGTTATTTTTTAGTTTTATTTTTCTTTATTCATTTCATTTCATAATGTATTTTGTGAAGTCAGACTATGTTTGTACATGTGTGCTGAGCAGACTGCTTAAAGGTATGAGTAAAATGCAATGTTCATAGATGTTCCATTGATGATTATACTTTAAATCTGTACAGTTGGTGTGCATTTTGCAAGAAAATGAATGATTCAACTGATGCAAATGTACCATTTGTATACCACTAATATATACATTGAGAAATAGTTTATTAATGTGAAAAGTGGAATGTACCACGTGTATGAATGACATGTAAGTTCCCTTTTTAAACATAAGCAAAATGTTTTGCTACCTTGCAAGGAAGTTGTAAGTCTCTCTGTGATCTATATAAGCTCAATCTCACTGTACTACATTAGAGAAACATGATGGAAGGAGGGACATAGAGGTGATTGGGGAAAGGAAGGAGAAACCAAGAGAAGCCATTTACAGCTAGCATGATATGACGGGAAGATATAGAAATGGGGAACCGAGAAATCTGGAAGACCTCCTCTCATGTAGCCTTATTCTTATATGCCTGTGTTTCTCTCTGACACATGACACATTATACATAATAAATATAAATCTCTTGGCAAAAGTAACTGGTGTAGCTTCAGTGATTCACAATAATAGATGGAAAGCAGGATTTTTCAGATCTACAATTGTTAACTTGCACAAAGTATCTAGATTGAAATTTACATATTTAATTGTAATGAAAGATGCATGTTAGCTTGCTATTGAGCAGGTCGAGAGCTGTAGTTCCAAGCATACTAATTTGAGATGCTGTTTGCAAATTTGGTTTCTGGAAATGGTCAACCATTGAACTGTTATAATGACATTATTACCACAGTTGGCTAACGAATGCATTTGAAAAAAAAAAAAAAAAACACCCCTGATTGATCAGTTTTCCAAGAGTCTGTTCATGGATGTCCAGACCGGGTTAGTCCAGTAACATATTCAATCCATATATTGCTCTCACAAAATGTTAGATGCCCAGGTAATTATATACATAAATATTTTACATTTCACTTAACTGAACTTATCATTTTTTAAATTACTGTGCATCTTTTTAAAAGTTCCTCACAGAAGGTGTGAGGTGATGGGGAATGCACAGTGGGAAGTGTCCAGCCATTCATTTTGATTTGGGGGTTTGAGATAGGAGCATGGTTTTGAATTGCTGATAGTCAGAGAGAGCGGAGAGCTCAGCGAATGCAAAATAAACTGCTATCGAAAATGAATGCTCCAGTAGTTATTTTATTAAAAGTTTTGATTAATTTTATACAAGCAGACAATGCTGTTTAAGCATGCAGTACACAGGCAGGAGAGCTGGCAGAAATTAAGAATACATTAAGAAAGAAAGATGACAAAATGCCCAGTGTTTACAGCAATAAAGGGAATGTGTGTCTTCATTGTTTGTGCATGGTTGTGGACTCTGACCATAGAGCTAGACATCATTTGAAACTGTTATCATGGCAACCAAATGAAACCCTTCAATCAATATGGAAGGACACCTGGAGTGCAGTGATAAGAGAAACTAAGTATCTGCAAGTATTTCAAAAATGACTTATTATAAGTAATTTCCTGAAATGAAACATTACATAATAAAGAGCTCTCAAAATATCTCACTGTGAATAAACAGACGAGTACAAACTGCCAAGCAGTGTGTGCATGTTGTTTTCACAGCATCCATCTTCATTTGCACACTATTGCAGGGACTAACCACTAACCTGAAGAAATACTCTGAAACGTATTTTTATGGCAACACACCAAGGCAAGAGCAGAAGTCAGAAATGCCTGATGGATGAGAATGAGAAGGGACGGGGAAAGAGAGAAGAAAAAACAAAAAC